>NW_005187517.1:2043309-2045351 GCF_000239375.1 Pundamilia nyererei
CCGAAATGGGAGGCATGAGGTGGGTTAAAAGTCCATTTACATCCATGTTCTTTTAAGAAGGTGTGCACAACTGTGTTGTCCAAGTTTGAAGGGATTTTCAGTTTTTTACATGCACTTACAAAATTGGTGCCTCGATCAGAGCGAACAGTTTTCACTGGTCCCCTCACGGCCAGGAATCGTCGGAATGCATTAACCCTTGGGGGGTCCTAGAAAAATGCATACACTATCGGACCTAGAGCCACAAATCGACCTAAGTCGCCCCAAGGGTTAATGAAGCTAGATGTATCAAGTGACTCTACCACTTCAATGTGAACTGCTCTAATACTCAAACAAGTGAATATGACAGCCCACCTTTTTTTCTGATTGACGCTTCCTCTTGTGCGTCGTGAAGACACAAACCATGGACCAAACACATCTAAGCCCACATTCGTGAACGGGGGATCTGTTGTGAGACGGTCTGGAGGGAGGTTTGACATTTTTTGTGTGCTCCAAGGGGCACGAAGTCTTGCAGGTAACACAATGATGGATGATTGTGCTCACTTTTCTTTTACTGCCCACTATCCACCATCCTGCGGAGCGAACGGCTCCTTCTGTGAAAACTAATGCTGGGTCTGCTCGTGGTAGTGCATTATGAGAAGAGCTGCAACATGGTGGTGGCCAGGAACTATGAGAGGGTTTTTCTCACCTTGGCTAATGTTTGAGTCTCTGATGCGACCACCTACTCTAAGGAGTCCTTCTTTATCCAGACAGGGGTCTAAGGTTTTGAGAGGACTGGTTTTGGGTAGTTTTTCATGTTTTTGCACACACTTGATTTCTTCAGCGCACACACTTGATTTCTTCAGCGTACACGTCTTGCTGTACTGCTCGAATGATAAGGTTCTGAGCTTGGTTTAACTCATCCACAGTAAGTCCTGTTTCACAGTAATGCCAGCCATTACAGTGATTGGCTTTGCTTGGTGGGGATTTGAAGTTGTGGATGACATGTATTAGTCTAGAAAGAGCACGTGTGAGGGATGTCCAGGTGGAAAACTTTGTGAATCTGCCCAGTTCTTTAGTTGAGGCTGTTGTTTTGAGTGCAGTTACCTGAGGTCTTACATCTGAGTCCATGCTGAGCTCTAGAAGGTCATAGGAGTCATTTAGAGAACTCTGAATCTGATGCAAAAGGTCAGGGCCAGTGAGCCAGTTACTAAGCGGCAGCTGGTATGCAGGAACTAGTGATGGGATTTCCGGCTCTTTTTAGAGAACCGGCTCTTAAGCTCTGAACTGGCTCTTCAGGTTGTTTTGTTGCGTTAATTAATTTATTATTACCAATAATATAAAATTATGCACAAAAGGAATTACTAATGTAAAAAAAAGTGGTTTTATTTATATATGTTTATATATAAATATATAAGGTGGCCCCTAGAGACAAAACACGTACAAACTCCAAAACACATTTCTAGCGTTAACTGAACTTCAAAACAGAGCTACCTACATCACTTAAATTACACAATTGAAAGCATATGTGTATTATTTGTGTATTTATACACAGGCACTCATATATATTCAAAAAATTTAAAAAAATGTTCATTTACCTGTTACTACCACACACCAAATCCAGTCGTTGGTACTTGCTGGCTAGGTAACAAAAGCTCAACACTGCGCCTAGCATCCTGGAGCACTTCTGTTGCGTTTTGTACGTGTTTTGGAGTTTTTACGTGCTTCAGGGTTCATACGTGTTTTGAAGTTTGTACGTGCTGCTTTGTCTCTAGGGGCCACTGTAAATACACTTTTATTTATTCACTCCACATAAAATGTAATAAATAAATCATATAATACTGTCATGCGCCGCGGCGCGCGTACACAAAAGGATCGGGACCGTGGGAGGCTGCAATAGAAAGGGGAGATGATTAATAGGGAGCCGGGAAGCGGGGAAAACACATCAGGACTGAGTTAGAGTAGGGGGCTTACGATAGAACGGGACCGTGGGAGCTCGGGAGGGAAGTGTGGCAGTCCGTGAGCAGGAAGTCCGTGGGGATAGCGAATGGGCCAGATGATGCACC
>NW_005187517.1:2046878-2050292 GCF_000239375.1 Pundamilia nyererei
TCTCCACAGGGTTTCCATTGATCTGAATTGGGGTGTGAGTTTTCTCGCCTCTCTGTCTCCTAAAATCAATCACCATCTCCTTTGTTTTGCTGATATTCATGGAGAGGTGGTTTGCCACACACCACTTTGCTAATCCGTCCACCTCGCTTCGGTAGGCCCTCTCGTCATTCCCGGAGATGAAAGTGTCCATGAAAGTGATGAAATGTTCCTTCATCTCTTTTTTCTTTTCAAAGGTGCGAAGAAGAGACATTAGGCAATTCAGGGCCTGTGGTTATCTGTATCTTTTGTTAGTCCTTCTTCCATTATTTTTAAGAAGGCATTGTCCTGGATGGAAGGTGAGATGTAGTTGTCGTTTCTGGTTTGTTTGAACACATTACATCCTAAATGATCAGGTTCACAAGCACTGTCTGCCAGCTGGGAGCTGAAGTTGAGTGGATCTTGTATCCCACAATGTTTCTCTTTTATGTTGAAAACATTAGGACATGGCTCGAACGCTGTGGGACGTCCCCTTTCAGTTGCATTTGTGAACAGAGTCCTTACTGCAGGAGTTTTGTGGATGTCACCTAAACACACGTTTCCTACTATGACCCATCCTAGGTCCAATTTTTGAACATAGGGTGCGTTGTTAGGGCCACTTATCTGTTTGCGGACTTTGTGAACTCTAATGATATCCCGTCCAAGAAGCATTAGTATGGGGGCGTCAGAGTCCAAGGCAGGAATGAGGTGAGCCACTGACTTTAGATGGCTGTGGTGTCTAGCTGCACTGGGTGTGGGGATCTCGTCTCTGTCATTTGGGATATTTTTGCACTCAATTAGGCTAGGCAGTGGGATGTGGACTGAACCATCTAAAGCTCCCACTACATAACCTGTAGCTCTTCTACCCATTGTCTCTTTGGTACCTGCACATGTCTTAAGCGAGTAAGGGGAACTAGTCATTAAACAACTCGAAGAACTCAGGACGTACTAGTGATCTGCTACTTTATTCATCGTGGATGGCATAAAGCCTACTGCTTGATGTGTGGGTGGCCTGCTGGGTAGACATTAACGAGACAGATTTTAGAACATGAACTGCCTGCTTTATTCACACCACAAACCTGAGTGCATTTAGAAGTTATCTCCTCTGATTCAATGGTGTCAGGCTCCCTGCCACCATTGAATCTGCTGCCGGTTCGGTTTCTTTTAGCCAGGGAGCTGGTCCTGGGTGGACAGCCATGAAGTGCTTCTCATCGTTGCACTCAGAACACTGTACCTTGGCTTTATGCGAAATGCTCTGGACACTGAGAGAGGATGGGCTTTCTTGTGAATTGGACAAAGCTTTTCACCATCTACAGTTTTGTTTGGGGACCTCTGTGTGTCTGAACTAGTGCGAGAGATGACATCAGTTTTGGGCACAGAAATCTGTTTTTGTCTGTTTGCCTTTTAGGGATAACTTTTAGTGATAATAGAACACAGATATTAGCAGTGGCTCATTGGTCAAAGTAGCCATTCATTTTAGTTTAATCCTTGCATCTCTTCCTTCATTCTTATGTTCCTGCATCTATTTTCTTACCACGTTAATTTCAGCTTCCTCCATCTCTTTCTCACTTCTCCACAGTTGGTACTAGCAGCAGCATCCTGTGACTGTGACCTGGTTACTAGTTGTTGCAGGTACTACTGTTCATGGTGCAACAGCCCCGACAGCTAACATGTCGGTTAATTTGACACATTTTGCTGTATATATTTTTAGTTTCTTTCTATTGTTTTGTCTCAGCTTCTCAGCTCTATCTTTTCGCCACCTCTTCCACACCAAACGTTTCCTACACAGTGCGCAAGTGCACAGTAAAGGTAGGGGAGGGGCTGGTAGCATTAGCAGATTTGATTGGACAATCCAGTGTCAATAATGAAAATTACTGAATGGGCTGCTGGTGTACAGCGGCCATTCAAGCTGGCCTGTCGGACCAAAAGTGCATCAGCCCACTGGGAAAATTCCCAGTATGCCAGATTACCAATCGAGACCTGTTAATGAGGCATGTACAATTTTGGTAAAATTTCCTTTTTAACACTATACTTCAAAGAGTTAGACAGACAGTTAACCATCCAATTACACAATAAATAGAATGTATGAACAATGCACTACCACTCCCACCCACTATAAAAGCCAAAGCACTGTTGATATGAGTGGTGCTATCTTGTTTCAATTTCCATTGACATCCATCCATGAAAGAAAATGGATGGATGGATGAAGCCTATCCTAGGTGTTTAGGGCGAGAAGTAGGGCACACCAGTTTCCCATCTATTATAGACTGGAGACTGAATTGCCAGTTAACCTACCAATACATGTTGTTGAACTGTGGGATGAAGCTGGAGTGTCTGGAGAGAACTGAGGCAAGCATGGGGAGACCATGCAAGCTCCACACAGAAACATTGCACCACTGCTCTGTGCTGCTTGTTATATAATTTGTATGTTTTGAAAAACAGTATAAGTAGTATTTCTTGAATGATCATTCTGGCAGGTGTAATGTTCAGGACTTAAAAGCAGCAGCTGGAAATGTTAAAGCCGCATTTAAAAACGTGTTTGTGGATGTTCTTAATGTCTTGTGTAGTTGTGTGTCTCTGTGTGTGGGTGTATGTGCATGTTTGTGATCTAAAGAGAGCGATAAACAACTGTGTTACAACACAAACCATCTGTCACCAAGAGTTGGACTGCAGAGAGCTGCAGTTTCTCACGCCTAAAAGTCCTACGCCCAAAGTCATTGCTGTTTATTAGTGAATCTCTTCTTCCACAGCAGGTGCTTACCAAACATGTCTGTACTTTAATGTATGTTAGATGCAGTGTGTGTGAAACCACCATGCATGCACAGAAAGGCTAAGCCACAAAAGAAAGTCTAAACTAGCCAAATGACGAAAACATCATGTACACACGCAAAGTCGTGCATGCAGGAAGATTGTAGTCACAGCCACACATTACTGGCCAAGCCACAGTTGAGAACAGCTGCAAGATATGGTCTGCGATAAGAGTGACACATTTGGGAGTGATGACACATTAATGTAATTTTACACAGGGATAAATTTCTAGATTGTAACACTGAGGCCTTGTACTAAATGTCACTGGTAGTCTGTTTGGCTATTGTTCAGAACAGCTATGTAGGATATGCAAAACACCTGACATCTATTTATATACCAGAGGACCAACTCTGACCTAAAAGTGACAATAGATTTAAGGAAGAAATTTATTTTTATTCAATTCAATTCAATTCAATTCAACTTTATTTATATAGCGCCAAATCACAACAAAAGTCGCCTCAAGGCGCTTCATAGATACAGAGAAAAACCCAACAATCATATGACCCTCTATGAGCAAGCACTTTGGCGACAGTGGGAAGGAAAAACTCCCTTTTAACAGGAAGAAACCTCCGGCAGAACCAGGCTCAGGGA
>NW_005187517.1:2050927-2061356 GCF_000239375.1 Pundamilia nyererei
AGTTTTTTGGACATCCTGATAATAATGAATTACAGTCGTCCAGCCTGGAAGTAATAAATGCATGAACTAGTTTTTCAGCGTCACTCTGAGACATTTTAAAAAATGTCACTCATTTAAAAAACACAGTTTTTGCAGGGTTTTCAAAGTTACAATATAGATTAAATTACTGATTCATTAAAGCTTCTCTAAATTATATTTGCCTCAGAATATTTGGAAGTTCTTGAACCCACAGAGAGTTATCAGAAATATCCATTTCTGTAGCTACCTTCAGGTTTATGATGTTTATCAGGTCACATTATTACTGCATTGGTGCTGGCAAGGTAGAGAAGTGAAATGTCACTCATGATACTGATGAACCCTTTATTGTGTGTCTTTCTGTCTATCTTCACTGCTCCACTATCCAATAAAGTAAATAATGCTCAAACAGTAATGAAAACAAAACAAAACAAATGTTCTAATAACACTGATTTGGGTTTAACATCTTCAACTTCAACAAGTTTTCAACTTAGGTCCATATATGTTTAGATGTTTAGTTTTTTGTTTTTTTACCTGTTAACTGATACATATTCCAGTTATAGTTATATAATGGAATGAAGCAAATAAAAGACCTGAAATTGATTTGAGGTGTGGTGTCTGCAATATGCAATTTGCAGTTTAGAAGATTTTGCTGTGAACAGACAAAATGCTGTCAAATTGCTGGTGAAATTAGCCATACTTAAGCTGTGAAAACCCATTGCTACAATAAATAAATTGCTACAATATTGGATGTCCATGAGAGACAAAAAAGCCTGCACACTGCTGGAAAAAACATTCTTTGAACAGAGACCCAGATCAACCTCTACCAGAATGATGGAAAGAAAAATGTATGGCGATGGTGTGGAACAGCTAATGATCCAAAGAATATCACATCATCTGTAAAATATGGCAGAGACAGTGTGATGGCTTCGACACGCACGACTTATTAATGATGTGTTTATTGATGATGTGACACAAGGCAGAAGCAGCCGAATGAATCCTCAGGTGTTCAGAGACATACTGTCTGGCAGTCTAAATGCAGTTAGATGGGGTGCCGCTTCATAATACAGATAGACAATGACCCAAAACATAAAGCCAAAGCAACCCAGGAATTTATTAAAGCAAAGCAGTGGAATATTCATGAATGGCCAAGCATGCATTTCACTTGTTTAAGACTAAACTTCAGACAGAAAGTCCCACAAACAAACAGCAGAGCATTAAGAAGAAGGAAACCCAGCATCTGGTGATGTCCATGAGTTCAAGAATTAAGGCTGTCATTGCCAACAAAGAGATTTTAACTAAGTATTAGAAATGAATTTTTTTTTCAGTTAATTTCTGCAATTACTTCTGACCCCCTGAAATGAAGGGATTGTGTTAATGCTTTAGTTCCTCACATTTTCATGCATTCTAATTGTTCAACCCACTGAATTAAAGCTGAAAGTCTGCACCTCAACTGCATCTGAGTTGTTTCATTTAAAATTCATTGTGGTAATGTACAGAACAAACATTTTTTTAAAAAGTTGTCTCTGTCCAAATATTTATGGAGCTAATTGTATTTATATCACAAAAACAGTCAACTCAACATACTTTATACTGTAAGGTAAAGATCATACAATGATAACCAACATCAGGAACCTTCACTGCCAATCATGTCTGGGAGCTCACAGGATTAAATAAGGGTACTTTCAGGCCTACAGTGTTTCGTCCCTTTAAATCAAACTCTGGTTTGTTTTCCCTGTTGGTGTAGTTTGTTTGTGCAGATGTATACACAGTAATCACACTCGGAAGCAATTTGGTTCACTTGGAGTTTACTTGGATTTTTCCTATGTGTGAAATGAAACCTTTCAAAGGGAGAAGCTGATGAGTTTAAAAGTTTATAAACTTATCGGCTGATTTGGACAGACTTGCTGCTGCAAGCTGTTCTTCACTGTTAATGGAGTGAAAGAGTTCACCCACTTCAAGGCTGGGTTGTTAAGCAAAAGCCAGTCATATCCCAGACCTGCTCTCAGTTCTGGAATCACAAGGCTGAAAGTGATCTTGTATGAAGTCATGTGTGACTGTGCAACATGGCAAATAAACAGAATTCTCCAAATGTCCATGTGTTCCTAAAAGATTTTCACTGACTTTAGAGAACTGTGGGCTATATGAATTTTTCCTGCAGTTTATTTGGTAATGATAGTGGTGGCATAATTTTTACCTGCTGGTAAAACATATATTTTGTTGAAAGTCTCTGTAATATTACTGGCATCTGTGCTACTGGCATCCATGGGATGATTGCTAAAGGCTACATCTTTATTAGAAATAATTACAAACTGTGAAAGGAATATTGAGAAGTGAGACTCCTCTGCTCTGTAATTTAATTCTTGTGAGTACACGAGGGCATCAAAGACGGGATAGGAAGCTGTGATATGGATTCAGTCTGGCGCCGTGAAGACTACTGCGCACCATCCTGGGATGAAAAAGATCCCAGAAATGACATGACTCCATGTCAGTGGTGACAGCGTAACATGATGATCATAAACTTCAAACATGCTCCACTACATAACTTTAATCACTGATGGCAGCGTGACTGAGGACGAGAGAGCGTTGCTATGATGTTCGCTGACTACTGCCAAACATAGCAGGATATTTTTGGAATCCACAGAAGTGAAAAAATAGATACACTATATATAGTTTCATCAGGTCCATATACTTACAAAAACAACAAAACAAAAAAACCCTGTAAAACTTTGTGTGACAGGGTAAATGACACAAGCTTGCACAAGTACTTTGTAAAACAAGTAAGATGGAAAAGTGCTAAATACTACGTTCAGTTACCATTCCTCCTGTCCTGGTGTGAACCGCTTGAATCGGTTAGTAGTGAGTGACACCTCATTATCCCACCGCAGCCCTGCAGAGACCAACACGCCAATGTATCTGTTTCTTTGTGTTGTTAGTTCTGTTTGCATGGATGCTCTGTGCCCTCAGATTAAGTGTTCATGACACGGGGCAACAAACACATACACACACAGTCACAGAGACACAGGTGCAGCAAAACCACCACAGACACATCACTGGGTTGTAGATGACAGCCTGGAGGATTTGTTTGTTCAAATGCCACAGCTTGAGTGCATTCATGGCTCACAATGGTAAACCTCCCACCGGGCTGGTGCTGTCTTCCCCTTAAAGACCCACTTTCACGTGAAAGTTTCAACAACATGCATCCAAGGCTACGCTTATTTCAAACATATATCAACGCATTTATTATTAAAATAAAATCCTTTATAATCATAATTATCAGCTCTGCTTTGACGAGTAGGCTCTGCACACAGAACAGATGATTAACAGGCTATTTTATGCCCATATAAAATTTAATAAACATGAAAAACCTGTCAGTTATTGTAAACTGATTAAATTTAAGAAAACAAACAAAAACAAAAAAAGAAAAGAAAAGAAAGAAAAGCTGCATATTTGCACACCAAATCAAGGAATCGCATAGACAAACAAGTAGTTCTTTGGGGTTGTATTAGTGTGTAATGCCCAGAATAGCACGCTAACAATGTTTGTTTGTTTTTTTTAAAAAGAAAAGAAAAGAAACAGCTGAGAGGTTTCCTCAATTTTGACCGTTCAATTATTGTAGATGTTTGCAAATAAGCAGAGTCTACACCAAATATTCACAATTTGGTCAGCTAAGTCTAAAAATGGAGGATTAAAAAAATGTATACCAACCCTGGCACATTGAGCACAGACAGGTAAAATGTGAGGCATGCCGGTTATGAGCCGGGCTTTTCTACCAGAAAGTATTCACTGTTTAATACCAAAGCAATGCATAAATAAAAATGTTATCCTTTTGATGGCGATAGATGGAAAATTAGAGGATCACTAAAATCAAATCATCTGATAGCTTTACAGGTGCTTGACACGATCACACTAGATGAAGGCATGTGTTGACCAAAATTAGTACTTTCTAAAAACCATCAATGTGTTCATTACATTTCAGGTGCAAATTCATCTAGCAAGAAAAATTGTGGAGCAGACAGCCAACAAAATAAAAACATAGGCCATTCCACCAGAACTGTCCAGGACAGGAGTGTTTTATTTGACATTAGGAACACACGTGATGACTTTGCAAAGTATTAGTTTGAATTCACATGTCTGACTTCATATCATGGCAGCCATTTACCCCCTATTGCAGGACAGGATGTTTATATCCCTAAAAATATAGAGTTACAATACAGTTAAAGCAACATTCAGCTCTAGTCAAAGGAGCTTGCAAAGAAAAGCGTCTGGACTTCTTTAAGTTAAAGAAGTCTTAAAGAAATCCAGACGCTTTTCTTTGCAAGCTCCTTTGACTACGATGACCTGGATGACTGAGAACCTTCACAGACAACATTCAGCTCTAGTTATTTCCTGTAGTACAGAAGGAAAAATCTCATTATAGTCATGCTACTGTAAAAACAAACCCTGTATGGCAACATTCATTAGACATGCACAGTAAAATAACATGCAACTCAAGAGCGAACTGCTTTCTCTCTTCCAAATACCGATCACTGAGTCCAATCTGCAATGTAATCAGAGTATCATAACCATGTGTCATATGATATATTTACTTGGACACGTCAGCCTCATTTGTAAAGTGGTAACAAATCCCAGTCAAAAGGTCAGTGTAGCAATACCACACTAAAAATACTTAAATAAAAGTCCATTCATTTCAGTTTCCTCGATACAGTTACAGTCAGTGAAGATACACTTTAGATATTGTTATTATTCTTGTATAGTTCAACCTGTAATAAGTTACTTTCTAAAGCACTTACAACTGTCAGTGAGTTTAATATGTTTAAGAAGAATATTTTCATCTAAACTACACTGGTGAAGTATGAAGCAGGCAAAAACTGGTAGATATAAAAGTACTAGTATCCACAACTTGCTACATTCCTCCATTAAAACTAGATTTGGGTGAAATGTTTTATGTGCTTCAGAGTAACTGGGAAAGAATAAAAAATAATATTATTTCCAGGTTATTTCCATACTTATATTTATGATGATTTTAATTCAACCACAAAGAAACATGTTTCTGCATGGGGTTTGTCAAAAGGCTAAAGTCACTGTTTGTGTGTGTGTGTGTGTTTGGGGCAAGGATGTGTGTGTGTGTATGTGTGTGTGTGTGTGACAGAGCCACAAATATTGAAACTGTAATTTCATTTGCTTTTTCCATTAAAAGGATTGAGTAAGGTTTATGAAAATGTGTTTAAATTTGTGTTTTTCATAGATTTATACTACATGCACATGTGCAGTTGGTTTTAGTGCGATCGTGTATGTGTGTTTACGTGGGCGAGCCCTCCCCAGTGGCAGTTTGTAATCAGCTGTCAAAGTGGGCACTGACCCCATCGCAGCATTTGAAAGCTGCATGCTGGGAAACGAAAAGCTTTCAAGTCCACTCGTGCAGCAGCAGCAGCGAAAGTGAAGGACAGGCAGCACAGACATTTAACCTGCACTTGTTCAGGATATTGATTAGCTGCATTTTGTCAGTTGTAAGAATGGTGGTTTAAGCCTATGCATTTTTTGTGTCTGTTTGGATTGCCATTTTTTAAACTCCAGTGACTTTATCAAGAACAGTAAAGAGCAAAGGTAAGATTTTATTATGGTTAATATGATAATCATGGCTAAAGATGGCAAACCACTGACAAAACAGGTACTAAAAAAATCTGCAATCCCATTTTTTGTTTTCGTCGAAAAATGTAAATGTCATTCAAAAGTTTTACTCATGCATAGCAAGTATAACAATGTGTGTGATTTAAAAAATAAATCAATAACAACCATCTGACTGCATTGGTAGATGTTCTTGATCAAAAAAACCCCTAATAGTATGAATGATAGTATAAATTTTATTTGACACTGGAAATTAAAGTTTTTCAGAAACAAAAGAGCCATTTCTTGAAAAAACTGCACTCTTACTTCACCTGAAATCGTAGATTTGGTTTTTCTTGCAGAATATTGTGCTGGCGTCTAAAACCTCAGGTTAAAAATTTCAGCTCTGGCTTTTGATTTAACCATGGATAAAGATTCAGAGTCAAACTTTTGTTTAATATGCTCATTTATGTTCTTAAATTGGGATTTAAATCAGTATTTTTATCTTTTCAAACTTTAACAAAATCTTAACATAGTTAATATTTTTAAAGTATTTAATGGCTGTGCACACACCCTATGTGGCTCTGTCACATCAGCTCTGACCAAAATTTCGATGGCATGCAACAAGCTGCTTGCACAAACAAGGGATTGAGTTTTTTTGATTGTTTGTTTTTTCGTGGGAGAGCAATTTTAAATTTGAAAAAGCACTTGCTTTGTTTTTGCTTTATGTTTGGCTAAAGATGATTGAGCTGGGCCTCCCTGATGGCAACCTGATTGATGAGTTGATGGAGCTGACAGCACAGAGCCTCAGTCACCTGGAAATCCAAGAACACTTCAACGTCATCAAAGAGATCGGACGAGGGAAATATGGGAAAGTGCTCCTGGTTACACATCGCTTTAGAGGTATGACTGCACTTATTCTTCTTAAAGAAGAGTATAACCGGTTTCCTTCTATGTGTTATAAAAATCTTTTGTTTCCCTGGAGAAATCAGTTACAGAATTTACCTTCTTTAATGTTAGGAATCTGATTAAAAAAATACTGAGTTTTAAAATTTCTTAATACATGGCAGAAAATTGTTTTTTATTTGCACTTAGCTGTTGTATTCTCACAAAAGGATGCAATATATGATGACATATAATGTTTCTGAAAAGTATATATTCAACAGACTTAAGACCAAAAACACGTAGTCATTTATAGTCTACCAAAAGTCACCAAAGTTGTTATTTTTGTCATGCCAGACATCTCTGTGGGTTGAAATAAAATAAAAGCTACTGAGAGAGAGAATGCTTTAGTGAAGAAACCTCAGGTTAAAAATTTGGGAAAACTGCTACTTGAAGAACCCGAATGACCCAGCGCAATTGAGTCAAATCAAAGCGGAGCAATAAAGGTGTCAGTGGAGACAAAGTAGATAGCCTGAATGCATAGCATGGGGTTGCAAAGGGTGGCTGGCTTGAGGCCTGGAGGTTCTCAATTTGGAAACAGCTAGCGTGTATGGGGGTGACCCATACACGCTAGCCTACGTTTTGGAAATACTCTGTTGTTGTGTCTTAAATAATTATCATATTCAACTGTCATCAGTTTGATTTATCTGTTTAACAAAGTAACACAAACATGTGTATGAACTGGGATACTAATTACAAAAACATGAATGATCTGCAGGGACTCCCATGGCATTGAAAGTGATGCCCAAAACTTCAACTAAGCTGCAGGGCTTTCTGCGAGAGTACTGCATCTCCTTGCACCTGTCCTGCCACCCCTGCATTGTGGGTCTTTTTGGCATCGCCTTCCAGTCTAATGAGCATTACTGCTTTGCCCAGGAGCTGATCATTGGAAGGGACCTTTTTGCTGTCATTCAACCAAAAGTGAGTCAAACAATTGCAAAATAAGACTACAACTAGAGCCATAACAGTGGGTTTGTAAGATTGTAATGTAATGTAAGCATTTACTTGAATTTACTGTCACATGTGCACCATCTGACTTTAGTGTGTTAAGACGTCAACTGTGAATTGAACCACAGAGTGCAGTTGAATTTGATGGCAATATTATTAGTTTTGCAGGTATTTTGTCGTAAGCCAACATATTGGCTCAGTGGTTAGCAGTGTTGCCTCAGGAGAAAAGGGCCCTGCATTTGACGGGTTTATGTGTGTTTCCTGTGTTTCTGTGTGTTTTCTCCAGGTGTTTGAGTCCCTCTGCAGGGACAGAGTTGATACAATAATGTACTTAAGATGTATCTTCTGGCCACCAAAGGAATGTAAAGGAAAATGTATCTCACTGTATCTCAATCAATCAAAAAAAGAAAAAAAAACAGTCAATCAAAATGAAAATCAGTAGATTTCTGCTGTTGGCCCTGGAAATCTGGGGACGACCCCTTCAGCGCTGTCCATAAGCCATGGCTGTATTCAAATCTTCCTAAGATAAACTTGGGACATTTTACAACATTAAGAGGCAGACCCATCAAATATACAGAATTAAAAGATTCTAACGGACCGGGTTAATTTGAACTTAGGCTGACTGAATTAAACCTTTCACAACCAATATGAATGGTTTTCCAAATTTCTTGAACTCACATTCATCAGAAGAAAACATTTAGATGTTTAATGTTTGGTGAAAGAAATGATGAGCACTAGAAATATATTAAAAAACGACTGTATCCAGCTTCTATATCAGGGTCACAAGCCCATCTCCAATTTCATTTGTTCTAGGTGGGTATCCCAGAATCCTCAGTAAAACGCTGTGTCCTTCAGATCGCCAGTGCTTTGGAGTTCATCCACACCCATGGCTTGGTCCACCGTGATGTGAAGCCTGAAAATATTCTTCTGCTGGACAATCTCTGCTGCCAGGTGAAGCTGGCGGACTTTGGACTTGCCCAGAAGAGAGGAACCCTGATACGTTTTATCACAGGAATCCTTCCCTATATGGCCCCTGAACTTTGTTCTGTAGCTCTGCCCGAGGGCCAGAAAGAGGTGACTGCTCCACCTCTGAGTGTGGAGCCAAGTCTGGATACCTGGGCATTTGGCGTGGTTATCTTCTGCATCCTCACAGGCTACTTCCCCTGGGAACGCTGTGTGGACTCGGATGACTTCTACGAAGAGTTTGCAGATTGGTGGAGAATGGAAAATCGATCTAACGCTGAGGAGGACATCCCTCCTTTGTGGAAAAGGTTCACTCCAGTAGCCATGGAGATGTTTGGTAAACTCCTGGCTCTGGATGCAGGAAAAAGGTGTTCAGTGGGAGATGTGAGAGCATATGTGGAGAAGGACTGGCTGAAGAAGGTACCGGGTAATGATCAGCAGTAAAAGTCGGGGGAAAAGGGAAAAAAGAAAGCAGCATTTCTCTGGATTTTGTAGCTCCTTATTGCTTAAAAACAATAAAAATATATGATGTAGCTCAAAGCCAGCGTGTGGTTTGCAGTGATCTTTAATATCATTCTGATGCCTTTGTCCTTGTGTAAAAGCATCCTAAGACTAGCAAATGTCTTGTCTTACTGACCATTCAAAATATCCATCTCACATTTGAACTGAAAATCATCAATAAAACTACCAGGAACATCGTTAAACTGTGGAAGGAAACTAAAGAAACCCACCAGATATGGAGGTAAAGGACTCTGTGAATCCAGAACTTTCTTGCTGTGAGGAAGCAGCACCATCTTGCTGCTAGTACGCAAAACAGACAAAAAATAAAACGGGAGTTTTCTGCATGTATTTGTTGCATTTAACTAATAAAAAAATTATATAGTAACAGTAAGTTGGTGCGTGGTGATTGGCAGAGGTGCCTTAGGAGAAGATGGCCCTGTGTTTTGAGTTTGCATGTTCTCCCTGTGCTTCTCTGGGCTTTCCTCAAGTCTCTGAGGTTCCTGATTCATGTTGCCTATCTTGGCTCAGGCTACTCTTACTAAAGAAATTTAAGTTAAATAAAAGTTAACAATACAACCTAATTATTTTTAAGGTAATGTCTTTTTTGTGTATGGGATGATACAGACTGTATGTTAAAATACATGTGTACCTTATGGTACATACTAGTGGTGCAACGGATCGAGGTTGATTCGTAATCTGAACTGATCCCACTCCACAGGTCGGCATGCACGTGATCAGAAGATTCGAAAAAGAAGAAAAAAAAAGTATGTGTATGGTGCGCGTGGTGGATCTGTCAAGCGATAGTTATGGCCAGCTTAGCGGTCCAAGTGGCGGAGCAGAGGAGTTTGCGGTATTTAGGCAGCCCTTTGCTGCCCAATCTGACCAGGCTAAAGCTATTACAAAAGCTATTACAAAAGCTATTGGGGTGCTTAAAGTTATGGCTGAACTGTCCCAGGCATCTTCTGTTGCCTTAACTACTACAAATGGGTGTAGCAATGGAAAGCTACGTGACCGTGACAGCTCATTATATCATAGCAGAGTGCGATAGAATGAGCGGTATGTATTATTGTAGGGTCTAATTTACAATAAAAAGCACCTTGAGGCAACTGTTGTTGTGATTTGGTGCTTTATAAATACAATTGAATTGAATTGAATTTAGTGGTAGATACAAAGCCCTGTACTGCCCTATATTGTACCATATTTTTTTAAATAATTGAGTGGAATGAGTGTTGAGTTGAATGTTTTTAACAGACAAAAAATAATTCAATAAGTAAATGTTAAATTTATGTCTTTTTTCTTTTTTTGCTGATCCAAAAATCCGATCCGTGACTTAAAACCGTGCACCACTAGTACATACAGTATACAGTGGGGCAAAAAAGTATTTAGTCAGCCACCGATTGTGCAAGTTCCCCCACTTAAAATGATGACAGAGGTCAGTAATTTGCACCAGAGG
>NW_005187517.1:2062923-2070306 GCF_000239375.1 Pundamilia nyererei
TTGATTCCTGCAAAAACAGCATAAAATGAGAAAACAGATGCAAGACAATAAAAAAAGGAGGGAACAGAGACGGTTGCAGAGAAACCGAAGCAATGAGAATCTGACATACAGAAAACAATTAACGCAGTTGCAGCAGAGTGCTTCTAGTTTTTCATACACTGCTTTTGTATTTTCACTTAGTTTCTGTGAAATAAACAATGACATGGTGTAATAATGATGAAGACCAGATGATTTTTCTTTATGTTCTTATATGTAAAAACTAAACATTTAAAAAAAAGTGTGTGTACCTAGCATGCAAAAATATACAATTCATGATTATATGTTCTGTAGTTATATGGTTATTTCTGTCTTATGTACAAAGAGAAACCCCAAGAAGTTGATTCTGTTTATCTGGACGCAGCGTTTTCAGCAGGAGAAACATTCTTCTTCAGTCTCAGCTGAATGCAGGTTTCCCCAAATTTATACACAGTAAATCTGCATAATGAATGAAACTAGCACCACTGACGATCATTAATATGCAAATTGTCATGACCACTGATCAGTGACGATTGGTCATGAGTACCATTCACAGATAGACATCTTTCACCATCTTACAATGCTGTGATTGCAGGTCACGGCTGAAATACACACAGTTACATAAAACAGATCAAATTCATGACCTCGCGAGTTATTTTTTGTACCCCATCTGCCATACTTTATTGACCTTTCTTTAACAAGGTTACATGCATAATCTTGTTCTCCACTGATAGATGTCTTGCTGTTGCTGTTCACGTACACAGGACACCAGTGTTGCTTTCTGATTGGAATGTTTCAGGATCTGAGGATGGAAACTGTCCTTAATGTGTTTTTCCAACTCTACTCCAACTTTACTATATTTTTAGGACAGTACACAAACTAGTGTCTTCTTTCAATTCACTCTGGGACCCAAGTGCACTTCCAGGCCTGTCATACAAAAACTAATACAGGCAGTGTATTAGTAGCAAAGCCAGTGGAGGAATTTGGCTCACTGACTGTAGAGTGGTGTGTTTTTGCCCCCTTCCTAATTTCCTATTTTTTCAGATCCACATTTAAATGAAAGGTGTTTATTAGTTAATAACTGGTTGGGCCACCGTTAATAGAAACAACTGCAATCAAGCATTTGCAACAACTAGCAATGAGTCTTTTACAGCGCTGTGAAGGAATTTTGGGCCACTCATCTTTGGAGAATTTTCATAATTCAGCCACACTGGGGTCTTTTGTGACCTCCTGAATGAATTTTAGCTCCACTCTTGAGGTAATTTTGGTCGGCTAGTCACTCCTGGGAAGCTCACCACTGTTCCAGGTTTTCCCTATTTGTGTATATTGACCCTGACTGTGGATCGCTGGAGTCCCAAAGCCTTAGAAATGGCTTGTAACCCTTTCCAGACTGACAGATGTCAGTGATTTTGTTTCTCAGGTGTTATTTTAGATCGTGGCATGATGTGTTGATTTTTGAGGTCTTCTAGCCTGTTTCACTTTGTCAGTCAGGTTCTATTTAACTGATTACTTGATTCACCAATTCTACCAGTAATCAGGCCAGAGTGTCAAACTGAACTGAGCTTTCCAAAAAAATGTAGTTATTCACAGTTAATTCATGATTTAACAAGAGGGGCAATAATTTTTTCACACAGGACCAGGGAGGTTTGGATAACCTTTCTGCATTAATCTATGAAATCATCATTTAAAAACTGCATTTTATATTTACTTTGGTTATGTTTGTCTAATCTTAAAATTTTTTGATGATCTGAAACATGTGACTGTGATAAATATTCAAAACAGTAGGTAATAGAATAGTAGAGAGAATGAGGAGGAGCTTCTTCCCCCAGGCTATTCGGGCCCTGAACCAGGTGTAGGACTGGACTCTCCCAAACACGTCACTATAAGACTGGACTCTCACACACGTCACCACACGCACCACCACACATTTCCTACAATCCTATAATTCCTATAATTTATAATCCTTATCTTTATAATCTCTTCTGCTATTTGCACATTCTTTACTGTAAATTCCTAAGTTAATTTGTAAATTTTTGTAGTAAATTGTAAATATTGTAAAACTTTTCTTCTGTCATTTAATGGTTGGGCATTGTACAGCTACAAGCATTTCACCCCCATGTCATACTGTGTATGGTTGTGTGTGTGTGACAAATAAAATTTGAATTTGAATTTGAATTTGATTTAATATGAAAGGAGGCTTACACTTTTTCACATGTATGTGCTGCTTCTCACATACATGAAAAGAAGATTAAAATAATATTTTCATGTGTGTTCTATGTAACAAGGCATCACACCAAGTTCGTGATTCTGCAGACTTCAGAACTTGCAGTAAACTTTTTATTATGTTTATTGTTCTTTCTACATATTAGATTTTTAGAGTGGAAATTTTATGAGAAGTTACATTTGGTGTATCTATTTTTAAAAACATTGATTCCAGTAAGTGTGTGTGTGCATGTGTGTGTGTGTGTGTGTGTGTGTGTGGGCAGCATCTACAATAAGCATGATTTGGAGGTAACAAGTGTGTAAACCAAACAACAATAATAAAAACAAACAAACAAACAGGCTGTGGACAGACATGATTTCTATTGTTAAGAAACATGATTTCTCATTTTATATTTCCAAATAAACAACACTGTGTATATGGCTTCTAAGTCCCAACTGGTTCCTTCTCTGGACATATGACACTTGAGACTCTGTAATTGTCATCGGGATCACTTGAGGACCACTATGTCTCTGCTGTATCTATTTCAGTTTCAGCTACACAGCAGACTTAATCCTACACCATGATCCCTCAGCAAGGCCTCTAACAGCGATGCTGGCTGTGATGTTTACATATGACATGAGGGTCACTGCTTACAAATTAGTCCCTTTGGGTGTATCGTTGGCTCTCTTCTCAGTGGCCCTTGGCTAACTCCTAACCAAGCATCCGAGGCCTTAGTAGGTCTGTCAGTCTTATAAAAGCTGCACTAGCCGGTCTGTCAGTGCCTCAACGATGGCCTGACTCGGGTTAACATTTGTAGTAAGCAGCTGCTCTAATTTTGACCATTGGCATAAATTCTTAAGTCATAATAGAGAACGTTTCAGTTTCAGAACTTCAGTGACTCTCAAAACGTCTTGTTGATGAAACAACTTATCTCTCAGGCATTAGATGTACTCAGAGGAGCAAACCTAAAAATGTCACTCATTTTATGTCAGCGGTATTCATCTATCCAGTTTCCCATGGTAAGAACAAAATGTAATGTCAGCTCAACAGTAATATTGGCTAGTAAGTTTTAGTCAGCAATACACCCATAATTCATCCTGATTTCAAATGGCATGCTAATGCTGACTAGCCTGTTAGTCCCCAAGTGGCTTTCTGAGCCTGTATTTTTCTGCAATTACAAACTCCGTTTAAACAATCTTGGTATCAAAATAAAGCTAACATTTGTGAGATTTCATCAGAGGTGTAAATATTACAGCAAATGTTACTAGATCAAAGTTACAGAGGCTGGAATACAGAAAAAGTATGTATAATTTATTTTTGGATTTATTTTATTAGAAAAATGTGTTCTGTGAACAGTTGTCATGACTGTGAAAATTAGCCCTAAATTAGCTGCAGAAAAAAAAGCTACAACCATGAGAAGAAATAAACACAAAAGATAATAAATGAAATCTAATAGTTTTTATTTGTAAAGTTGAGCATCTTTAAGATGAAGACTAAACAGACCAGCTTAGAACTACTACAACTGAGATTCTGGTGTCTCAATGACCATCTACTGACACACTGAAAATAACAAGACGACAACCGCAAGATATTGAATATTTATGCTTTAAAGACTATATTTTACTCAGAGTAATACCTTATCACTCTTATACATTTTGCATTTTACAGTTTTTGCCATACAGTATCAAAAGAGAGATTGTTATTGTTTTTACAGCAAGTTCTTGCATCAAATATAGTTTTCCTTCACCCATTTCACTAAATGTATATTGCATTTAAAGATTTTAATATCGTTTTTCATTTAGTCCTCATTCCTCCGCACCAATCCTGGGGCTGCTGTGTTTAAGTCATTTATGGCTGTCATGGACCTCTGCTGTAGTCTGTGTGGTTCCAGGGATTGTACTGATGTCGTCAAAACTCTCCACTGGATTTTCCACTTCATAGGTCACCTCATCTGTGACAAAGAAAAACAGATGACACGTGTTAAACTTTGATTAGTCTTATTTATTTTAATTTATTTGCCATTTACTGTTATTAAAATGGAAACACTGTGATCAAACTAATTTAGAGCTCCAGTGCTTTCATTATGGACACCTTTATGCGTGTTGATGTTTATGGCAGTAGTGCCTGGAAAGGTCAGAGGTCGAGTCTCATCTGCTTGAATATCATCCTTCCCTGAGATTAATTCAGCCTCTGATCTGGCTCCTGAATGAAAAATAGCAAGAGAACACTTACACCATGTTGGCTTTTTAAAAAACAAATATTTCCCAAAAAACTCCCACATGCCAGATCTGTGACTGTTTTTCAAAGACAACTGAACCTCACATCCTGAAAAGGACAGTTTAATAGGAACGATCTGAGATAAATCTAAGATAGGCAAATGGTTTTATAAAAAGAACTCTGGCACAGAAGAACATCTTAATAAATGGGAATTGTATACATTTTCATTTTGTGACAGTGTCAAAGGTGGTAATTCTACTTTAAGATTATCACAGACTTAGACTGCATTATGTTAAAAAGTGCTGCTTTGCATTTTCACTGGACTGTGAGTAGAAACATGGTGGCTGATTGGCTGGCAGATTGATTGAAAATATGTCAAAAGTGAAAACAATCAAATAAGCGCTGTTCGTGGTCATGCTCCTGACGATTTCTGGGGTTTTGACACTCTGGACTACAAACGCCGGTCTTTGTATCCAGACACCTAACTCTCCTCACCAATGATACGAGAATTTTGCATTTGCATCTGTTTTATATCTCTGTTCAGCTCTGTTCAAATTTTGGTTAAATTGAAAGTGTATGTCTTCGAATGGTCAGCAGGGAGCAGCAGTAGCAGTGCACAAGGAGACAACATCAGAAGGTGAGGTTTTGTTTTTTATGAGCAGAAAGCCTGAAGTTCTTGATGCAAATCAGTTAGGTAGAAATAACTTACAAAAGCAAAAATAATAATAATAATTTGTTCAAATAATATCTAATGATAAGTAAAATTATCAGTGTAAAGTAAAAAAGTGTTAAAGGTGTTACTGCTTTTTATATTTCCAAACTAAAATATGATCTTAATGATGTACAGTATGTAAATGACACTAAGCTAAAGATTTGTTTAGGGAAAAAAAGACAAGAAAAAAAACAAATGAAAGACTTAATGACTCACCAGTACAACTGAAATCTTCCATCTCATTTTCTTTGTCAATGACATCTTCATGTTTCCCACCTTCAAACTCCAGTTCTTTCCCAGGCAGCATTCTTACTGAAAGGTTACAGCATTTCACATTTACTCATACAGTACATAACAACAGCTGTCTCACCAATGCACAGTGCTAATGTACCAGTGAGGTAACAAGGAGCACAAGAGCAGGAAAAACACAGCACAAGAACAGGTGTGCTTAATTTTTCTCTTCTGTATTTACATTTTCAATCAAGCAATGTTTGGTTGAGCTGATGGGCTGCTCGTTCAGTCAGCAGCAGTGATGGTGATATTTGAAATGCCTGTAAAGACTGCCCTCTTGTGGCAGTCTGCAACACCCTTTTTGGTTTTAAACTTGGAATGTAAAGGATGATCTCATGTTCAATCGGGATCTTTACACTTTTTAAGGTTTTCAATTAAAAGTGAGACAAGCCATGTGTGTAAGTTGTGTAATAAATATACTCACATGAAGCTCTGGAGCTCCTGGCTCTCTTGACACAAAATCGTACAAATACAAAAGTCAAGATCACTACAAGAAGAAATCTCACACCCATGATAATAGGTGCTATGGATATAGAGGAAAGTGGTGGCAGCGGTGGTGGTGTGGGAGTCCATTTTTCATAGCCTGAAATCACACACAGCCAGTTTATTATTTTTTCTGGATTCAGTCACAGTGAGTTTCAGTCATAATTTATCTGTATCACACTGACCAAAGTAAGTCAGCTCAGATTTACAGAATACAAAAAGTGTCTTTCTGTCAAAAACAATTGATTGATGGATTCATGGTTTATCTTACCTTCACAAAATATTGTAGCTGAAGAAACTTTTCCACAGGAACGTTGTTTGACGGCGTACTTGACGTCCATGGTAACATCAGTGAACTCCAGTGTTGTTTCTAAGTTGACCTTGAATCAAATTTAAACTTTTTCACATTTAGAGATACAGCCAGAATAAAAAACACTGAAATTTCTCTGGCAGTGAAAAACAGGCCGGACTGAAGCAACACACAGCAGAAGTCACTAAAGTGACCAAAAGTATTGGGACATTCAATTTCTTTTATATTTCTGCAAATTACGTGTCAGCAAAGTGTCCAGTAAGTTTAACTTCAAACATTTGGTCAATTTGTGTTTATTCAGATACAAGTCTCATGCATTTCTTTCCATTTTATAAACCTAAATATTTAAAATGTGAGATTCCAGTCTTCATTATTAGATTAAGCTGAGACACAGAGCCAGGAAACTGTCCATGATTTTGGTTTGTAGAATATGAGACAAATCAGTGACCGATTCAAGACGTAAAATGGAGAGGTTTACCTGTTTGATTTCCGTAGAGCCGCTATGGGTCTCATTAATTTCTTTACAGAGCTTTGTCTCTAACACTGCGGAACGATTAAATGGACATACTCTTTCCCACTTATCTCGATAATTGACTTCAAGGACACCTCCATGTTTTTCAGTCGTGCGGAACTTTACACTTTCTGTAAAAGCAAAGAAACTGTGTTTAAAGAAGAAAGCTCATCCACTTCTGCCTGACAAATATGATGTTAGAGATGGTCACCTTAGCTTTAGCAAAATCACTAGGAGCAAAGCAAGCACCTGTCATCACTCTGCATTTATTAAAGTTGAAGTGTAAAACATGTGTTCAACATATTTTTAAAAGATTTTCAATAAATAACTCAGATTTCTTATATCTTATAATGAGCTTGACAATGTCATTTTTATTTTAAAGAAATAATCTTCTGTTTTATAAAATAAATACCTAAAAATTACCCCAAGATAATGAATTAAAATACTACCATAATTAAGAGAGGACATTCATGTATGTACTGTATATAGGGATGAGTTTATGGAAAGAGAGGTGTATGGACTTACACTTACCACTACAAGTAATGAACACCACATTTGTGTCACACTTTCCTTTAGTCCTCCTGCACTGGCCAATGATGGAATGGTACTTTTCACAGCTGACATGGTAAATGTTACCTGAA
>NW_005187517.1:2082885-2084006 GCF_000239375.1 Pundamilia nyererei
ATTAAATTAAACTCTTACTGAACACATTTTGGGAAAATTTAATCAGAATTTAACAATGTCACAATTTCACTGAATGAAGTAACTCATTTTCTCTCTCGACAGAGAATTTATTGCAGGATTTAAAATCCCATTATAAAAGCAGACAGCAGCCACTCTGTACATTTCCACTGCTGTATCTCACCTGAACACACACACACACACACACACACACACACACACACACACACACACACAGGGAGATTTCACTTTAAACATTTTAAAGATTTCAAAGATATTTTAAAGATTTTTAATTTAAAATAATGCTATTAATTAATAATATTACTACTATTCAAAGTTAAAGAAACTAAATTAACTTGCCTTGTGAGATCACCAGCTCAATGTGAGTGAGGCGGAGAAGGGGGAGCAGGAACCACATCATCACCACAGCTTATGACTTGAGAGTGAGGCAGACAAATGATATGTTCAACCTTATATTCCCGTGGCTTCACCCACAAAAAAGGAAATGAGCAGAATATGCGCCAAAGTTAGACTCACAAATGTTAACTTAGATTGAAAGAAAACACAAGTGCTCTAATTTCTTATACAGCACATTTTTATGTTAAACTTAAACTCACTCTGATGCTGTAACACTGAGAAAATGTGTAAACATATCAACAGTAAATCACACTACTGATTTTATGAGAATGTGAAATTTAATTTACTGATAAACTGTAAATTCAACCTTTAATAGCTGATTCAATAGCTGTTTTTTTAATTAATAATTTTAAAAGAAATGCTAACAGACTGATTTAACTCCAGTTCAACTGCTGATAGGATGCCTGACCCAGCACTGTTCCAAGCAGTCATTTCCTGCATTCATAATTCCGTTATTTGTGACAATTCTGCAACACCACAAGCTGAAATGCAGCCCCAAGCTACGACAGAGCATCCATTATTTTTATAAATGGCTTTGGACACTCACTGCTGTTCCCTCTTGATCGTCTGTACATACTAATTACAATTTGTCACTGATATTTGCGCTGTGCTGCATTTTTTCCTATTTCTTGGGAACACAGTAAATCATTTTTAGGCTTGCATCATCATCATCAGAATCTCTTTGTTGCTGCAAAAATATTTTTTTT
>NW_005187517.1:2084240-2088235 GCF_000239375.1 Pundamilia nyererei
GGAAACAGTGATCACATATCGTTAGCTTCATAGCATAAGTCATTTTTTGGTCAAATTGAGATTTTTGCCTAACTTTACTCCCCTACCACTGCTGCATCATCCTGTCCGTCTGCCTATGTCATCACAAAAAAATGACTTAGGCACTTATGCTATGAAGCTAACGATATGTTTCTGCTTCAGATATATTCTCAGGAGAAAATCAGCTCCCAACTGTGTTTAAAGGTGTGTATTTAAAAAAAAAATAGATGTATGCTTTCATGTGTTTTAAATATTTACTTAAACAGTAAATTCATGAATTTTACTGTATCAAACTGAATACAAAATTAAAGGGCATGCTACCCACCAAACAAGACTCTCGGGGTGCACAAACAAACCCTGTTGTAGGTCAATGCACACTATGGAAACACACACTGTTCCACAAGACTGTGCGACCTTTTCAAGAACTCAGAAGAAGACAAATGCAATGGGTTATGCATCGGGGCATGTGAAACACACCAGCGAGTCAACTTATGGGTGGCTCAAAAAATGTTATTAAAATATTATTATTCAGTAATGTGTCAGATTTCATAGCAATTCTATATGTAATTAACACATGAGCATGCCCTGCAGCCAGGATAGCAGACAATGATTTTTTTTTTTTGGTTTGTTTTTGTTTTTTGCTAAATAATGATGGCAGCAAAACTGTGTGCAAAATCGTGTTAAACAGCATTACAGACACCAGGACTCTTCAACCACATCCAGAAAAGACAGCCAAGATCTTAAACTAGATGCAAAAACATGACAACATATTTGCAAAAAAAATTAAGATATATATATGAAAAAAAAACACATTTCATAAGATGAAGTTTGGAAAATATTAAATGATAACGCCCATGATGTAATTTAACCTTTACAAAAACATTTGGAATTTGGCCAGGAAACCAGTAGTGGAGGCAAGACAAATTAGAAGGACATGGGACAGCTCAGCTTTACTTAGCTGGAGGTCAACATCAGTGGTGGAGACCCTCTGGTGCCTTGTGAAAAACAACAACAAAAACCGAGCTTTATTTGTCACCTAGACAATCATACACAGCTGCAGGTATAGTCACGCCATTCCAAGGATTGATTTTTAGCATGGGAGGTCTAGCCAGGACACTGTGCTGGAAATTGAACTTGCGATTTCCACTCCAAAGGTGTGTAGTGTGTTTGTACACACTACACACCTTTGGTGTAGTGTTACCACTACACTGAGGTCAGCATGTCTGGAGGACATTCTATGGAGGCTTGTGTTGGCAGAGGTGCCAGGACACCCCTGTAGCTTGGCTGGGGAGTGACATTGCCCGGGGACCCTCTGAAGGCCAGTGACAAAGAAGACAGGACCCCTTTGGAGCCTCAGCAAGTGATCAGCAATGTAGGCTGAGAACTTGTAATTGGATATAGATGGAGTCACATGCGCTCAGATTCAGGTTGTTTGGTATACCTATCTAAGTAGTATATCTGAAAGTTTTATGTTTGTGCATCTACAGATGTGAACTTGTCTGTGTGTAAAAAAGATTTGTTTTCGCAAAAAAACATTTACACGAGTTTGAATTTTTTTTTGTTAAGGTCTGGTTACAGATACAAAGCAAAAAACTACGTGTAAAACTTTGCGCTCAGGTTTCCTCACTGCACGTGGATTTCAACTTACAAGTACAAATTTTGACCCGATTTTTCTTCCTTTAAGCTGATTGGTCAATGTAATGTCAATCACAAATTTAACAATCCAATCAGAGAACAGATGGGTTTGGCTGTTGGAGGGGTCCTCTACGGAGCTTCAGGTCCTGGAAGGGTAATACAGTTTGAAGCTGGAAGATCTCTATATAAATCTCTATATAAATATCCCATAGAAGCTAGGTCCACTAACTTTCAGTAGCTGCTGAAAGGATAAAGTTTTGGTATATCAGTGGTTAGAAATAGCATTATTACTTTAGGATTAGGGAACCTGAGTGCACATAGTTACACATAGTTTTTTGCTTTGTATCTGCAACCAGACCTTAACAAAAAAATTGTAACTCGTGTAAATATTTTTTACAAACACATAACTTTTTTTACACACACAAATTCTCATCTGTAGATGCACAAACATAAAACATAAACATAAAACTTTCAGAAATTTTGGTTTACAAGGTTACAAAACTCAGTACACAAATTCAACATTTGATTTACAAGTACAAAAAATTTATGACCACAATTTCAGACTAAGGTTATGTGTGCATGGCGTGCATTGCAACTTAAATGAACTACTATAAACACTTGAAACTGTCTGTAAAGAGATTTCATGCACACTTAGTCAATGACGGCTAAATAATATTGGGTTTACAAAAACGTATATATTTGAAACATTCCTGGTTGTGTTGATGAAGGAGAATATCTGGCAGGGTTGGATGGGGGTTTACACTTGATGAAAAGGTTTGAGAAACACAGTTAAAACAAGAGGTTTATTTGGTCTTTTTTATGTAACAAATTTTACCTCAAGTCATCTGAGCATGCTTTGGATTCCACTAAATGCATGTGAAAATGTTTACTCAGAACCCACATCCACCCCAAACACGTAAACCACAGACACATAATGTCTTCCCCTCCTCCAGTGCACAAAATGTACCCAACTTACGCACACAGGAACACACGTACACACAGAGTAACCAATGAGAAGGCTGAGAAATATTTTGGTTTTTTATGTGGTTTTGAATGTGGATGCAGATGTTTAAGATCTCAGTTAATATAGGAACTCATGAGATTACAACAAGAAAAACAAAACAAGTTTGAAAAAAAACCCCTAAATATATATTGGTCCAGTGGCACCATAGTGTAGTAGCTTACACATTTGTTTAACAAGTAATACATCTGTCATTTGGTTACATTAATATTAACTTACTAAATGTTGGTTTAAAATTGAAGTGTCATGGTCTGCGGTGGGTGGCTGGAATTTCCATAAGGCTCCTGAACTGACATGGGATCCGCCCCTGGGCAGGGCCAACTCCAGCTCCTGCACACCTGGAGCCTATTGCAGGCAATCAAGCCAGAGAGATTTAAACCACACGTTGATGTTCATTCACTGCCAGTTCGTCATCAACACATGTTGGTAACAGGCCTTATATCTCAAGTTCTTGCTGTGATCTACTTGTTAACACGACTCTCTTGTGCTGCAGTTGCTGGATTCATCTTGGCTCATGCTCCACCTCCGGACTCAGGATACCAAGCAATCATTTTGAAAATCTCTCTATGCCTCACCTGCCTGCCCTCCTGCCATCACACTCCATCTGAAGCCCCGGATCTCAGGCCAGCCTTTCCACGCCACTCAGCCTCCCCTGGATTCTCATCACCCCCTCTCTCAACACTCCATGTCCCCTACTGCAAGTAAGAATTGCTACTCTTACAACTGGCCACTTCAGAGCTGCCTCCACTACCTCGCTAACTCCTCTATCTTCTCTCTTCAGTGTGACTGTTCCCTGCTCAGCTCCACTCCGCATCTCAGGCCTCATTCCCTCGCCCTAGCCACGTTCCCCGGGCCACACCTCGTCAAACTCCACGTCTTGTTGTTTTTTTTGTCTTTGCTACGTTTTCTTTTTTGCACTTTAGCCTAATAAATTGTTACATCATCTGCTGTCTCTGCTCTGGGTTTCTGCACTTGGCCCCGTGACATGAAGAAGACATCAGTCCATCGTTTGAATGTCGCTCAGCATATTTCACATTAATATTGAAAGATAAGGACCCAACAATTACACAGAGAAAACCCCAACAATCAAACGATCCCCTAAAAGCAAGCACTTTGGTTACGGTGGGAAGGAAAAATTCCTTTTTAACAGAAAGAAACCTCTGGCAGAACCAGGGTCAGCGACATAGCTGGACTGGCCATCGGGCATGGTAATTTTTCGTTTTAAATGGACCAATGTTTTGTTGTCTTTTTTTCCGTAACCGTGTAAACAGTGAAAGGTGGCGGATTGGATAGATGCTGGCAGACGTGTAAAAATAACTCA
>NW_005187517.1:2089687-2095970 GCF_000239375.1 Pundamilia nyererei
AGTCTTCTCTGTCTTAATTTCAGGTTTCCACCATATGTTGTAGATAGTTCAGGAAGTTAACTCAACCAAGCAGTCTTTGGGTTTCGGCTAAGTACTGTTTAGAATACCAGAATAGGGAGGATGGTGTAGGTTTAAGTTTATTAGATTGATACATATGTACCAACAAGACAGTGTACATCACAACAACGTTTGTTTTCATTCAAAGGCTTTATGGTTTTTCCTATAATACCTGGTGGGCCGGTCTCTAGTCAAAATGCCTGGAATGATTTTTTGTCCCAGTCCAGCCCTGGTCAGGGAGGGGCAGTCCTCTTGGTTGGGGGTGACAGGACAAAAAACATGCTGTGGAAGAGACCCAGAGGTTAACAATAACTGATAATTAGGTTTAGAGTATAAACGTGTTGTGGGTGAAAAGAGGTGAGAGAAAGAGAAATGCTAAGTGCATCATGGGAATCATGATTGGGAAGAATGGCCTTCCAGATCTGAACCTGAATGGTGTTCTGTTACTTGACTTCTATGCAAACCACAGTTTTTCCAAAATGAACAGCATGTTCGACATAAGGGTGTCCATATGTATACATGGCAACAGGATACTCTAGGCTGCAGGTGGATGATCTATTTTGTAATTATATCATCAAGATCTGCAGCCATATGTTCTGGACACTCGATTGAAGAGAGGTGCTGAGCTGTCAACTGATCACCATCTAGTGTTGAGTAATCAGGTAGGGGAGGATGCTGGACAGACCTGGCACGAGCTCTGGCAGTGGCTCAATTTGGGAGGAGTTCAGAAAGGCCATAGAAAAGACTTTTGGACTGCCTCGAAGAGATTCTGGCAAACTATCAGGTGACTCAGGAGGGGAAAGTGGTGCTATACCTGCACTATGTATAGTACGAAGGGAGCACTGCTGACCTCAACTGAGGAAGGAATACTTTGAGGACCTTCTTAATCCCACTCACGTTTTCCATAGAGAAAGCAGAGTTTGGGGATGAGGAGGAAACTCATCAATCTCTGGGAGGGAGGTTACTGAGGCAGCTAAACAACTCCTTGGTGGCAGGGCCACTTAGGTGGACGAAGTTGGACGATCTGATATCCTCGTGTTGGTGTTGTTTCCTCGTCATCATAAATAATGTTGTTCCAGGTTCAACATTGCAAGTGACCAATCACCTTCTCCTGACATCATCCGCGACCTCGAAAAAAAAACAAATCTACTTCACTTGCGAGAAGAGAAACCGCCTCTGTAAGGACAATATGTATAATGCTTACTGTTTATTAAAGAAAAGTATCCTGAAATGCGAAGAATTCAAGTTCCTGGATCTGCGGACAGAAGCGGTTTCTCTTCTCGCAAGTGAATTAGATTTTTTTTAAGGCGGTATTTTTCAAAGGCACAAAAGGGGGACGTCACAACAATGTGACTGGTCACTTGCAATGTTGAATCTGGAACAACATTTATTATGATGATGTGGGAACAACACCGATACGAGGATATCAGATCATCCGGACGAAGTTTGCCCTAAATTCCTGAAGACTCTGGATGTGTATGGCTGTCTTGGTTGACATGCCTCTACAATGTTTCCTGGAGATCAGGGGAGGTACCTCTGAATTGGCAGACCACTTCACACTCACCATCGCAGCTGAGTGTGAAGCAGTAGGAATGAGAATCAGCACCTCCAAATCTGAGGCCATGGTCCCCAACCAGAAAAGGGTGGAGTGCCCACGCCGGGTAAGGGAAGAGTTACGGCCCCAAGTGGAGGATCTCAGGGTCTTGTTCACAGATGAGGGGAGAAGCAAGCAGGAGATGGTCAGACAGATTCGTGCTGCGGCTTCAGTGATGCTGACACCACACAGATCCATCGTGGTGAAGAGAGAGCTGAGCGTAAAGCGAATCTTTCAATATACCGGTCAGTCTACGTACCTACCGTCACCTATGGTCACAAGCTTTGGGTAGTGACTGAAAGAACAAGATTGTGGATACAAGTGGTGGAAATGAGCTTTCTCCAAAGGGTGGCTGGTGTTTCTGTTAGAGATAGGGTGAGGAGTTCGTCCATCCAGGAGGGACTCAGAGTAGAACCCCTGCTCTTCTATATGGAAAGGTGCCATCTGAGGTTGTGTGTTCTGGCCATGTCCTACCAGGAGGAGGCCCTGGGGCAGACCCAGGACACACTGAACAGATTATGTTTCTCAGCTTGCCTAGGAATGCCTTGGTGTACCCAGAAAGGCTAGAGGAGGTGGCCAGGGAGAGAGCGGTCTGGGCTTCTCTGCTTAGACTGCTGCCCCTGTGTCCCTGCCCTAGATACGCGAGGGGTGGGGGGGGGGGGGGGGGGCAGGGTGGAGTGACAATCTGCATAGCAATAAAAATTATGCTATGCCCTCTAATAAAACTGCCTTGGGGAAGTATGTATAATGTAAACAGTATGGGTCCTAGCATAGAAACTTTTGGAACTTCATAATTAACCACTATGCATGAAGAAGATTCCCCCATTGAAATGAACACATTAAAGTCTATTAGATGGGTATCATTCAAACCACTGCAGTTCACTACTTTTAATACCTACAGAATGATCTAATCTCTGTAATGAAATATTATGATCAACAGTACTGAGGCCAACTAGAACAAGCACAGATAATAGTCAACTATCTGATAATTTGTGACCTTCACTGATGCTTTTTCTGTACTGTGATGACTTTTAAATCTGGCTGAATAAACCATTCCTCTGCAGGTGATCGGGTAGCTGTTTTATAACTACTCTAAACCCTTTATAGACTTTATAGACTCTTTATAGACTGACCCTTTATAGACTTTATAGACTCTTTATAGACTGCAGTAAAGGTTTATCATATTATCATATTTCTTCATATTAGACAGATATGCATCACTTTCTGGAGAAGGTCTGGAGAAGGCTGTATCTATTTCAGCTTCAGCTACACCATGATCCCTCAACAAGGCCTCTGACAGGGATGCTAGATGTGATGTTTACACGAGATATGAGGGGCACTGCTTACAAATTAGTCCCCTTGCTTGTATCGCTGTCTCTCTTCTCAGTGGTCTTCTAATAGCTGCGCTAGCTGGTCTGTCAGTGCCTTAGCAATGACCTTATTCATGTTAACATTGGTAGCAAGCAATGACTCTAGCTTTGATCACCAGGAGAAATTATTAAGTTATTACATAGAACATTAAATTGTGTGATAATGAATTTTTATTCAAAACACTCTGAATCGAAGCATTGATTTTAAAAAAGAAAGAAAGAAAGAAAGAAACAAACAAACAAACAAGTCAACAACCTAAAAGAATGGGACATTTTATTTTCAGTTTTAGAACTTCAGAGACTCTAAAACCGACATCTTATGGATAAAACGGCTTATTGTGCTGTGTATCAAACTATATATAGCATACATAACATACAGTTTGATACTCAACATCTAAACCATTTCCCAAATTCCTGAGTCTCTGAGGCATCACTAGAAGTACTTAAAGGTTAAAACCTAAAAATGTAATAATTATAAAAGATTTAATTATAATAAATGTTACATATGAAACACTGCAAGGATGTTTATAAAAACCTTACATTCAATTATAGGTTTACAAACAAACAAAAAAATAGAAAGATAGAATACTAGTACTTAACATTCTTTTTATATATTATACATTTCAAGTTTTTTGCCAAACTTTATCAAAAGACAGATTTTGCTACTTTTTACACTGAGGTTTTGGGTCAAATTAAATTTTCTTTTAGCCATTTAAAATAATATCATTTAAGGAAGGCAAATTTTACATGATCTGATTTTTTAAGTAGGTGCTAAAGCCATATTTGGCTCACCCATCCACATCTGGCTCTAGGTAGTCCTCATCTCTCTCCACCAATCCTGGGGCTGCTGTGTTTAAGTCATCAATTGTTTGGGAGCTGTTGTGAACCTCTGCTGTAGTCTGTGCAGTTTCAGTAATCATACCAATGTCATCATAACTTTCCTGTGAATCTTCCTCTTCGTAAGTCACCCCATCTGTCACAAAGAAAATCAGATTGCAAATGTTAAACATTGATTAGTCAAAACACTGTCATAGTGCTAGTACTTTCATTATGGACACCTTCATGAACGTTGATGTCTCGGGCAGCAGGAGCAGTCGTGCCTGAGAAGGTCAGGGGTCGAGCCTCATCTGCTTCAATATCCTCATAAGGTAAAGAGGAAACACTTTGCCCATCTTTCTCTGAGATCATTTCCGCCTCTGATCTGACTCCTGAATGAAAAATAACATGAGAACACAAAAAAAGTTTCCCCCAAAACGCCCACATCTCAGATATGTGCATATTTTTAATGAAAACGGAACCTTGACTAGTGCAGTAATTTGAAATCTGTTTTATATCTCTGTTTAGGCCCACGCTAAAAGGGAAATTGTGCACCTTTAAGTGGACATCAGGGAGAAGCAGTAGCTCAAGGCAAGAAGACAACATCAAAAAGTAAAGCCAAATTTAATTCAGGTAAGGTTTTCATTTCTATAGCCAGAACCTCTCAAGTTGATGATATAGTGCAATTAAGTAGACATAACTTCAATTGGCGTATTAATATGTAATAATGAATAATATTATCAGTGTAAAGTATAACAGTGTTTTAGGTATTACTGCTTCTTAAATTACCACATCATTACCACAACAAAAATAATGAGTTTTAGTTATGTACACATGTTTAAATGACACTAAAATCTAGACTTTGATTAGGATTAATAACACGAATATGAAAAAACTGAATGAATGAACAAAATAATCAATCAATCAATAAACAAATGAATGAATAAATGACACACTACCGTGACTGAGGTCTTCCATCTCATTTTCTTTGTCTATGACATCCTCATATTCCCCACTTTCAAACTCCAGTTCTTTCCCAGGCAGCATTTTTGCTGAAAGATTAATGTATTACACATTTACTGATAGAGTACATAACTACAGCTGTCTAACCAATGCACTGTGCTATTGAACCAGTGATGTACCAGTGTACCAGGGTACAACACAAGACAAGGAAAATCGCAACACACGCACAGGTTTGGGTAATTCTACACGTTTTGTATGTACATTTTCAATCAAGTAAGCAATCTTCGACTTTGCTAATGTGCTGCTTGTTCAGTCAGCAACAGTGACTGTGTTATTTAAAATGCTGTCTGAAGTCAGAATTCAGTCAGTATGCTGAAAGACTGCCCTCTTGTGGCAAAAAGCCTCCAACGCCTTTTTCTTTAAACTTGGATGATGAGGATGGATCTCATGTTCAGTTCAGTTTTTGATATGTTCTAAGGTAATTTGTTAAAAGAGAAACAAGCCATGTAATAAATATACTTACATAAAACTTTGGACTTCCTGGCTCTCTTGACACAAAATCGTATAAATACAGAAATCAAAATTATTACAACAAGAAGAAATCCCACACCCACGATAATTGGTGCTATGGATGTAGAAGGAGGTGGTGAGGTTGGTGAGGGTGGTGGGGGTGGTGAGGGTGATGTTGGCATGGGAGTCGGTTTCACATAGCCTGAAATAAAGCAAAGCCACTTAGGTGTTTCTGGATCCAGTCACAGTGAGAGCTGTAGTTGGTTCATCATGTTTATCTGCACCACCTCAAGGTAAGTAAGCTCAGAGTTACAGATTAAAAAAAAAGTCTCTTCTCTGCAAAACATGTGAAGGAATATTTCTGAAACCAATAGAACATATTAAGAAAGGATTCATGAATTCTCTTACCGGGACAAATGATTGTAGCTGGAGAAACTTTTTCACAGGAACGTTGTTTGACAGAGCGCTTGATGTCCATGGTAACATCAGTGAACTCCAGTGTTGTTTCTAAGCTGACCTTGAATCAAATTTAAACTTTTTCACATTTAGAGATACAGCCGGAATAGAAAACACTGAAATTTCTCTGGCAGTAAAAAACAGGCCTGACTGAAGCATCAAAGCAACACACAGCAAAAGAAGTCACTAAAGTGACCAAAAGTATTGGGACATTCAATTTATTTTATATTTCTGCAAATTACGTGTCAGCAAAGTGTCCAGTAAGTTTTTAACTTAAAAATCTTTGAGCATTTTGTATTTAGTCAGCTAAACCTCCCATACATTTCTTTCCATTTCATAAACCTAAATAATGTAAAAATCACATTCCAGTCTTCATTATTAGATTTAAATAAGCTGAAACACAGAGCCAGGAAACGGTCCATGATATTGGTTTGTAGCATACGAGAAAGATTAGTGACTGGTTTCAAGAAACAGAATGTAAAGATTTACCTGTTTGTCTTCCGTAGAGCCGCTATGG
>NW_005187517.1:2096939-2098447 GCF_000239375.1 Pundamilia nyererei
TTTATTTTCACATTCCCAAATGCTTCCTGGATTTTCACCACAGCTGAAGCTTTTGTTCCAAAAAGAATCTATTTCAATTGTTTGGGGGTGGATTTCATTTGTTGATTGGTATCCACCACAGTCCATATCCTGGCAAAGCTTTTCCTTCTCAGTTTCATTGAAGTTTTCTCTGGAAACAGCACTGAGTCCCTGTCTCCAGTGAACCAACACTGTTCCACTACAGGCCTTTTTGTCAGGTACCATCGTCCTCCATTCTGAGACAGACAAGAGAAATAAAAAGTTCACAAAACATGATGTAACCAACAGGATCTGAATGATATAAATAACACACTCTGCACACAGAAATGACATTATGATCCTGCATCAACTTAAAGTTTTACACTTTTGAAGTTTAGCTACCCTTCTGACTGCTGTGTAAATAAAATGATTTTATAGAGCGATAACAAAGAGATGACAACTGATGGCAGCGATATTTCTATAACCATCAGACTGCACAGGCCAGCTGTTTCCAGCTGATTCCAGACATTAAGTGAGTCAGACTGTGTGGCAGAGCCGTACTGGTGACATGGACAACAAGCAGAAAAGAAAAGAGTAAATCTGAGTAGAACAAATATCATTAATGGAGGTGATGTTAACATTCTAACCTTTATTTCACTAAAAGTAACCTTTGAGGCGAGCATGTCAAAGTTTGAACGCAGCATTATTTTTATCTCAACATTTTTCTGAAATAAAAACTAGTCTCAGTTTGTTTCAATTTCAATTCAGTTTCAAAGCCTTTATTTTAAAATTAGGCTGAAGGAGCAAAGAATAATTCAGAAACTGCTGACACAAAGATCATTATACACACCAGAGCATCGGAGGCCACTGTGTTTGCAGGCAGCTGTAGAAGCAGTAATACTGCTGCATGCAGATAATGGACTGTTAGCATCAGCAATGCAGTTTAGGTTTGAAATGGCTAATTTATCTGCTGGTGCAGGTCCAAAGTAGGGAAGAGTCTCCACAGCATCACCACATTTAAGCTCCTGACAGATGGTGTTTCTATTGTTAGTGTCTTTGAGAGCATCCTCGCACACAGGGATCCACTTCCCCTCATACTCCACCCCTACGTTTCCAAAGCATTTGTAACTGGGAATGCTAAATCTGGGCTTGACACTACCTGAAACAAATTAGTAATGTTGTCACTTTATTTTTAAATATCCATCATAGTCGTAGTGAAAAGATGAAAAGGTAACTTCAGAAAAATTCAAATTTGCTTCTTTAACACAAAAAGGATTTGAAGGAATATTTAAAAACAGATTCACGTTAAAGCAAAAATCAGTCTCTTTTTGTTTTTTAAATTCTGGTATCCTGTAACCTAGTGACAAAAATTCAACAATCCAATAAACTGCAACAATAAAACTGGCAATTTTTTCCAAAGGAGGCAAATTAGTTGAAAATGAAACATTCTGCCAAGGAAAGTCACAACATTTATTATATGTTTGCAATCTAAAAATAGTTTTTAAAAAAAC
>NW_005187517.1:2099340-2101498 GCF_000239375.1 Pundamilia nyererei
AGCGTTCCCACAATGCATCTGCTGACACACTGTGTCTGCAGACTCTTGGTTCCATGTCTCTTTAGACCCAGAGAGCCAGTAGATTTCTCTGCCATGCTCTATCCCCACGTGACCAGAACAGGTTCCACTTAAAAACACCACCTTGTGACCTGATGGACACAAAGAGAGAAACATGATATGTAGTAAGTGGCTGTGCAGGTCGTCTACCTGTTGAAAGGTCAGTGGTTCACAAAGACATAGACACAAAAATAGGAAAGTGGTGCATAAATACATACTTGGTGAAAGAAGCTGAATGGAGATATACCACAGTCTGGGCTTATTCCAGCATAACTAAGTGATTATTCGGGATCACCTTATTGAACACTAATTATAAGCTTTATCAAAAAGGAAGGTTTGAAGCCTAATCTTAAATGTAGATAAGGTGCCTGCCTACCAAATCCAAACTGGGAAGTAATTCCAGAGGAAGAGGGGCCTGAAAGCTGAAAGCTCTGCTTTCTATTCCACTTTTAGGAACCACAAGTAGTCTGTAGTCTGAGAGGGAATTTGTTCTAGGGATCCAATGAAGAGAAGCCAATATATCACAAATCTGCTCTCTACTGTTAGTCCATGTCAGTACTTGTGCTGCAGCATTCTTTACTGGCGAATTTAATTTTTGGCCAATTTAACATTTATAAGGTTAAAATGTGCTTAGTTTTATCTCTATTTATAGGCAAAAATTAGCATTGTCTGTAAGACTTTCATTACTAAGCATGTAACTGTGCCAAAATAATCTTTTAATTAAATTTTTGTGTAAACAGTCAAGTATTTTAAAGAAAAAAAAATGTTAAAATGGAATGAACAATGAAAATTAAATTGTAGGCATGGAAGGACTTTTGAGCCTGAAGGAGCTGGAGGAATAAAAAGTGAAGTTAACTAAGCTGAGCTTTTCTTCTGACTGACATTGATGAACGAAAATGTTGTTTTTCTGGTTTTAACAATTTATCATATTTTAGTGTGTCTGCAGCTTTTCCTGTCTTGATCCATCTTCACCAATATCATCTGTGACTTGTTCAGCAACTAAAAGACCAAAGATATAGACATAAAGCCTTCCTTTAAGGAAGGAAATTGTTTTTCTGGCTGATGTCACTGAAGGGCAGAGAAATAAAAAAAATAACACTCACCCTCACAGGTGATTCCAACTGCTTCCGCTTCCCGATCCGAAAATTGGTTGTTTGAGTTTTCTGTTAAACACTCAGATATCTTTGATATCTTCTTATTTCTTGGACACGTTATTGACAGGAAGCCACCAGAACCCTGACTGAATTTTTCAGTTTTGCCTTTTTCCCCACATTGCAGTTGTTTGCAGACAGCTGCTGATTGAGCCTCTGTCCATTCTTTTGCAGGAACTTTCTTCCACCGGCCCTCATGCTTTATCTCCAATCTTCCAGCACATCTTCCAGGACCATCTGCCAGGTTCACCTCCACACTGTCTGTACCACGACAATAAGAGATTTATCAGCCACGAAACACAAAAATATTAAATAAATTAAATCAAACTCTTACTGAACACATTTTGGGAAAATTTAATCAGAATTTAACAATGTCACAATTTCACTGAATGAAGTAACTCATTTTCTCTCTCGACATAGAATTTATTGCAGGATTTAAAATCCCATTATGAAAGCAGACAAAGGCCATCAGCAGCCACTCTGTACATTTCCACTGCTGTATCTCACCTGAACACACCACATAAGGTTGTTTTGAACACTGGATATTGTTGCCATGCTGAGACCGACAGTGCCACAGTGAGGACTCGCTGCCTTTGCAGCTCACATGGTCCATTATCCCTCTTGAATTTTGACGTTCGACTTTAGTATAAATCAGCTAGAACAAAGCATTTATGAGTTTATGTTATTTCATTGATAATCATTATTAATTAAGTATTAATGGTGCACGTTAGTACACTTATCATAATAAATCCAGTAGCACTGCTGTATGGACAGTTTCTGATACATGAACGCTCAGTATCCTTGTATCAGAACAACAGGTAACTTATGGTGAGTAAACTTGAACACTCACTTCCCCACATCCAAGCTCCTTGCAGACCAATTCAGCTTCCTTTTTAGTCCAGGTGGAGGCACACACAGGATTAACTGAACCATTCACTTCAATATTAACT
>NW_005187517.1:2101797-2103422 GCF_000239375.1 Pundamilia nyererei
AAATCAAAGTTGCCCTGTTGAACAGGTACCCAGTTGTTATTTTCTTCTTTTTCCAGCTGCCCAGAACACACATTTGACGGGTTTCCTTTGAGCTGCAGTCTCGTATAACCTGTTCATAAAAACACTTTCTGAATTCACCACCATATTTAATATTTAACAGTTTTTATCACAGCTTTAAAATCGGTTTACATAATGTGTAAGTGTGTGTGTGTGTGTCTGTGTGTTACCTTCACATATGACAGAAACAGGTTTGCATGATGCTGAATTGTCCTGTTTGCCATTCACACACTGCCACAGATGATCTGGATCTGCATTTTGAAAGGCTGAACAATTGAGCTCCATCTTTGATGAGCTTCTTTCACTATCCATCCATTTTAAGGTAAGAATTTCTTTGAATTCACCACACCCGAGATATTTACACAGAAGATCGGCTTCTTTTTTTTCTTTAAGAGAGAGGAATTATATATTCTTTGTTAATCAAAAATAGTGTACAACATTTTAAAATGTGATCGAAGTAGTACACCATTAAATAATAAGAAGAATCTTTCACAGTAGTGGAACTCTTCTGTCCTTTGAAACACAGAAGATATTTGATAGTAGCATGAATCTGATAATTTAGCACAAAGAGATTTTCTTTAGTGTGATTCTTTAGTATTTCAGGCTTAACAAGACAATGTTGAAGCTTCTAATTCTGCGACTATAGTGTTTGAATATAAAAGTATCAATGGTGAAAAGTAACTTTCCTTAAGTATCTTCATTTTTATTCTCGATTGGGATTATACATTAAATATATCATCATTATTTGTCTTAGTGAAAATCTTCACTGAATGATATTTTAATAAGTAACTTAATTACAACCACTATTGGAAAATATGAGTCAATTAAAATTTAAAACTATCTGACATTAGTTTAGAATTTATTTAACCATAATTGCATTACGCTGATCTTAAACGCTGTCTCTAAGTTGCTGTGTATTGTTTACTGCATTTGCATTTTACTGAGAAAAAGTTATCTTTGTTTCTCCTCTGAAGTTATGTACAGTTAACATTTAGAAAAGAACCTACAAATGTATACATGAATGAATCACACTCTTACCCAATCTGTCTTTACAAAAGTAACCCGATTTGCCATCAATGGAGTACTGGACAGCTCCAGCACATTTGGGTCCATTCAGGCTTATTGTGATATTACCTTGAAGAGCACAATCATAAACCAGCCAAATACAAACACAGACAAAAAACCAACAAACATCACAATCGATCTTATCAAGTCATTTCCAATATAGTTAATGTACCTTAACAACCTTTAGCTAAGAGTCATTGTCACTGAGCTCACTAAAAAAGCCCACCAACAACAACAAAAAAACAACAGAAACAAAAATCTGAAAAACTTACTTGAACATGTAATTTTTTTCACTGTGAGCTTTGGGTAATGGCTGGAGTTCCAACCAGGATGTTTACATTCCCACAGAGCGCTCTCGTGTCCTTCACACTTCAGTTCATTGAGCCAGATCGGTCTGTCTTCAGAAGGCTTAACAGTATCTATTACTGGGTTCTCCACAGGTTCCCCACAGTGAGTGCTCTTACAAACCACTTTTTCAGTGTTCTTGTCCCAGTGTGTATCCC
>NW_005187517.1:2103750-2125765 GCF_000239375.1 Pundamilia nyererei
ATTATTATTATTATTATTATTATTATTATTATTATTATTATTATTATTATTAATCCATTAAGTCTTAATCCAAACAATTCTGCTTATAAAATTTCTGGGCGTTTGGAATCCAGCCGTCATGGGGAAAGAGGCAGATAACACCCTGGACAGGTCACCAATCTGTTAACATATGGAGAAACTCGTGTTTACATTACACACACAGTTAATTTAGATTTACCAATTAACCTACTGCACGTATGTGTTTGGACTGTGAGAGGAAGTCAGAGTACCCAGAGATAACCCATGCAGACACAGGTGGCTGTGCCAGCTCCACACAGAAAGGATTATGCAAAAATCACAATAAAAAAAAATGCTAAAAGTGGACCCCAGGCTAGATTGGAACCCGGTATTTTCTTTCACCGCCATGCTTCCCACTATGTTTGTTTATACGTCTTTATAAATAGAAACATACATAGATTTAGCAATGGAAGCTTTTAGCGGTTGTGAATTTTTGCCATTCTGTATTTTATGTTTAGCCCCACAAAAAAGACCAAATTTTACATTAAGCTTTGAAAGATATTGTAGCGAGTGTAAACAAATAACAATGATTGTTTTCTTTGTTTGAAATCTACATTCTAACTCTTTTAAAGTATTAATATTGTATACTAATTATCAATTAATTAATTAATTAATTATTAATTTCTATAGTTTTTTCCCCGTAAATTTCAAAGACATTTTAAAGACTCATTCGTAATTCAAATTCATAATAATATTTATTACTATTAACTCATTCACTGCCAGCCATTGGCAGTGAATGGGTTAAACCCATTGACTCATTCACTGCCATTGACGGCTATAGACGTCAATGGCAGTGAATGAGTTAATAACATCCAGAATTAAAGAAACTAAACTTACCTTGTGAGATCACCAGCTCAACGTGAGCGATGTGAAGAAACAGGAGCAGGAACCACATCATCACCACAGCTCATGACTTGAGAGTGAGACAGACAAACGATGTGCTGGGCTTTATATAGCCGTGGCTTCGCCCACCAAAAAGGAAATGAGCAGCATACGCGCCAAAGTTACAAATATTATCTTAGGCTAAAAGAAAACTAACACAAAAGTGCTCTGATTTCATATACAATACCCTTTTCAATTTAAACTCACTATGATGCTGCGAAATTGAAAAAATGTTTAAACATATCAACGGTAGAACATACTGTCCATAAGAATGTGAAATTGGTCAACTACTGATAAAACATAAATTCAATAAAGTTGAATATCAACCTTTTTCAGTAATTCTGATATGTAAGAGCATTATGTCCTTAAATACAAAGGCTGCTTTAGGGAACAGCAAATACAGTAATCATCAGGAAAACCAAACATCATCTTAGAGAAATATCAGATTTTTTAGAAACGGGTCATTCAATCTCACATCAGCCAAATTTCTCCTTCAACTTGTCCATTTCACATAAACATTCTATTGCACAAAGTTTGAACATGTAAAACAAGTGCTGTGAAATTTTCCTTTATACATTGAGCCCCTTTCAGGCCATTGTTTGGAACATCTAAATCTGAAACCATGTTTGAAGATGAAAAAGTCTTTTAGAGAAAAGCCTACAATTTTCACTGGTTTTTCTTACACTCAGCATGAATCAGTTTCTGGTACAAATTAGCGTATTTTTTGTTATGGAGACCTGGGTCACTTGTCTCAAATTATGAAATTTTTTAGAACATCTTCTGTTAAACCTTTGACAGTTTTTATGTCAACTGTTGAACATACATAATGATTACTGTTAATTTTTTAGCTTTTATACTTTCCAAGATACATATTTAAAAAAACATAAATACAAAACAAACAAAAAAAAACCCTTTCGGTCCATTTCTTCACACATTGTTACAACTATTCTCAATGTAACTGAGGAAATTTTGCTAAATATATGAATATTTGCCTCTTAGTCTAAATTATCTTGAGGGCAGTAGTAGGCAGTATTGTAGGTAGGCAGAATAGGTTTTGAAAATGAAAAATATACACATAATTAACAGAATATGATTTTGAATATTAACTGGAAAATTCAGGTTAGACTATGTACTAATTTATTTATTCATTTTTTGTTTGCATGTGGTGCAGCCTTTGATATTGTGACTATTAAATGTTAAAAAATATTCTGTTTTAGCATTATCATGAAATATAACTTTATACTGTTCAAAATTGTGTAAAGTTGTATTTTATTCATGTCTTTTCAAATACGAAACTGCTTGAATTATTTCTTTTTTATTTAATAATAATGTTCGTCTTGTAATCGGAAGGTTGCCGGTTCGAGCCCCAGCTCAGACAGTCTCGGTCGTTGTGTCCTTGGGCAAGACACTTCACCTACCACCTACTTGTGTTGGCCAGAGGGGCCGATGGTGCGATATGGCAGCCTCGCCTCTGTCAGTCTGCCCCAGGGCAGCTGTGGCTACAACTGTAGCTGCCTCCACCAGTGTGTGAATGTGAGAGTGAATGAATAGTGGAATTGTAAAGCGCTTTGAGGGGTCCCGAAAGCGCTATATAAATGCAATCCATTATTATTATTATTATTATTATTATTATTATTATTATTATTATTATTATTATATATGTAGAATTTAATTAGCTAATACACAGGCAATACCCAAATACAGATACAGATCTTTGTCTTTAATATTCAGTAAACATTACGTTCGATTTCAATGTGCAAGAAAAATGCCATGAAAGAGGGTCAACAGGTCTTTTAAAAAATAGATGTGTAAAAAGGTATTTTATATATGAAGCTAAAATTAACAGTAATTTACACAGACTGTATATTCAAACTTTGAACCATATTTATTTATTTTTTTAAATAATCGGAGGTGGCAGAGAAGAAAATATTTACAATTTCTTTATGATTTGAGAGCCCACCCTGTTCTTTAAAATGTAAATTTGCATACATTCAAGTTAGTCAATTATTTTCTGAGTTAAACAAGTGTACCATCTGAAAACTCCAATATTTGAGGGGGGGGGGGCAGGGTAATCCATTAATATTTTTGTTTTTGTGTTACACGTGTCACATTCATCCTACTAAATGAGACTTAGAATTTAATATTAAAAAGTATTCTAAGTGCTTCATTTTACTGTACTTGGGAAATTCTGCTACATAACTTTTGGAAATTGTCCAAATTTGTCTCTTCTGCACAAAATGCAGAAGATTTGTGTAAAAATGTTGAAAGAAAATGACTTATGTAGCCTTATATATGTAGCCTTAGGAGAAGTAAATAGCTATCCATGCATATCATGATAAGCTGTGAGTACAGTTACTCTAATGATAATATCCATTCTGATGTTTACAAGTTTTACATTTGAATTTGCTTAAACTGTGGTCCCAGGTGTAAACTGAAAGTATGAGAGAACTGCACAGGGCTGTGGGTTTGTGGCTAGAGACTTTTCAGAGCTGTGACTAACTGCAAAAAATATTCTCAAGTGCACTTTAGTAACTTGCTAAACTACATTCACCACCAGGGCAACAAAAATCCAGGTGCTACTGGTGCCATTAGACAGAAAAGAAATAAGTCATTAAAGGAGTTATCTGTTTTTTAAGAATTATCTGCTTGATGCTAGCTGTCTCAAAGGATCAAAAAACGTCATACTTTTTATACCGTGCCAAACATACGAAATGTACAGGATTCTGGGTAAAGTTGGAAGTTGTAACTAATGTGGCTGCAGTAACCTTCATTATAAACTAGTAAACCTCATCCACTCTGGAGTCCTGGCCACCAAGTAGTTGTTTAACTGCCTTTTGTGTAAAATTGGAGGATAATGTTAGGATTAATTGGAAGATATTAGTGTGGCGGCAGGAGTAATAATAGTAGAACAAGACTTATGCTTGCCCTTAATGCAGCATGTGTATGGATGCAATCACTGTCATTGTGCCATATGCTGCATGTGCTAGAATGGTTACTGCTGTTATCCCAAGTGTTAGCAACTGCTAACTGATATACTTTTAGCATTAAGATTCATCCATCCATCCATTCGCTTCCGCTTCTCCTTTTCAGAGTCGCGGGGGGCGCTGGAGCCTATCCCAGCTGTCATTAAGATTATTCTACTTTTTTCAGAAACTGTAGAACACAAGGAGGAACACATTACACACACCTATCAAGTCTGTCTCTAATGTTACTACACTGCTGTGTAAAAGTCTTTATTTTGCTTGGAAAATGGGTGCATGAAACATGACAAGATGGAGATACGGTATAAAGAGGCAAAAAGAGAGCATGTAGAATTCTCAAAAGCTTGAAGGTCAATATTTGATATGTCCACCTTTAGTCTTCAACAAATTATGAACTGGTAGTTTGAATATTTAGTGTAGAGAAATAGTTTTCCAAGCTTTTTGAAGGACATACAACGTTTTTCTTTGATTCGAATCAAGCTTTTCATATTGGTTTATGGCTCTATCACCCCCTTTTGCCACAGATTTTTACTCTAGTTCTTGTGTACTTTGGCATACCTCAACAGTTTTCTCCCTGTTTCCTTATGGCTTCCTGACAGTCACCCTTCCACTGATTAAACTTTGGTAAACAGTAAAAAGAACAACTGAAGTGGCAGATGCATCAGTCAGGTCACAGATATCAGGTCTTTCCTGGATTTTTTCCTGTCTCTTGATGACATGTGTTTCAGATACTATTCATCTACAATAAATAATTATTTAGGCCTGAAACTTCTTCTCACCAAAAAGTTCTCTGGGACTTAGAGTGTTGCTGCAGAAATATTGCTTGACGTCTAATAAACTGCTATATTTGTCAAATTTAATTAAATGCAGCCAAAGAAATGGAAACACAGTAACATGGTGTCTAAATATGCATTTTTATGCTCACTTGTATGTTACGTGTGGGCACAGTCGTTCATCCTTTGAGTTAGGTGCCTTTTTTGAGCTTAAATGATTTACAGGTAGTTTAACAAATCAAAAAAGTGATGTCAAGGTTCGGAGGAGTTAATACAAATACTATATCTTCCTTTACATTATTTTGCTAGTGTCTAAAAATTAAGACACTAATGTTAATGCAACATAAAGTTTTGACATCAGTGGGTGACTTTTTCAAATATGCATGCCCCCTAAAAGAAAGGTTGCCTTTTTTTATTTATTTATTTATTTTTTAATAAATTGTTGGTGGGAAAATCTGTTTGATCTTACATCTAAGCGTAAGACTCACACAGAGGTGTCTTGACCACATTTACCAGTGACGTGATCAGAAATGAAGCATAACTGACACAACCATGAGCTCTAGTTTGGAGGTAGCTTAACAGAAATGAAGCCACAAACCTCTGGGCTGTATTTTTGAAACCAGAACGACTATCTAGGCAGGAAACTGTGATCACATACGCTTCTGCTTCAGATATATTCTCAGAAAAATATGAAAGTATCAACTCCTACTGTACCTGTGTTTAAAAGTTGTTGTTTTTTTAAATAGATCCTATATTGGGTTTTAATTTGCTTTAAACATTTACTGTAAATATTCGTTCAATATTCGTATGTTTGAATGACATTGAATACAATATTAAAGGGCACGCTAACCAGCAAACAAGACTCTCTGTGTGCACAGCCACCAACACACTACAGATACACACAGTGTTAAACAAAACTGTGTGACTTTTACACATACCATACATTACCACAAACTGTAGCAACTGCCAGGGACTAATACATTGCTTGGTTTCAAGTATTTCAAAATTAAGAAATCACATGAAAAGACAAAAATTAATTAGTGCAGTGATGATGTATATATCTGTGCAAACATTGATAGAGTCACTTCAGAAGTTACTCAGACATCCTCTTTTACAACATGCACAAAAATCATAACAATGTTTTAAAAATGCATTTTCTCTTGTACCAGCCACACCCTGGCCTGATTACTGCCAAACAAGTTCAGTTAAATAAAACCTGTCTTAAAAAGTGTAGCAAGGTGAACAATCTCAAAAGTCAACACATCATTCCACAATCTAAAGAAACTCAAGATGAACTGAGAAACAAAGATATTACATCTATTGGTCTGGAAAGTTTTACACAAATTCCTTTATGAATTTCAGAAGGCTGAGTAGTATAGCTGAATATCATCAGCAAAAAGATGATAAGAAACATCAGGAAACTGCTGTATCATCTGGCTTCAAGAAAGAATGTATATTAAAAACAGAATAGGTCCCAGCATGGAGCCTTGAAGAACTCCACATAGAAGTTCTGTAAATTAAAAGGATAATGGATAACTACATAAGTTACCTCAAATTTCCCAAGACAAGAACAAATCACCATCATCTAAACAAATCAGTCCATGACAAACTTAAAAAAAGACATTGATGATAATGGCATTATCATAAAGATAGTAGAAAATGAATTAATAAGGACACTGTAAATAACAGAAAAGTACAACAATACTTTTCTGTTATTTACTGTAGTATTAATGACTTTTTAGTAGTTTACAGTGTCATTAATTTAGTAATATCACACTAAATTAATTACTAAAATTAATTAATTACTGTACTAAATTAATTAAATTCCAGTCACAATTGTGCCGTTACTTGGATTGCAAAGGTTCTTCAGTTATCTGCACACAAGGTGGATAAAAGACACATTTTCTTTCACCTGAAGTGCCAACTACATCCACGAAAGATACAGCTGAATTATACACCTAACACAACTTCGGCTCTTCATGCAAGCATCTGCATAGACAGCATGCTTACACAAAGACAGCCAGGAGCGCAGAATGATGTTAAAGCTGAGTGTGTGCCGACCTACATGTACGTGTTTTAACAGTATAATCACTGCGGTGAGCCCTTGAGTTAGCAATCAAAGTCTGTTTTGGGCTTACCATTAAAAATGTTACTGTTAATTAAAATTAACTTGTGATTCAGCTTAAATGAGATTTTGTGATTGGTTAAATAATATTAAATTAAAAAAACATGTTTGTTAAGCATTCCTGTTGATGAAGGGGAACATCTGCCAGGTTTGGTTGTGAGTTTACATCTGAAGTTCAGGAACCACTGTTTAAACAACAAGTCGGTTTTGTTATGCAGCACGTTTTATCTCAAGTCATCCTAACGTGCTTTGCATTCAGATAAATGCATTTAAAAACATTTACCCAGAAACCACATCTAACCCAAGCATGAACCCCCCCCCCCCCAACACAGGCACACGCAAACACAGTGTACTGCCTACACGCTCACGCATGCACACAGAGTAAGTAACGATAACACTGAGAAATGTTCTAGAATGCAGATACAGATGTGGAAGCTTTCAGGTCATGTAGGCAGTTTGTTCCACTGAAAAGACACCAAACTAATCAATAACATCATCATTCTGGAGCCCACCACTGATAACTTGAGAGACTTCAGTCTAGAAGCAGGTTTCAAACTTTCTGAAAACATAAACATCTCAGTATTTTTCTTTGGAAGAAGATTAGGGCCACTGGAAGAAACAAACAAACTGGAGACAGCTTTAGTTTTTGTTTTTTGTTTGCGGGGGGCGGTCATTTTGAGAAAGTAGTCAGAATTTGACTTTTTTTCTCAGAATTCAGAATTTTTTCCCCAGTGGCCCTAACCCTTTTCCACATGTCTCTCTATATAACAATAAAACATCAAATTAAAACAATAAAAATGAAAGCACTGTCAAGGAATAATTATAAATAAGAAATATTATGGTCCAGTGGCTTCATAGCGTAGTATTTGCCTAAAAAGATTTCTAGTTTGATCCCACCAGGAGACACAAATCCCTTTGAACTTAAGTTTTGATTGTTTGGTCAGGGACTTTCACACCAGTGACTTGATGGACGAAGTTTTGCAGCTCTAGCAGTGCTCATCCTGTTCCTCCTTGTAGAAATGACCCGACACTGACAGCAGTTTATGGCATATTTTCAATGTCAAATTAAACAGTGTCAAAGATTTTACTTCTTACCTAATGCTGTCAATAGATTAAAAAAAATAACAAATTAATCTCACAATTTTCTGTAATTAATCACGATTAATCACTATTACTTGATCAATAGCCTGGCTGCAATTACACTTCAACTTTATATTTAAGCTTGTAACAGACATTTATACAATATAACGAATTAAATGGAGAATAAACACAAGGAATGTGTGCTTAAATTCCAAGAGAATTTGAATAGTTTTCTTTTTGCACAGGTTCTCTCCTGTGAAATACAACTTTTTAAAAAACCTACATACTAGTAGGTAAGCATAGACTAATATATAATATATATATTAGTGCTCTCAAACAATTACAATCTTAAATGAGATTCATCACACGGTTACTGTGGATTAATTTTGATTAATCACGAATAAATATCATTCAACACTGAACATTTTGAACATTCAAAAAAGCTCTGTAAACATTTATCCACTCTCTCTCTGTCACTCTTGGGGAGGCACTTCAAGTCATTGAGACGAGGAACCTTTTTTTCATTGATTGTACTTAATTGTATTTTTGTATTTCCTTCATATATCTGTACCTGAGCTGAGGTGACGCAAAAATTTCCCCGTTGTGGGATCAATAAAGTCCTATCTTATCTTATCTTATCTTAACCAAAGCTATGTAAATGTGTTCTCAACATTAACAGGTCTGCAGTTTGTTGCAATTCACTTGGCAGTTGTGTCAGTCAATATGCCCGAGGTAGACTTACTGAGCCCCCGATGCTCCGTGAGAAGGTAACTGTTGTGATATTTTGATACCATGGTAGCATTTACAGGATATTGTTTTATAGTGATATTATACAGGAAAACTGTTACTCAATAAGGCCCATTTACTAGTTGTTTTTCTCTTTCTCTGTGACCCAAGAATTGATGTGTAAGACTCACAGGCTGGTACCCCAAGGTCGAAAATACCACAGAGACAAGACCACTTCCTTACTCCCATTCTCCCTTCCTTATCTTTTAGAAAAGAGCTTGTTAAAGGCCAGGTGGTTTGTTTCAGAATTCACTAATGAAAGAACTCTGTATTCTATGTCTAGGAGTGTATTTTGCTGGGATGATCATAAATTGTAGCTGAACTGATAAACTACACAAAGGATACTTCTTTGCTCAGAAGGCAGGAAGACGTTTCCTTATTTGGTCTGTACCGGTTTGAACTGAGAACCTGCTGACACACGAACCTTTTTTTTCTTCTATATAAACTGTTGTATACTGAATAAACCTTTGAGTTGATTGTGGGAGAGCAGCCTGAACAGTCTCTGTATCATTTTGTTCTCCTAACTGCTCCCGACGTCGTAACTAACCCAGCTGAACAGCATACCTGAGCGTTATTTTGAATAATTAGGAATCTTATAAGGAAAGGACAAAACTCTGCTTATCGGTGCTCACGCCTTGGAGGAAACCCGATCCACGGAGAAACCCGGGACGGAGATTTCTTTCAGTAACTACTTGGGCAAACTGCCCGAAATGCGTTGAAAGAAACATTTCAGGGATTTTGAGTCATGCTGCACTCCAGATGCGTTGATAGTGTTAATTTTTTTTATCGCGTTAATTGTGATGACGCTTAATCTATGTTAATACATTAATTTTAACAGCACTATTCTTACCACATTAAATAATATATATAGATATATAGGTAATAATAATTACCTTTATAATGTACAATATTTAAATAACACAAAGCTCCAGACTTTGATCAATAACATGTTTAAAAATTTTAAAAAATGCAGATGAGAAAAACTGAACAAATTGATCAATTTTACACGTCATATCTGTTTCTCTGTCATGACACAAGGTAAAATGGAGGCAAAAATGAAATTATGTACCTTCAAGTGGTCAACAGGGAGGAGCAGTAGCACTTTAAATTCAATTCAGTATAATTTATATAGTGTCAAATCACAACAAGGTTTGGCTCAATCACGACTGGTCTTTGACTCAGCATTTTTAGTTTATTTTGTATACATGATTCTTTCCGTTGCATTATGCAGATGTTCTAAGTTCACGTTTATATAGTTTAGCCTGGAGTTTAGTTCTTTTATGTCTGTGAGTTTTTTTGTATTTCTTTTTCTTGTCTTTGTGTCATCCCTGTGTCTCCTGTAAGAGTCTGTCATGTCCTCTGTGTATATGTTTCCCCAGTCACGTCTCTGTTTATTCCCTCTACATCTCATGTTTGTTTTCCTCGCTTCCCTTGGACTCAGTCTCTTAGTCACGTATGTGTTTCGTCTCCCTTACATGTTTCCTTGTTTCTCCCCTTGTGTGTTCCTGTCAGTGTTTGCGTGTTTGCGTACTTCTGTTTTATTTTGACATTCACTTGTTCTGTGTTCAGTGTGTTCAGTTTTGCTTCCTTTGTCTTGTTATTTCTAATGCATTCTTGCTGTTTTCCCATGTGTTTCCACTTCCCTCGTCACTCTTCAGTGTGCACATTGTCCCTGTCTTTCTCAGCCCTTTGTTGGATAGTTTGTTAATCCTTCTCCATGTTGTCAAGGTATTTCCAAATGTTGGCTTTCTTGTCTGGTTTATGTTTGTAATCAGCTAACATAAACAAAATGTCTCACTTTTTGTTAAGTTAACCTCTGCTTGTCAGCATTTGGGTCTTCATTCTCTACAACACGCACCCTGCAGCCACAGGCCATGACAGACTGAAGTTGTGCATCTCATTTTCTTTCTTCAGACATCTTCATATTCCCTACTTTTAGACTCCAATTCTTTCCCTGACAGCGATCTTGCTGAAAGGTTACAGTATTACACATTTACTGATATAGTACATAACAACTGTTTCACTAATACACTGTGCTAATGCACCAGTACACAGCACAAGAACATAAAAAACACAAGCACAGGTCTGGGTAATTTTCCCAGTTGTGTTTTTGCATTTTTAATCAAGTAAACAAATGATTGGCTGACCTGATGTGCTGTTTGTTCAGTCATCAGCAGTAAAGGTATTATTAGAAATGGCTGCAAGCTGAGGAGTACAGAGGAGTCAGAATCCAGTCAGTATGTTGAAAGACTGCCCTCTCCTGGCAAAAAGCCTACAACACACTTTTACTTTAAACTTGGATGATTAGGATAAACTTTTTGCTCAGTAAGGGTTTTTACACTTCATGGCAATTCATTAAAACTGAAACAAGCTATTAGTCAGTTAATTCTAACTGATGCAATCAATATACTCACGTGAAACTTTAGACTTCTTGGGTGTTTGAACACTCAGAATTTTATATATACAAAAACGGTGTCTCTATAAGAAGTCTCACACCTACAATAACAGGTGATATGAATATAGAAAAGGGGCACTGGTTGTAGTGGAAATGTCATCACATAGCCTGAAATCAAACATAGTCCTATTTAATTTTTCTACATTCACTCACAGTGACTGTGAGTCTGTGACTTGATTTATTTTGTTTATCTATATCACATCAATCAAAGTAAGCAAGTTCAGGTTTACAGAATACACACCTTGGTAAACACGTGAATGAATATTTTGAAAACCATTATGAGTGACTGGGAAAGGATTCATAGTTTTAGCACTTTAGGAAACAGGTTTTTTATTGTTCCTCCTGAGTAACTGACTACTAGTCCACCACAGGTCTTACTGACTTTTATTACTGGTGGTACAAGTGCCCTCCATTCATAAGTTAAGCAGCAGGGATAGAAAGGACATTCGGGAAATTTATAAAAAGAACATAAAACATAATATATTCAACAGGAACTAAAACAAATAGATTAGACACTGCCGCACAAAAAGAAACAATATTAGCTACCACAAACCCCACATAAGAAGGCCCCAGCAGGCCAGATGATTCAAAACTGGGACCTTGTTGCTGTGAGCTAATGGGTAGGGTGGCCACCAGTGTTGGGGAGTAACGGAATACATGTACCGCCGTTACGTATTTAGAATACAAAATATGAGTAACTGTATTCCGTTACAGTTACCGTTTAAAAAGGTGGTATTCAGAATACAGTTACTTTGTTGAAATAAATGGATTACACTGCGGTACTTTCCTGTTTCATTTTGTCGCGGGTCAGGACTGTTTGGGTTTTGTTTGACAGCTACGTTCTTTTGTTCCAGGCGGCAGCGTTACGGTTGCCATGGTTACAGGGCGACGCTCTCTCTCTCTGCGACTGTGTGTTTCCTGGGTGAGAGAGCGCCTTTTCGTTGCTGTTGTTGTTGTGCTAAGCTAACAAGCAGAATGCTACAAGCATAGCTCTAAAGAATGTAGCATCATGTTCAGTGTAGTCCGTGCTGCTGGGAGAATGGACTGCCATACACGTTATGTGTCTGTGAGCGCTAGGAGGGAAAAAAAGGGGAGTGGAAAGGTACGAGCAGTCATCGAGCAAAAACGGGAGCTGGAAGCATGTAAATATAATAATAACCACTGCAGCCAAGAAGAGTGCCTGACAGCCCAGTTGTAAGTAAGCTATTAAGACTCGACTGTACACTGTGTTCGTGTTTTCCTCCGAAAACAACAAGTTCCGTTGGAGCAGCCTTTCAACGCCTCTCTCTGTCTGTCGCAAGAAAAGTTGACCCACACAACAAAGCAGAGCTATTTTTCGGCTACCAGCCGACAGGGACCCCGCCGTATTATGCTGGGCTTACACTGTGCGATTTTTTCAGTCGCGCGATTCAGCTCCTGCTCAAACTGTACGATTGACTCGCAGGGGTTAGAAGTTCATAGGTCACGATGCAGGGTCTCACACTATACGGCCCGATGCTCTGATGCGACCTGAGTGCTCACACTGTGCGTCCATAAAAATGAAGGTTATAACAGAAATTCTGTCGCTCGCTCTCCCTCTCCGTCTTTCACTCACACAGACACACCACCACCATCAACTTTGCTAAATTGCTAATGAAAAACATTGGTCAGGCAGCTGTGATTGAGCAGCAGTGTCGATCCAACTATTTTCACGGTTGTTGTGGTCGTGATAATTTTGTGAGGCCACATCGAAAGGGCTCGGATGGTTCTACAGGTTGTGCCTCCATCGCTTGTGTCCAGATTACACGCTGCACTGCCGTGCTACGCCGTCTTTTTCGCTGACATTTGTGTTTGCGCGTGCGCAGTGTGGCAAACTGCGGTGACACCCTCACGACCAAGCGATTGATGATCGGGAGCTGGTCGTGAGGTGTCAATCGCTTCTCGTTACCCCACGTATACTACACGATGCACGACGCACGATGAAGGCCAAAATTTGGGCCGATCGCCAAAACGATCGCACGACTCAAAAATCGGCTCAAAATGGGCCAAAAATCGCACAGTGTGAGCCCAGCATTAGTCAGAGGTCCCTTTACTACAGTTCGGAGTCGCGGACCTTCAGTAATAGTAATAAATCACACAGCAATAGTACATTCACGTTGTTGTAAAAAGCATGATAATATTGCAGCGGGTCAGGGCTGTTCGGGATTCTGCTTGTACAGTTATGTTTTGTGTATGTTGCCATGGTGACGGGTGACGCCCTCTCGCTGCGACGGTGTGTCCTTCCGGGGTCAGAGGGCGCCCTATGTGTGTTGTGGTTGCCGCGCTGAGCAGTTAGCTAGTGGCAGTGTGTTCTTCTGCAAATGTAATAAACGGCTGTGCTCCCTGGCTAGCTCACGGGAAGCAAGACCAAACGATACCTCCGTCTCCTCCTTGTCTGAACTCGCCACAATATATTAAGTAATCCAAAGTATTCAGAATACGTTACTGTCATTGAGTAACGTAACGGAATACGTTACAGAATACATTTTGGGGCATGTATTCTGTATTCTGTAATGGAATACATTTTAAAAGTAACCTTCCCAACACTGGTGGCCACTGTGATTACAAATGTACCTACATTTGTAATCAGTCACTACAGAATGGTTTATTCTCTAAAAAGATGAAAATTGCAAAGGTTATTTCCAATATATAAACCTGAAGATAAACGTCTTCTCACAAACTGTTGGCCCATCTCTTTACCACCGCAGTTGTCTAAGATACTGGAAAAAATATTTTACAATAGATTGTATGACTTTATCACAAACTCACAAACACTTTATCATTATGGCTTTGCCAGACTGGCCCACTTGATTGATCTTTATTATTTGGTTTGTTTGTTTGTTTGTTTGTTTGTTTATTTTTATCTTTTAAGTTATTACAAACGGAACAGACATGACCAGGGGATAGAAAAGGGAAAGACAGACAATAGAAGCTGAAGAAAAGGAGAGGGAAAGAAAAACAGAGGGGAGAGGGACAGTGAGAAAAGACACAAAAAATCTGCTAGATCACCTGCTGGGAAAAAAGAAAACAAGCAAGAACAGAACAACACAGTAGGGAAACCACAGCAATAACCAAGATAAGCATAAATAACCGTAAATAATAAATATTGAATGCTACTGAGCAACACACAAGATCGAAAACACAAGATATGTGTTTTCGACCCCCCCTCCCCTTTCATCTAAAAGCGATGAGCACCTCTTTCATTGAATTTTGAGTGTTTTAATCAACTTTGTTACATCTGTGGTGTTCCGCCATAGGAAATGAATGGGAATCCACAGAGGCAAAGTCACCCTGAGCGATGTAGGGAAAAGAAAATGAAGGTATCTTTAAAAATTCTCCTTCCTTTTCTCTGCTCGTGTTTATATATAACTAATTCAAACTGAATACATTGATTAAAATGAAAGCTTACATACAAACTCTATAAAAGTTTGTATTATCATGTACTAATAACATCCCCGACCCGGAGTGGGGGATGTTACATCTCTCGGCTGGCCTGGGAACGCCTTGGTATTCCCCCGGACAAGCTGGAGGAGGTGGCTGGGGAGAGGGAGGTCTGGGCCTCTTTGCTTAGGCTGCTGCCCCCGCGACCCGACCCCGGACAAAGCGGATGACGATGGATGGATGGATGGATGTACTAATAACATTTTATTGCATTTGTATAACACAAGGTTAAGTTTGCTTTGCACAAATATTTAAGTCCAGAATGGATTTGCGACCTTTGCAGACAACTATGCTGAATCTATTTCAACTTCAGCTACACAGCAGATTTAATCCTACATCATGGCTCCTCAGCAAGGCCTCTGACATCAGTGCTGCTTGTGACAGAATGCTCTTTACAATTAGTCCCTTTGGCTCTCTTCTCACTGGCCCTTTGCTCTGACCAAACATCTGAGGCCTTAGTAAATCTGTCAATGTTCTAAAAGCTGCACCTCAATGATGAGCTTACCCAAGGTAACATTTGCAGCAAGCAGTTGCTCCAAGTTTAACCACTGGGGAAAATTATAAATTGCAATAGAGAACATTAAAGTGCATGATGATGTAACTGTATTCAAAATATTTTCAACCCAAACACTGGTGAAAGAGTCAACAACCTGTAAGAATGGAACGTAACAAGTTTCAGAACTTCAGAGACTCTAAAAGCGTTGTCCTATTGATAAAACGGCTTATTGTGCTGTGTATCAAACTATATATAGCATACATAACATACAGTTTGATACTCAACATCTAAGCCATTTCCAAAATCCCAGAGTCTCCGAGGCTTCACTAGATATTCTTTAATTATTAAACCTAAAAATGTCAATAATTTAAAGCTCTGTGAGTAAAGCAGTGTTATTCATCACTCCAGTGACTCATGGTAAGAACAAAATAATGAGTTAGTAGCTAACAGTCATGCTAGCTAGTTAGTTCTGTTAGCAATGTTGACTAGTTTCAAAACAAAATGTACCTACCCAGAGAAGCTAAACAGGATGAAACATGTCATTCACATCAATCACAACCTTAATCATGCCGTAATTAAGTCTCAATACAAACAATACACAAATTGGGTGAGTTATAGAAAAATGGGCATTGTGAACAGTTGTCAGCAATGTGAAAATTAGCCACAAAAAAGCTGTAGTCATGGGGGAAATAATCAAAAATAATAATAATAATAATAATAATAATTGGGTGTTGGGTTTTTTTGTTTTGTTTTTTTGTCAAGTTGAGCATCGTTAAGATAAGCTGTTAACAGACCAGTTAAGAAATACCAACTGCATTGGTATTTCATGTTGGACCATTTAATGACACATTGCATAAAAATGAAACAATATCACAAAAAGACGACAACCACAAGATATTGAATTCTTTATATTTATGCTTTAAAGAATATACTATATTTAGAACAATAGCTTAATATTGTGAGAAATACACTTGTATTTTTATACTCAGAGTTTGATGAGAATATTGATATTACACACATTTCTATGCTGAATATAAAAGTAACAAGACAGTTAGGTAAGCCTATAGACTAGAAGCAGGAAGAAGCGGCTGGCATTATAAAACATTGTACATTTTAAGTTTTTTTGCTATACAGTATCAAAAGATAGATTTTCAGTCGTTTTGCACTGTTCCTCCATCAAATGGAAGTTTCCTTCACCCATTTCAGTAAATGTATGTTGAATTTAAAGATTTTAATATTGCTTTTCATTTGATATTTATTTGAGAGAAATGAAGGTGAATTTGGACATGAGCCACTTTTTGAGACTGATTTTTAAAAGTAGTTTCTAAAGCCACATTCGGCTCACCCATCCACATCTGGCTCTAGGTAGTCCTCATCTCTCTCCACCAATCCTGGGGCAGCTGAGTTTAAGTCATGTAATGTTTCAAGGCTTTCATGGACCTCTGCTGTAGTCTGTGTGGTTCCAGGGATTGTATCGATGTCATCATAATTCTCCTGTGGATCTTCCACTTCGTAGGTCACCCCGTCTGTCACAAAGAAAAACAGATGACATGTGTTAAACAGAGATTAGACTCACTGATTTTCCAAATTGCCATTTACTGTTATTGAAATGTGAAAACACTGTGATCGAACTAGTTTAGAACCCCAGTGCTTTCATTATGGACACCTTCATGCGTGTTGATGTTGATGACAGTAGTGCCTGGAAAGGTCAGGGGTCGAGCCTCATCTGCTTCAACATCCTCTGATCTGGCTCCTGAATGAAAAATAGCAAGAGAACACTTACATCATGTTGGCTTTTGAAAAAGAACTCCCACTTGGAAACAATCTGAGATAAATCTAAGACAGGCAAATTGTTTTATAAAAACAATTATTTAATTAATTAATTTTTGCAGCTTCTCATGCTGAAAAATAGGTCCCCAAGGATGTTTATACTGCACAAAATGAATTAAGTACTGCAAAAGATAAACTATTAAATCATAGAGAAGTTCCTGTCTTTATGATTTACTATTTCATTTTTTGCAGTCGGTCTAAATTGAAAAAAAAAAACCCATCAGGGTATTTCCTGTGAATTAATAGAAACTTTCTATTTTTCTGTAATATTACACATTTGATGATTGCAATTCAAATTGGACATTTACTACGGCAGCATTTCTTTTTTTATCATGCAGAAAACTAAGAAATACTATTTAAATTGCCCTTATTATTATTTTAAATGTGTAGTTACATTTCTTTAGGCTGGTAGAAAGTGGGATTTTACTGGTTCCTGTAAGTGGCCTACCATGTAATTTAAGATTGACAGCCATAGACTTTCACTAAAAACTGCTGCTCTTTGTATCCAGAGGCTTAACTGTTATTACCAATGATCTCTGCCATGAAAGTCAGTTTGAAAGATAATTTTTCATTTCATATATGTTTTATATCTCTGTTCAAGTCCACGGTGAAATTGAAATTGTGCGCTTTCAAGTAGTCAGCAGGGGGGAGCAGTAGGGCTGCACAAAGAGACGACATCAGACGGGGTAAAATCCAGATTTAACTGAGGTAAGGTTTTGTTCTTGACACAGTATGATTAAGCAGAAATAACTTGCAAAAGCAGAAAAAATGGAATATTGATATGCAGTGATAAGAAATATTTGTTTAAAATATAACCATGGACATAGAAATATAAGAAGTAGCAAGACCTACAACAAACAAACATGGTGTACAGTATTTAAAGGGCACTGTGATCAGAAGCAATAAAGTATTTAGAAAACATGAATGAATGAATGAAAAAAATAATCAATCAATCAATAAACAAATTAATAAATGAATGACTCACTGCCATGACTTAAGTCTTCCATCTCATTTTCTTTGTTCGTGACATCTTCATATTCCCCACTTTCAAACTCCATTTCTTTGTCTTGCAGCATTCTTGCTGAAAGGTTACAGTGTTACACATTTACTCATAGAGTACATAACAACAGTGCACTGTGTTAATGTACCAGTGATGTACCAATGTACCAGGGTACAGAAAAAGACTGGTGCGCTAATCTGGAATCAGCCATAAAAGCACTGTCAGCAGGCAATTTATTCATTTTTGATACATTTTTGAATGTAAGCAACAGTGTTATTGTTCAGATAAGATTACTTTTTGTTATGAAAAAACAGGGTTACATTTTCCTTTCAGGTTGTTGTTTTCAAATCTTTAAACTAGCCCCTCCCCTACTTTCCATGTGTGCTCACACAACTTGCAGAACAGAATTTAGTATGGACGAAGTGGCAAAAAGGTGGAGCTGAAAAGCTGAGAAAAGGAAAAGAAACGTAAAATAAATGCAGCAAAATATATCATATTAGGCCACTTGTTATCGGGGCTGCTGCTGTTCCAGCAACAACTGCTGTAGTAACAAACCCTCACAGTAACAGGAGGCTGCCGTGGAGAAGTGCAGGGGGAGGGACAGCAGTCCCAACAAAAGTAAAATGAATGGCCACTTTGTCCATGAGCCACTGTCAACAGATAAAGTTTAGCTATTAATTGTCACATACTGTAGTGCAGTTCAACTAAGAACTAACCCAAAAACAACTTTAGCAAGGAGATTAAAAAGAAAAACTAAGGGCTGATTTTTTGTAACAGTCCAGTCCTGAGTATGCGAGCAGGAAATACAAGACACAAGCACAAGTTTGGGTAGTTTTCACAATGTTTCCCTAAGTTTTTAAAGTGAGCAATGTTTGAATGAGATGATGCGTTCCTTGTTTTGTCAGCAGTAGTGATGGCACTATTTGAATTCAGAATTCAGTCAGTATGTTGGAGACTGCCCTCTTGTGGCAAAAAAAACTCTCGAACACCTTTTTCTGGATCATGTTCTCATGTTCAGGCAGGTTTTTTACACTTTTTAAAGTAATTCATTAAAAGTGAAACAAGCCATGTGTTTAAGTCATGTAATAAAGATACTCACGTGAAACGTTGGACTTCCTGGCTCTCTTGAGATAGAATCGTACAAATACCAAAATTAAGATCACAACAACAAGAAGAAATCCCACACCCACGATAATAGGTGCTATTGGTGTAGAAGGAGGTGGTGGAGGTGTAGGGGGTGGCTCGTAGCCTGAAATCAAAAACAACCACTTTATTTATTCTGGATTCAGTCACACTGAGAGCTGTACTTGACTCATCTTGTTTATCTGCACCACCTCAAGGTAAGTAAGCTCAGAGTTACCCATTTTAAAAAATCTCTTCTCTGCAAAACATGTTGAATGAATATTTTTGAAAACAATAGAACTTATTGAGAAAGGATTTGTGGTTTGTCTTACAAAGTATTTCAGCTGGAGAAACGTTTCCACAGGAACGTTGTTTGACAGAGCGCTTGACATCCATGGTAACATCAGTGAACTCCAGTGTTGTTTCTAAGCTGACCTTGAATCAAATTTAAACTTTTTCACATTTAGAGATACAGCCGGAATAGAAAACACTGAAATTTCTCTGGCAGTGAAAAACAGGCCTGACTGAAGCATCAAAGCAACACACAGCAAAAGAAGTCACTAAAGTGACCAAAAGTATTGGGACATTCAATTTATTTTATATTTCTGCAAATTACGTGTCAGCAAAGTGTCCAGTAAGTTTTTAACTTAAAAATCTTTGAGCATTTTGTATTTAGTCAGCTAAACCTCCCATACATTTCTTTCCATTTCATAAACCTAAATAATATAAAAATCACATTCCAGTCTTCATTATTAGATTTAAATAAGCTGAAACACAGAGCCAGGAAACGGTCCATGATATTGGTTTGTAGCATACGAGAAAGATTAGTGACTGGTTTCAAGAAACAGAATGTAAAGATTTACCTGTTTGTCTTCCGTAGAGCCGCTATGGGTCTCATTATTAATTTCTTCACAGAGCTTTGCCGTTAAGTTTTGGACATACTCTTTCTCTTCCGCCCTAAATGGACATACTCTTTCCCACTTATCTCGATAATTGACATAAAGGACACCTCCATGTTTTTCAGCGGTGTGGAACTTTACACTTTCTGTAAAAGCAAAGAAACTGTGTTTAAAGAAGGAAACAAGCTCATCCACTTCTGTCTGGCAAATATGATGTTAGAGATGGTCTGCTTGCGTTCATAATGTGTTTAAATTATAAAATGAACAAAATTTCTGAGGTGACTTTTCTAATGAACCAGCCAAATGGTCATTGTTACAGAAACTGGAATAAGTTCCTTAACGATGGCATAAACAACTTGAAAATGTCACTTTTATTTTAAAAAAGAAAACAACTTGCCTTTTGTAAAAAGAAAGAAAGAAAAATTACTCAAAGATAATGAATTAAAATACTACCATAATTAAGAGAGGACATTCATGTATGTACTGTATATAGGGATGAGTTTATGGAAAGAGAGGTGTATGGACTTACACTTACCACTACAAGTAATGAACACCACATTTGTGTCACACTTTCCTTTAGTCCTCCTGCACTGGCCAATGATGGAATGGTACTTTTCACAGCTGACATGGTAAATGTTACCTGAAGCCTTTGATGGAGCTTTGGATTCAATGAAGACAGCATTGCCACAAAGATTTTCTTGGCAAACTTTGTGTGCGTAGGATAGATCCCAGTTACTAGCACACACTGGAACGCCATCTATCCTCACTTCCCCACGACAGCCCTGTGAAAGGCTGACACTGGGCTCCTCTGGGAAGGAAAGCAATAAACACTGCAGTCAAGTATTGATAAAGACATAAAGCACTGAGGTAGAAGTGATCAGTTAATCTTCTCTGCACTGCAAAGTCAAAATATGAAGCACAAGTCCATAATCAAATAGTTCATTTAAGACTTTTAGCTTTGGTTTGTTACTTTATCCAGTGTATCTGGAATAATTCTCCTTCACACTCCAAGTGTCTTGTTTCACTCTTCAGTGTTTCCAGTGCAAATATAAAAAGTCTGTGATCATTTAAGATCAGTCCTGCTGATATAAATCTTACTTTTGCATTCAATAAAGACGGGCTCCTTCCTTGAGGGTGTGGATTTATTTTCACATTCCCAAATGCTTCCTGGATTTTCACCACAGCTGAAGCTTTTGTTCCAAAAAGAATCTATTTCAATTGTTTGGGGGTGGATTTCATTTGTTGATTGGTATCCACCACAGTCCATATCCTGGCAAAGCTTTTCCTTCTCAGTTTCATTGAAGTTTTCTCTGGAAACAGCACTGAGTCCCTGTCTCCAGTGAACCAACACTGTTCCACTACAGGCCTTTTTGTCAGGTACCATCGTCCTCCATTCTGAGACAGACAAGAGAAATAAAAAGTTCACAAAACATGATGTAACCAACAGGATCTGAATGATATAAATAACACACTCTGCACACAGAAATGACATTATGATCCTGCATCAACTTAAAGTTTTACACTTTTGAAGTTTAGCTACCCTTCTGACTGCTGTGTAAATAAAATGATTTTATAGAGCGATAACAAAGAGATGACAACTGATGGCAGCGATATTTCTATAACCATCAGACTGCACAGGCCAGCTGTTTCCAGCTGATTCCAGACATTAAGTGAGTCAGACTGTGTGGCAGAGCCGTACTGGTGACATGGACAACAAGCAGAAAAGAAAAGAGTAAAACTGAGTAGAACAAATATCATTAATGGAGGTGATGTTAACATTCTAACCTTTATTGCACTAAAAGTAACCTTTGAAGGCGAGCATGTCAAAGTTTGAACGCAGCATTATTTTTATCTCAACATTTTTCTGAAATACAAACTAGTCTCAGTTTGTTTCAATTTCAATTCAGTTTCAAAGCCTTTATTTTAAAATTAGGCTGAAGGAGCAAAGAATAATTCAGAAACTGCTGACACAAAGATCATTATACACACCAGAGCATCGGAGGCCACTGTGTTTGCAGGCAGCTGTAGAAGCAGTAATACTGCTGCATGCAGATAATGGACTGTTAGCAT
>NW_005187518.1:0-26167 GCF_000239375.1 Pundamilia nyererei
CATATACATATATATATACATATATATATACATATACATATATATATACATATATATATACATATACATATATATATACATATACATAAAATGGTCTACTGAGCAGTGTTTTGTCTTCCATCGGATGCTTCTGAGGAATCAAAAGAACTCAGTAAAGTGATGATATTAACAAACGGGGAAAAAAAATCGGTAAATTTCTCGATATCTTTGCATGCACGGTAATATTAATTAGCAGATAATTTTTTCACTCTGGGTTTTGCTACCAGTCTATGTGCTTCACTGCTGTAACACCTCTGCTGCGACACTGGTGGATATTGTTCTTTCGATAATATTCCGACTTACTCAAGACCCACTGTCACAGCCATGTCGATATCAGCACAGGTGGATGTATTTCAGTGTGGACAATGTACAGTGACATGACATCTGCGGATAAGTAACACCTTAACACCATGTTAACTGAAGGAAAAGGTAAATTTAAACATATATTATATGGTTTGATAATTGTGTTTTCAAATTGAAGTTATTTAAAAAATAAACTCATTAAATATTCTTTACAAAACAAACAAACAGAATCAAGTTTTAAGAGAAAAGGAATCTTTTATTTTCTATACATGTGCCTCATGTCAGAGCTGCTCAGGGAATATTTACACCATTGGAGGTTTTTCCCTTAATTCCTGAACTTCCTTATGCAAGGCTGTTAAATGCAAAGAGGAATAATCCATAAGTGAAATAGGATAAATAAGTATTAAACCAACATGGCTTAGTTTCTTCTGTCACTTTCACCTTTGCGCTCTTCTCGGTTGCATTCAGGAACAAGGATGTGGGGATTCAAACTCTCCACCAAATCCAGAGAAGCTTCACAGTTCAACCTAATAATTTTTTCCAGTTACACAAATGGTTCAAGATATCACTTCTTCTCTATGACGTGTGGCTCCAACAGTTTCTTCATGTGCAGCTCCTCCACCAGCTTATCCACACAGACCTTAAACAGAGGTTCAGGTTCCTGAAGGACAAGAATATAAAGACAACTAAACATGTTGGTCTCATGTGTAGGCCTTTCTTTTAATTTATTACTGCAACATAGATGAATAACTTAAAAATGTCAAAAATGCTTCAAATGTAGCTTAAGAGAGATTTATCAAAAGATGTATCTCATGACCTTTAAATGTTGCAGCTCATTTTAATATAAAACAAAGAATAACATTGTCAGCTTTCATCTCACATGGTCCTGGAAGCAACACTGTGGTTTTAATAGGAAAAACTAAGGGTTCAAATCCATCAGTAAAGAGGCCTGTGGATAAATAGGAAACAGTCTTCCTCCTGCAGGGTTTCCCTTTTCTCACAACCTTTTTCTGTAAATGTAATGTCACATACCGACACATAACTCACTCTAGACACACCAACTTAAAACTTAAATGACTCATTACTTTGTGCTCCAGCTGCCGCTGTTTCTCCACAGCCTCCTCCAGACTTAGACCAGCCCACTCTACCACTTCTTCTGGGACCTCAAACTGCTGCTCACAGAGAAAAAAGTGGGAGTATTATTTATTTATTTTTTCCTTTGATGACTTTACTCACCAGATCCTCGGTTGACTCAGACATATTGGACATACCTTGTATTTCTCGTAAACCTTTTCTCGTTTAATGGGGTCATTAGGGTAAAGCTCTGTGTTTTTGCGTGCTAAACGAAGCAGCATTGCCCTCTTCAGGTCCATCCCCAGTTTGGAGTTGAGGTCCTCCTTTGGTGTCTACAACCAGTCATTAGTTAGAGACACATGGAAAACACAATAAGAAAAAGTTCATGTTGAACCGGAGTAGTTTTCTCTTACTTTGAGGATATAATAGTCGAAGCCGTAAGCAGCATCGATGAGGTCCAGAGTGCGAGCTGTGACTGGGATGGTGAACTTGTGGTCAAGGATCTCGCTGTAAAGTTCTCTCTTGAACACTTGTGGTTTCCAAGTTTTCCTCAGACGAGTGGACATCTAAACAAAGACAGTTTAGACAACTTTTAAACTATTTCAAAACACACACACGAAAAAATACATTTGAGTAAGTAAAACGAGCACTTTTTTAATTTTCTCAGGTTAAATAATAAATATATCACATAATATCACATGAGGTGGTTCACCACAAGTATTCTCATTGGCAATAGTCAAATATATCACTGAAAATAATCAGCTGCTTCTCCAATGAGTCTGTCATTATCAAATGACCTGTAGCTCCACTCTATTAAACTACTACTGCAAGACAGCAGCAGTCAGAGTTCATCCCACAGCTCGTGGAGAAAAACAAACTCCTCAGAGACTTGCTCTTAAAGAAGAAATAGTGGTTCTGATCAAGACAAAAGCTTCATGTGACCTGAAAGAGGAGCTGGCACATAAATCTGTCTCGGTATGATTCAAATAAGGAATTATTATCGTCATTATTTGTAAGGAGATGTTTCCTCTTTTGGTTTAGGTGGCGTTCTACTACAGAACTATGGTGAAGAGGCGCCTCACCTATTTTTCACATCATCTCTCACCTGTCAAACAGAGATATATGTGCAGGTGGAGGAGGTGGTTTGTAGGCTCACACGGGCCTGTGAGCGATTTAATGATTTCCTCTTGAGGCAGAATTTTGAACTTTTTTCAGTTGTTTACACTTTCCCCAACCTTGCTTGGATCTGCTGGTTGTTGTATTTGTGGTGCTCCAAACCCATGTTGCCAACAAGGAAGCTGCAGAGTGTCCTCTATTGGACAAACTACGAAACATCAGCACTCATAATATAGCTGAAGGACATTTCTCCCATCATCTTTACTTTTCTAACTTTCATTTATCAGCTGTTATAAATCCTGATACTGATCATGTAGAATTTTTCTCTCAGATTAATATATATATAAACGCTGAACTTTCACAGCCAATAATACAGCAGGTGATGTTCTTCTTTAGCAATACAGCGCTTTGCCATTTTTACTAAGCAGCAGTAAAGCTTTTAATTTTCACCCAATTCATATTTTCAAGATCACTTTACTTTTGTGAATGGTTCTCTGTAAAGACACAATGGCTTGATGCAAATCAAATGGAGCAAACTCAGGAATACAACTTCTAATGCTCTGTTCTTCAGAAGCTGCCCCCTGCTTTCATACAAGCATTTTATATAATATAATATTCTTATAGGAAATTATCAAAAGAGGAAATCAAAAGAACACAACAGCAGCACGAAAAAGACAAAAAAAACCCTATTCTTCTACAGACTAACTTTGTCATTGTTGGCATATCTGTAGCCCGATATCCAGCCCTCTCCTCCCCACAGGCCGTCCTGGGACTCTGGAGGGTAGTAGATTGGGACTGGGACATCCTGCACCCGTTCCTTCAGCCCCGTGTTGGGGTTGGCTCGGTACTGGACTCCTAGAGGCCTCCAGTGGACAGGTGTGGGTTCCTTCTGTTCAAGTGACTTGAGGTAGTGCTTCGGGAGACGAGCATAGATGCCCTGTTTCATTTTAAGGGCCTCCCACACTTTAGGGGAGTACTTCAGAAGAGGCATTTTTGCTTTTGACAGTCAAATCTGCAACACAGAGGGATGAAAGAACAAAACTTAGTGTTGCTTGTATTGACCAATCAAAACAATCGACAGTGTTCCAGTGTTTGCAGGTGTTACAGCTTTAATACATACAGAAAATATTCTGGTGCAGAAATAAAAGAGGAAAAACTTCCTGATTTTTCTGTGACAGGTTGCATTCTTAAAATAATGAAGCGAGAACTGCGATGAAGACTCAGAAAGTATTTTTTTTCAGTTCCCAGAAATGCCTTATGTAATTACAAGCTGAACATTTTTCTGAATCGTTTATTTCTTTTGATAAATAACTACTGGGATACAGAAACAGAATAAGTGTGATGATATTAGCTGATCGTTAACCAATGCAGGCCAACAACACAGTTACACACCGGCTTATTTAAAGAAACAAGCCCCCCATAAGTGTCTGTACCAGCACCATTAAAAGGTCTCACCGCGTAATTAGAAAAAGCAACGCCGTCAAACAACAATGGAGATTTTAATCCACGTTTTCTCAACATCAAGCCAGCAAGGGCATCGTGAATCCTCCGATACTGGCCGCAACTTCCGCGAAGAGCAAACAGCGTCACATATGATTGGCCGAGAGAAGACGTCACTCTGTCGCTTTTTCCGGGCAAACCGGATGTGCACCCACGGGCAGAAAATAAAAATGTACTTTAGACCAGAACAAACGAAAGACGCGTTCTTGTAAAATACGCATCATATATATAAACGTGTTATGTTTGTGTTTCTTTCATCTTTTTGCATCAAAAGCTTCCTTTAAGAATCTAAGCGCTGTGTTTTGTTCATTATTCGGTAGTATTCTTAAAATCCTTCATTACTTATAAGCAGCATTAGACTTAATAAATGTACAAGAAATCTGTTTTTAAACCCTAACGTCAAGGTGTTTTTGTCTTTTAGTCAGTTAATCAGACTTCATTGCACACTTAGCGTGCAGATAAATAGAATGAATTACTGGAGGGAGAAGCTTAAAGAAGAAAAGAAATCCTTAAAGAGAACCTAAATCAGTAGTGCAAGAGATTCAACAAGAGACGATAATCTCTCCATAGCAGGGATTGTAGTTCATTGAACTCTGCAGGAAGTTTACTTAAAAAGAAATAAAAATATATAAACAATCTTTTTTTTTTTTTTTTTTTACATATATGTGTTTTAACAGTTGCAGATGTGCAGATGTGTCTATCTGTCACAAGACGGAGTGGAGACGGTGTACAGGTAGGGCTTTGTTTGTGAAACCCTTCTGTTTAAAGTGCTCATGGTTTGGAGGACCATTACCATCTCCTGCATTGAAGAGTTCAGATATTATTTTGATATTCATATATAAGAGTGCGTAAACATGAACTTTTATTTTGGAAAGCAATGACGAAGGTTGACAGGAAGTGGCACAATGCGTTTTTAAGCGTTTATACAACTCATCATTTCAAAACTGTTCTTCGCCGTTACGCCCGAAAGGTGGAATTGAACCACTCTGCCGCTAAGCAGCTACAGGTTTGAAGCCTGCACCCCGGACCACCGAGGCTCATCCGGGCACTTACTAACATCCTCTTTACGCGTATAAATACCCCATACCTTTAATACTCATCTGACTCACGGTGCTACATACAGTGACTGTTTTAAGCGTGCTTTAATCAAAGATAGGTGACAAAAACAATCGTCTACTGCAAGACAGATAATCTAATCTTTCTTGTGCGAATAAATCACTGAAGAAAAGACATGTAATCAAGTCTGCGCTGTTATGTAAAGCAGACGTGCTTTGATTGGCTGTCTGAAAATATAAAGGAGGAGACACACGGATTTCTCAAAGGTAAGCTGCATCATCACCGCTACAACAGAATCCAAACAGCCGACCGCTGATTATGGCTGTATTGCCTTTGGGTGTGTTGTGCTGAATAGAAATATCATTATATAGCATTCAAATTATAAATAAAAGACTAAAAATGAGAAATGCATAAAGCCTAGAGGATGTAAAGCGGTTTCTAGAGGCATCTCAGGCACATCTCACACATAGCTGAACTCACCTCCTGCTCGTCTCTTCTTGCTTCATGGGACTTTGACTTAAACACAAGATATTTTTCAAGATCACAAAGATGTTTAGCAGGGATAAGAAGGACTCACATGGTTTACACTTACAGGAAATTTACCCATAAATGTTTGTTATTGTATTTTAGATTAACTCCAACTTTTCCACACAGTATCAAACTCGTGTAATGTTGCAAATATAGCATTTCACGATGAGTTATAGCTGTAGCCAAATTTTAATCGTAGAATGATATTTGGAGTGAACAATCTGGAGCAGTGAATCATTTTTATTACTTCTTACTCCTGTTTAAAAAAAAACAGAACATATTAGAATGAAGATTTGTTTTATTGTACAACTTGGAAACACTAACAGAGTTTTCAGGCACAAGTATGGCGACATAGGGGATTACAAAAAAAAATCTAAACCATTTTACTACACACTGCATAAAATTTCTTGGAGTAGCACCACAAAACTCGAGACTGATATTGAGCTTATTCGGGTCATTTTATTTCCTCACATTTCACCATCTTCCCCTCTCCGTCATGAAATGAATGTGATGATTAATTTCTTTCCTCCGTGGTTATTCTTTGGTTATTGTCAGAGAAAAGTGTTCTCAATGATCAAAGTCTGAGGCTCTTCCTTTGTTTCTCCACTCGGTGGCGCCAGGAGGCTCTGGATCGCCTCCTCTGGAGGAGAACAGCACATACTCCTGGCACAGGCCTTTCCGCAGGAAAGACTGCACGCCAGGGGAGGTGGTGGTGAGGGGTCCTCTCTGTGGATAACAGGAGAAGCTCCGTCCTCGCTGCCTAACGAGGTGGAATCAAACTCTGGTTGAACAGTGCAGCAGCTCACACCTGCACTTCTCAGCACTTTAGTGACTCCAGACATCATTTCAGCACACCTGCATACATGTGAAATGAACCTGCATCAATAAAATGTCGCATTTTGAATTTAGACAGATCATATTTATGATAGCCACTCAGCAGTGACAGTTAAAGTGAGACTGGTGGTCACATTTTGACCACCATGTTATTATTCTTTGACTCTATTAGAGTAACCTTGCATTATGCAAAGTTAGAAAAGGATCCTTATTTAACATAGAATGGAAATAGAATGCTAGAATAAAAACGTTTAGTTAGATATGGGCACAACAGCTCCTCTTTAAGTACATTCCCAACTAAATACTCAGTGCTGACTGTCAGAACACCACCGAAGAACAGAAACCTATTCGTCTCACCTGTGTGCTGGAAATCCCGTGTAGCAGTGCACATGAACAGAGGCCACAATGAGGGATTCAGTTAACTGCCAGACGTGGAGGTCGTGCACAGCCTGCACTCCAGGCAAGCATGCAATCCTCCGCCCAAGATCAGTAACGCAAATATGTGGTGGTGTGGCCTGTTGTAGCAGCAGCCCATACCTGTACAACTACAGAGGGAAGCAAGAGTGAAAACAGAGGCCTGTACTACGAAACACACTTTGGAAGTGCCAGAAAGTGATTGGCAGCAGTGTTGTCAGAGAATATGGAAAAGGGAAATAGCTGCAAACCTATAATATTATTATATATATCATATATAACCTTATTGTAAATCCTGTGGACTGCCCTCTATCAAAATATATATACATACATGTATATATATTCATACATATACATGGATATGGCACATAAAGAAAACGGATACAAATGTCAATAATAGACATTCAGTCAGACTTTTGCACAGACAACCAGGATGGTCTAAAGTTTGTTTTTGTTTATTTGTGTTTGTTTTTTCACAAAAAAAGCACCTAAAGTGGAGTTTTTTCTGATGAAAAGCAGTAAAGAAAAATCAGTAAAAATGAAAATCAATAAAGACTCTTAGATACAAATGTAGTTTTTTTCCCCCTGTTGGCTGCAACCAATTTTATTGTTCTATAAACCAGAATATCTGACTCTCAAACAGAGCAACTATTTGCGTCTGCTGACCTTATATCGAATTTATTAAGCCTACATTTGAATTATGTTTTTATATCTATTCCTGACTTGCTTGCAGACATTTAAACCACCAATTTAATGTGAAAAACTGTATTTTACACATTAATTTATTCAAATACTTGATTTTAATCCACCAGAATCTCTTGTCCATAACTGCATTATTTCCTTCCTGACTTCAAATTGGCTAAAACTTACTAATGCACTAAGTCTATACCTCTCTTACTTACCAAAGTGCTTAAAGCACAAGCATATTCTAACTGTACTTTTAATAATAAACTACTGTACACTGCTTTTCCTCTCACACACTCTCATAGTGTGGATTTACAGTTGTGTTGTTTTCAGTCCGCATTACGTATTTAACCTCTTCATAGTTTTCCTGCAATATAATTTTATTTGTAAAATCAGTTGCTCAGCTGCCAGTTAACTAAGTAGATTATAGAAAGATACTCTGCTTGAGATGAACTCATTCTGTCATGCATCTATTCTGGATGCAGACTAGAGGCCTGTCTCCAGACCTTTCAAATGATTACAACTTTAAGTGTGTAGTTTAGCATGACATAAACACACAGAGCGTGACCTGCGGTGCAGAGGTGGCAATCAGCGTAATGACAGCCAGCAGAGAGAGGCCAGGATCCAGGTAAACCAGGAGGCAGCAGGCACCAGAGCTGTCGATGACCTCCGGGAGGATCAGTAGCATCACCAGACTGTTGATCAGGCCCAGAAGAGACGTAAAAACTCCCTGAGTGACAAAGATCAATGACAGGAGTCTGATGGGCCAGCAGTTGGTTGGAACCGGATTCTCAGTATGAGGTAATGACTTGCAGACGTCAGAGGTTTTAGACGCATTTTGACTCTCTGAAATAAGAGAAAAGAGCAAAACACATGCTTTGAAACTGTTGTTTGGGCTAAAACACAGGAACCTGAACAGAAAAAAAGTGGACAGTCTACAGAGCTGAAGTGTTACCATGATGTCCCGTGCAGGTGTTGTGTTCAGGATTCTCTGTGAAATCACTCTGACCCTTACAAGCCTTCGAATCTTCAGCACTGCTCGCTACTTTAAATCCAGGCGGGTGAACTTCTGGCTGTTGTTGCTGACTTTGGGCGTCAGTGTCAGGGATGCTGGAGGTTACCGGATTGCAGAGGACGAGCGCCTTGCTGTGGAGCATATCGTGCATAGCAGACTCAACATTTGATACACTCATGTCTTCGAATTCCTCTTGGCCCATGGATTGCTCCTCAGCCAGGACTGTGGGAGTGGAACACAGGAATGAAAAGCAAACATGGACACCATTTGATCTTCCTTACAGCTGAATATACACTGCATAGCTACATTAGAGTACATAGCTAATAATCCATTCCCAACGTCTACATGCACTTGGCCTAATCTAGCCATTAAAAAAAGCTTTCTACTCTTCTATAAATTGATAATTATTTTTGAAAATCAACTATTGTGGCAGCCTTACCAAGATGTTACAAATGCAACAAATTCTAGCAACCAAGGGTGCACCAATATATCTCTTTATCTGCTGAAGTAAAGTGAAATGTGTTGTAATCTACTGTGTCATTTGTAAGCAGCCACATTTAGTGTGAATGGGAACTTAGCCATGTCCAACCCCTTATTTCTTCTTCATTTTAAGCCAATACATGCTGGCTGTAGCTTTATGTTTATTATACCGTCTAATCATTTCATTCCTCTTGTGTGATTCTCATTCTAGAAGTCTACTGAAGTATCTTTGCATGATTCACAGATCAAAATAATCTTTATTCCTCTTATATTGAAACTTGGCAGCAGCTCAGTTCATCTTCTGCATGAAACAAGCTGTTTTAGCTCTTTAATGCTTTAATACCTTTAAATCAGCAGCAAGTGGGCAGGGCGTCTGTGCTTGCAGCAGAGTACAGATATTAATATGTATGTGAGTGTAAAATATATAAGAAAAAACAAGAGTGACTAAAAAAACAGATCTCAGGTCTGCGGTTTGAAGCTGTAAATCTGCAGGATTGGATCAATGCTTACCATCCCTGATGGTACAATGAGCCGAAGAGTTGTGTGCAGGTAAATAAATTAGCCCTTTACCTTCTTTCATTATTTTTTTGTGTGTTACCTTTTTGGTTAACTAGTAGGTGAGATCCAGTCTCTTCCTCGCCCACCCCGGTCTTCTTATGTCGCAGAAGATCACAGCTCAGCCCGAACACAAGCATCTTATAGAGCGTGCTGACTACTCCAACCACCACAAGCAGCTGGGGTTGATGCACTGGGTGTGGCTTCAGGAAAAAGTGGATAATTTCCATGGAGTATGAAATACATAAGGAGACCAGTAGGAGGGTAGAAATGAAAACCCTCACAACCTGAACCCTGCTGTTGTGGTAAGACAGACCGCAGTTTAGAGCTGCAGGGGAAATCTTTGGGGAGAAGGGCTGATGAGGGTTGACCACTGATGGTGTCTCATGGTTAGGCTGAGCAGTGACTGTCTGGCTACCAGCTGGAGGTTCAATGGAGGAAGCATGTGGAGAAGTAGAGGGCTCCAAAGAGGAGAGCGATGTTTTAATTGTGCTTGCAGTCTGAGGAAGAGGAAGAGCCAGGTGCATGAGGATAAAGAGCGTGTGGAAACCATCCACCAGGGTGATGAGAGACTTACACAGCTGACTGATGGCGATCTCGCACATCAGCAGCAGAATGGTCACTCCCAGCATGGACCAGTGTAACACCCGCATTCCTGCAATTAAGAGTACAGAAACATTCAAAACACTCAGAATCTGAGACCCCACTGTTTGCACTGAGGTCTAACATGAAGGGCGACAGTCACATAACACATGAACAGGTGACTATAACCACATGTTCTGGCATAATAATAAATAATAAGTGATGACCATTTATAGCTCAATCTAATTGGAGATGTTTGTTGAAAAAACAGCATGTTAGCACTAACACCTGATACCAGCTACCAAGCACGGTGGTGGGAGTGTAAGGATTTGGATTTGTTTTGCAGCCACAGGGCCTGTGCACCTTGCAGCCATGCAACATGAACTCTTCTGTATGCAAAAATATCTTACAGTCAAATCTGAGGCCATCTGTCCGACAGCTAAAGCTCGGCTGAAATGGGATCATGCAACGGGACAGTGATCCTAAGCTAAGCAGGAAATCTACAACAGAATGCCAAAAGAGCCAAGGTGTTGTAATGACCAGGTCAAAGTCAGAACCTCATCTGACTGAAAGGCTGTGGTAAGACTTTCAAGGGAGCCCACAAATCTCAGCGAACTGAAGCAAATAATGTGAGAGGATAAAGTCACAGGGATGAGATGTATGTACTTTCTCACAGGCCTGGTTAGAGTCTTTTGAAAAACTTCTTTCTTAACAACATGTATGCAAACCATTTATGCATCCAATGGTTGAATGTGTTATTATTTTAAAGTCAAGAAAAAAAGGAGTGAGAGAGTGAAATTCATAAAAAATAATAATAACTTCAATAACGCACAAACTATTGAAATCCATCCATTCACTGATTTTCTCAACTGCTGATCCAGTTCAGGGCCATGGGAGAGCTGGAGCATATTTTTCAGCTATCATAGAGCAACAGGCAGGTTACACCCTGGAGAGTTCATCATCCACCGCAGGAGCTACAAACGGGTCAAATGTTTCACAAAAATGAACATTTCAGAGTTAAGAGCTGAATTCTATCCCTGAAGTCAGATTAAGTTTTGTCCTTGCCTGAAGAAACAAACTCAAAGAGCTACACTTTGTGTTGCGATGTTGCAAAAGCATCTGTTACACTCAAGGTCAGGATGTCAGCTGCATGAGCCCATACAATTCACACAATTCACCACATGCCTCTGTGCCGTCTGGTGCACTCATGACTTCTCAGCATACGCGCACTGATGATTGAATAAGTAGAACTCTTATACATGAAATGAAGCATTGCACCTTTTGAGGGCTTTTTGTTTGGTACTTTAAAAGTCATTTAAAGCCTTTTATTACTCTCGCGATTAAAATCTTGAGCTAAAGACGACTTTTTTTTTTTTTATAATTGCAGCAGTCTTGGTTTCAGAGAAACAACTTTTCAAACAAGAACACGTTTCAATCATGAAACCTACGACCAACTTTCCACAGCATGTCATATATTCTTAAGTTCATTTACCCCAGAAAAGTGGATGTCCCTCAGCCGGCACTAAAAGGTAAGTTGGACTCCTGGATGTGATCCGTGCAGCTGAAGCTGAAAAGTGTCATTCATGGTGCTCACCATCTCTCACTCTCTCTGTCCCACCACACTCCTCCTCTGCTGTAATCACAGTCATGTGAGCAGGGGAGGGTGTGGGTGGGATCATCCCTCGTTGGTGGGAGAAAATACGTTGAAAATACGTTCACACGGCCCACCCACTCTTCAGATACCCTCCAAGCAGATCAAGTGAAGCTTATTTGCACTAATTAAACCCTGATTGTGTTGTCAGGATTATATAATGCCATCATGAGGTGAGACCTTCTCAGCTCTGCCTTAAACTATTTAGGATACTGGCATCCAGTCAATATTATAGCTCCATTACCAATGGACTTGCTGCCTTCAGCTGGCCTGTCTAATTATAGTGGGAATCAGGGTATAACACTCTATTATAATTTGGAATAAACTAAATACTAAACACTCTCTAAGCCCCCTACTGGTAATAAAATGTTCATTCAGATATTCATTCAAGTATTTGCAGTATATGTACTGATTATTTCATCGTCTATTTCTTGAAATATTTATCAAAGGAGGCAGAAATATCATATTTACTGGGATTCGCATATTATTATATTTATTCTATATATTCATACATACGATCTACAGCACATTTGTGGGGAGAAACGTTCATGCTTCGATGTCAAATCTAAGCTCATGTGAGGCTGTATGTTTGCCAGCTCAGTTTGTGTCAATGGGCCAAAATTTGATGAGTGAATTCCTAATGCTTTGTTCCACAGGCAGAAGGGTCAACAAAAAGTCAATGTTCAGATCACACATAAGAGTTTTCTCCATAAGAAGGCGAGTACTTTAGTGTATTTGCAGTAATTTAAGTTTAATCAAGAATCGTTTTAAAATCTTTCCTTTTAAAAAAAAAAAAATTCCTTAGCCCCTGTGAGCTCGGTGGATGTGCTGCACCCTCTCTGTCCCCCTCTCATGATCCTACTATGACGCTGCAGTCCCATCGGCCCCTGCTCCTTAGTGTCAGCGTGAGGGGGGTTGTTTCAGTCCACTGGACTGTGGATCAACAGGCCAGATAGGGGCTGACACCACAGATAAATCCCTACTGTTTCACCAGCATGCCAGCACATTCCTGAGGCACAGCTAAACCCAAGGAAAGACCCAGCGAGGAAGCATTTGATCACTTGTCGCTGTCCCGAAACAGAAAGAGGGAGCCATAAAGTTTGAAATATTGCCTGTTATACCAATTTCCCCCACCTCTGTTTTTTTTTTTATTCTGGGACTGTGAATCAGTGAATCAAAGCTTAAAATCTTTACACTCTTAAAACTCTGACACATATTTGTATATAATTGCTTAAACATCAAAGAGTCATCAAGCAACCCCAAAGGACATGGCGTTCTTTAAAACACCTGTGCCTGTCTGGGTCTAAATGATTAATTATTCATTTCTGGTTGAGTTCATGTTAGTGGTGGGGAAACATGGTTAGGGTGTATTTTTTTCTTCTTCACAGAGGGTTGGCATCCTACTTAAGAAAGGATAAGGCACCCTTGTTAACTATCTCACATTAACAGTTAATCGAGATCACATTAGTCATTTTAAATATGCTCAATAGCATTTCTGCACTCTGTGACTTTCTTTTGGCCCTCCTTCTTGGGCCTGTTGCCTGAGAAAATCCAAGGCTGTCCCATAAGTCTAGCTAAAGCCACCTTTAGCCTATGTGCAGCAATTACATGCTCACTAAATAAAATAGTCTGGATGGCAACTGAAATACTTCAGTTGGGAATGTTAAAGGAAATGTTTTAGTATTAGATCCAGTTCAGCTAGTTTTGGTTTAGCTTTAGCTCAAAGCTCACAACAAACTCCATAGATGCCAGCTAAAACAATAAGCTTGTTCAAACATACAGATTCAAGAATTAATACATTTCAGTGGTGAACTTGGTATAATTATCAGATCAAACTGCATCTTATTTATTGATGAAAAATAAATATTTAGGTATCATTGTATTGCCTTCATAGCCAGTACAATATGTTGTTTTTAGAGGTGTTTAGGTGATATCTGAGAGTTCATTGGATATAATACAAATACTGTGCTAGTATAAACATATATCCATGAAAACTACATCCAGCTTTTTCTGAGGTGGTCTTGACCAAAGAAATTCCTCTCATCTGCCAACTTAGACTAAATAAACAAATCAAATCCTGGATGGATGCCAACAGGAGGAAACCAAAACGGAGATGCACTCTTGAAATCACACTTCATTTTAATATTGATTAAAAGAACACTGAAAGAAAGGGGAAGCTCACTGATCTGGCCCACTTAATATTAAAGTGAGCCATATGAGGCCCTCGATGTAAAAAGAATTTGACAACAAGACTAAGCACAGTAAGAATCCAAATAACACAGATGAGCTCTGTGTGATAGACACATTTTGATCAAAGAATTACATAAAGAATTTTAACATCACTACCCTACGATATATAGCTGACACTCAGAAAATTATTCATGCTTTTATTTCCTCTTAGTTCGATTTCGGTAAAGGCCTTGTATGTCAGAAAAAAAGTCATAGCTTCCAAGTGAGCAGCTGCTGTCTCAAGAATTTAGCTCTGTTTAATCCAGCGTCCCTGTGTGCACATGAAAAGCAATTTCCTTTGAATCGTTCTTCACTAGAAGAAAATCTGTGTCCAGTTAATATTTATTAAACCACATACTGTACCTGGTCCTGCTCCTTGCTGCGGGCAGTTATCAGCTTTTTCTACTTGAGGAAATTAAACGTCGGTGGAGAGATTCCAGAAAACTTCACACTGATGAACTTTTCAGCCATCTGCCCCGAGGTCCACAATCACATGCCTCGTACCAGCGTGGAGATAAACAAGCCTCAGGTGCTTTTCGAGCCATATGATAAGTCACAAAAGAAGAAAACGCAGGAGGCCAACAGAACATTAGGAATGTTTTATTTCAACGAGAATTTCCCCACGGATGCAACAAAACCAAAACTCTGTGCAGCAACAGTGTCACACAGTTTGTGTCCCGAGATGTAAGAGTCCAGACTGAGAAGAAAATCCTCCAAATCTACACCGAACGTGATTACACTACACTGACTGCAGGGCAGGTTTGGGTGGGTGATTACAGGCACTGATGACAGGAAGGACGTTTTGTGGCATCACAGATAACTGTTGCAATCGGTGAATACAGAAGAAAACTGAAGATTGAATGAATGTAGGCCTGTGGTTCCAAACTTGAGGGCTAACATTAAAATATATTTCTTTTCTTCTTAAATAATCGAGTAGTTTGGTGTCTGGCCTCTGGAAAATGACATCATTAAAAATGAATTAATAATAACAAACCAGCTGAGTGGTCAGAGCATCGCCCCTTACAGCAGTTGAAGTAAAGGAAAGATCACAGTTTCTGTTTACAACTGTAAAAGTTTACAAACATGAAAAACAAAAAAATAGTGATTCAAAATGCAAAGATGAGCCATTTCTGCTACTTTCTTCAGCATTTCAGGATTCATAATGTAACTTTGAAAACAAAAAACAAAGAAACTCTGTGACATTTACTTGAAACTTGCACCACTTTGGGGCCACTCTTCTCAATTTTCTCTCATTCTTATATAATTGGGCGGGGTGGATTTGTGTGGTCAAGAATTTGTATAGTAAAACATACAGAGCAGAGCTCCCATCGTTCTCCACACCTTCACCCCAGGACAGCCTACTACACCCTAGAGGGGTGAGTCGGTTCACACTGGGCAATAGTTTCAGGAGAGGGAAGTGTTTCTCCTGGAATCTCTGTGGTGTTCTAATAATAACGCCATGGCTTCTTTTTGTTTTATACTTAATTTCAAAGGCATGAAATAGAAATGACCATAGGACAGGAGGGAGAGAGAAACAAGGATCTTAAGGAACAAAAGAAGGTAGCTAAAACATGCTTTTCTCCTTTTTCTGAAGCCAACTTTAAATTTAAAGGCTGTGAAACCCTGGTGCAGAGAAATGGGACACTTGTTTATTTTCCATCAGCCTGCTATGAAATTTGACTGACGATAAATCCAAACGAGTCCCCTGGTGCCAGTTGGTAAATGCTAGGAAACAGCCTCATTATTCACAAAATGAAACGTGCAAATATTTAGCAAAGAATAAAAATAAATGAATAAATGTTGAACAGGTGGACAGAGTATAAAGATTTTCACACTTATTGATGTCTTCATGGAGTTTTTGTAATGCTACTTTTAGCAACTTCCTTATTGACAATCGGTCACCACAGCAGGCAGCACGTTTGATTTGATAGATTTATTTATGTAGGTGCCAGGTGCACTTCTTGACATCACCACAGACGGATTTGTATCTCCTCCCCAGGATCCTTCTCCATTGTGAAGCGAATGAATAAACCACTGCAGTATTGAGCCACCAGAAATACAACGATAAAGTCAGCTTTCAAAAAACACCTTAATTTCAAATCTTTTCTTACGATTGAGATAATATGTGAAGACCTGAAACTAACAGTATACTCTCATCACATCAGCCAAACATGTCCTATAAAGAGTAAAATGCATGGATGTGTCAGTGCGTTTGGTCACACAGTATTTGAGTCCTGGTCAAGTTCTTAACATGGGGATCTTTGCTCAATAAGTTGCTATGGTCTACTGTAAAATTGTCTTATCTGAAAACAAATAAATTAAGCATCCAAAGCAAAAAGCAGAGGACTGTCTTAAGATCTTTCATTTTTGGAGCGTCTTCAGGTTGGGTATCACTGGTCTAAAGTGACTCAAATGTAGAGATGTCTCATGTATAAGTCCGATTTCTGTTAGTTGGAGCAAAAGGTGTGTGTGTGTGTGTGTGTGTGTGGTTGTTAATCAGAATTTGAGAACAGCCTGACAAGCTTGAAAAGTGTGCATGCAACTTGAAACTATGTGTAAAAAACAAAAACCACATTAATGACACAGCATCCGACGTTCAAGTAACATCGTTATCAGTGACAGGCTTTGGTTTAACGTGCCGGCGAGGAGCCGCTCAGCAGTGCAGAAAACAAGCTAAAAAGAACAAAAGAGCAACAGCACATTTCTTTCCTTTCAGAGGAACCGTAATCATGTCAGTGCTGCTTGCTGCACTTCTTATCACCATTTTAATTGCCGTTACTGCAACATATTGAGCCTGGTCTGTTATTACATTATTTGTAACCCGAAACTTCATCCAAATCATTCTTGCTGTCATTCATGCATTCGTGTGCAGCTCCAAGTGGAGTATTTTCCATTGAAACATACATTCAGTCATATTATTAGTTATTACATGCATTTATTTGAGGAACAAATTTTGCCATACATAACTTTGTGATTACCAGCACAGTTTAATTAAGTTAACAAATTATTCTTTAAAAAAAAGAAAAATCTAAAATTAAAGCATTACAAACAGTGGGAGCAAACTATCGTTTGGGTGTAGAAGAGCAGGAAGGTTGAATGCTGCTCCGTCGGCAGGAAAAGAAATCCAACCTGCCGGTATCCGCTTCAGGGAGATACCGTCTAACTGCCCTGCTCTGAAAAACTATGGTCAGGAGTTGGATTTTTACAGACATCAGCACGTGATTCTGCTCAGACTGTTCTCCTTTGGGCCTGTGGGGAAACAGCCATCACTGCCCCCTTGTGGCCACAGATTCACACAGCAGCGCAGCTTTAAAATATGTTGCCTCTTATGCCCACCGCTTCTTTGTTTTGCTGTTACCGTTTCTAATCATTCAATCTTATTTACCCTTCCTCTCAATTTTATTAGAGCCCCTCCCCCCTCAAAAAACAAAAGAAAAACTAAATATTTCCCCTAGTGTGATATGATATATACATCAAAAACTTTAAAGCAAACCCCTAATCAGAAGAAAGGAAAGGAAAATGGGGGGGTGGGGGTCAAATAAATCAGAGGGCTCATAAAATAAATATAAAGTAATTGATTTCTCAAAACAGCCAAACAAAAAACCTGGACACCCGCCCCCTTAGGAAAAAAATCAAAACAACACTGAATCTGAAGTGGTGAGACTGAAGGCAACATGATGAGGAGCGAGAACATAGGGGCGAGATGGCACGAAGCGCCAGTGGAAGACTGAGGGACCGGAGGAAAAGAGCGGGGAGATGACGACTGAGACCAGGCTGTTTTTCCTTACACTTTCACACAACAAAGATCAATCGAATAAAGCAATCACTGAGCTGCAGAGAATCAAAGGAAAAACTGATTTTTGCCCCGTATCGCCCAGAAATAAATCAACCAAAATCAGACGTATACATTTCTGATATTCACTAAAGTTTCCTTTTCTTTTCAGCGGGGAACAAATCACCGACTCGGTGAACTCTAAAAAGCATTTTTATTGTAGCAGAAGCGAACGGGAGACGGTTGCAGCTCCTCCGCGTCAGATCTGAAAGGTCTGAGCGGTGGTGGGAACGCCGATTCCTGAGGGGCCAAAGTGAGTACAGGAGGAGAAAACAAACAGGAGAGGTCACTTTGGCAGAAGTCCCTTAGAGTTTAAAGGAGGGAGTGGGAGACACGCACACAGAAAATGTTGACACTTAAACAGACACGTTAACAACTTCAGCTTCTGTGGATATAAAAGCCTTAAAGAGCGACCTACTCCAACCTCAAGTGTTTAAGCCAGCAGGTCTGATGGGCAGGGTCTACCACTGTTCTTTTGTCTTCTGTCACTTCACATCATCTGTTATTGTCTTTGTGTATGTATGTTACAAAAAATCCTTTTAATCACCATTTTTTTTTTTTTTTTAAATCATTGTGGAGACCTACAGAAGAGCGCAAGGAGCTGTGAGGAAGGTCCGTCTTTGGTTAGTGTTTCATCCTCTCTTTTGTCCCCACACTTCTCTTCATGTAAAGATTGCGGCTGACAAAATGTAGTGACAACAGGTTGAACTTTATTTCTCTCCCCCTCATTTCGCATATTCAATGTGCATATGCATGTGTGTTTCAGTGGTTGGGTGTAGTGTGGATGTGGAGGGTCTCCTTATGTCACAACTGAGCTCCACAGGCAAATCTTGTCCTTCAAGTCTTTTCCATTATTTGTTTGTATCTTCCTGTACAGAGCTGCGAGTTTAACACTGGGTCTTCTGTCCTTTATGAGAATGCTGTGTTGGAGGTTATGACAAAAACTTGAAGGGCAACCAGTCACGTAGCAAAGCCAGACAACTTATGCTGTTTTCACCTGTCCCGACAGTCCCTGTGGAAGCAGGAGAGAGGAGATAAACGTTTTAGAAACTGAACTTTGATCCGAACCACGTTTAAATATTTCATTAACCACACCATGAAGCTGTATTCATGTACACACCAGAAAATGGTCCATTTCACAATCATTTGCACTACAGAATATAGTCTTTGTGGTTCAGTGGAGGAAATGTGAGCAAGATATACTTGTATATAAATCCACTTGGCCTTCACATATCAGCACAATCCAGCACCCCAGTTTATTGTGAGAAATAAACTGTAAACTGAAATATTAAAAGAGCAGAAGCAGAAAACACAAAGTGCCTTTTCTGTCATTTTCATGCTGTTTTTCTACCAGAAGGAGAATGTGCATAGAACGTGCTACATATTAGCACCAGCTTAACACTTTCCAGAAGCAGGTTCTGTAGCATTTTCTGCAAAGGGTTCTCACGTTATGGTTGGTCTTCATCAGTTGCATACTTTAGAGAATAAGGCTCGAACATGTACACAAATATTTGTTTTCTAGCCACTAGAGCCGGATGAAGTCTCATGAAGGGCAGCTTTGAAATCCGGCCAATCAGAACTGACTGGGCTCTTTAGGTTTAAAGTAACTGAGGCTGACATGAGGGGCTGTTAGAGGGCAGGCAGAGACTCGTGTTTATTTGCTGATTAGCACAAACAGGAATTATGTTTTTTTTATAAGTTATAATGCAACAAAGTAGTATTGCTTCAAGCACACTCTGCAGCAGATTAATAGTGTGATAAATGCTCTATACCTCACGGTGCATCTCTCCCAGTCTCCAAACTGGCTTCCAGCAGCAGTTCCTCCAGGTCCTGTCCACAGCTGACACTCACTACACGAGTGACACATAAGAGACTTTAAAACAACCCTTCCACAACAACAACAACAACAAAAAAAATCTACTGAATGCGACCTGATTTAAAAAACATGACATCAGTGTTCACACATTCTCACCGTGCTCCATCACACAGCTGCCAGGCTTGGGGCTTTCAGTGTCGAGAAGATGGAGGGAGAACTCAGGTTTCAGGCCATTGGGCAGAGCAGCACCGAGCACCTCCCCTTCTAGAGCCTCAGCAAAACTCTCTCCCTCGTCTGCAGAGCTCTCGTCAGCCGATTCCTCCCTTTCAATCAGTGGATTTATTTGAGTGATGGCTTCAGGCCAAGATGAGGTGGGGTTAGGACTTTGTGTTGCATCTCCTGTTTGAGGATTTGACTCCTGTGCTCCACCCTGAGTGACAGCTGGTGCCTGCAGATCAGTGTGGACAGAGGGGAAAGACTCTGCTTCCTGTTCATGTGCCTCTGGTTGTTGCTTTGGCCTTGGCTCCTCTTGGTTTGGCTGTTCTGTCTCTGCTAAACTGAGTTTTTCATTTTCTGGTAAGCTGACTAATATTTCCTGCTTCTCTTTCTGTAGAAGCGTCTCCTGTTTTTGGTGTGGTAAGCAGGCCTCCTCTGCCGCAGTTACTACATCATTTGGTAGCTGTTGCAGTCCAGATGTTAACAGTTCCTGCTGTGTAGGTAAACTAGTCTGGGGTGGATTCAGTTCCTCTGACTGTTCACGCTCTCGGGGTATCACCTGCCAATCATTTCCTACAGGACCTTTCGCCTCCTCTTCCTTTTTGTTTCCTTCTACACAAAGAGGCTCAGGTTGGGGGCTTTTAGGGCTCTCTGTTACCTGGTCTGATGAGGAATTTAAAGGCGGAGCTGGTGACTGTAGACTTGGATCTGTGTTTTCAGTTGTAGACTGTGGCTCTAGTTTGCAGGTCTGTGGAGTATTTAGTGCTAAAGGACTCTGCTCTGTCATTTTAGAGTCTGTCAAAAGAGCAGGTGAGTTCTCCTTCATTTCCTCCTGTGTCAGTTGGGTTTGTGTAGGTGTCTGAATTGTACACAGGGGTTGTGTCTGCTGTGTTGTGTCTGCAGGAGTCTTTGAGGGCTCTTTAGACTGGCTGGGAACAGCAGGCACACTTAACTGGAGCTGATGCTGTTCAGGGGGGCTCTCCACCCGGGTCACCATGAAAATCTTATGACCCCTCCCAGGGCTTGAGACGGATATGCAACGTCCAGGAGATGGAGGTGTGCCCGGAGGAGCTGCAGATTCTGTGACGGTGACAGAAATTACGCTTGACCCTTTGGACGGTGAGGCTGAGGATGTATGTGAGGCACTGAGTTGAGACTGTGCAACCCCTGGATGGGTATGAGTAGCAGTCTGGTTTGAGAGAGTGGAGGAGTTTGAAGTGGAAGATTTTGTTACCACCTCGCTTTCCTCCTCGTCCTCAGTGTCAGAGTCAGACTCCAGATGAGTCTGGGGAACATCTGAGTCAGAGCTCGCTCCTGACTGCCTGCTTGTCTGCGTTTCATTTCCTGCCGTTTCATCGTCTTTATCCTCTACGTCACCTCTCTCCTCTGATGCTGATTCATGCTCCTCCTCCTCCTCCTCCTCCTCCTCTTGCTCTTGCTCTGTGGCAATTTCAGCCATAGAGGCAGACTGCTTCATCTTCTGCTCATTATCCTCTTTTTCTTTAGCAAGGATGAAATTCCTCTTACAACCATTCTGGATCTCAGCCAGCAGGGCACGCTGTGTCTCAATAAAGCTCTTTACCTAAGAGACAAAAAATCAAAAAACACAAAAAACACATTTCTAATATGCAAAACAGTCACTGTAACAGGGCCTTACTTCTTTCATTTGTTTTAGCAAGAAGTATGTTCTTTCACAACACAATCTTTTTTTTTTTAAAGGATGGCATCGTGCTGGCATAACAGATGGAGAAGATCATAAGTACCTCTCCCCAGAAAAAAGACGATTGTACTTTTGTTGGGGATTAACTAACAACTGAGATCTGTTGCCTATTGGGTATTTATCAGAGCAGTGCACATATCATATCATAATATCAGCATGGCTCATCAATTTCTTTTACAGTTTTTGGACAGGAGAAGTATTTGGCACCGTCCAACAAGCCACACTAAGCTATACCTAAACTGTAAATACCTGTATTAGGTTTTGGTCTTCTCACTGGAATTGCTGAAAATGAGTCATTTTATATACACTGAAAACATCACCTCCTCTCCTTATGAAGTTAAGGGGGCTTCGAAATCCAGGGAAAATATTGGCAAAGTACAAAGGCACCTAATTTCAACCCAACAAACACATTTGTACACAGCTGAAATGGGATAATGCTGCAGAAATATTTGGACTATGTTCAACCATCTCCTTCCTGTCCTCTCTACCCTTTACCATTTCTTATTCACATACTCACAGTTTCTTTCTTGGGCTCCCGGTCAAGGTCGAGACGCAGCAGAGAGGTGTTAACCTTCAGGGCAAGAGACAGGGCCATGAGGCCACCTGTTTTAATCTCATTCTCTCGAAGGTCCAGGCGCAGCAGTCTGGGGCTCTCAGCAATGAATTCGGCCACAGCCACAGCTCCTAGAGCACACAACAACAGGAGGCCAGTCAAAAATGCCAAAATCCAACACACACGCACACACACCAGAAAAAACTACAGCTGAGGAACAAATACATCATTTCCTACCTTCACAGGACAGCTTGGTGGAAGCAAGGCCCAGCCTGAGCACAGAGCGGTTGGCGATCAGCCCGTCTTTCAGCTTGTGGACTCCTTCGTTACCCACCGAATTATGGCCGAGGTTCAGAGTCTCCAGACTCTGTGTGCATGGCTGAGAGGAACAATATTTAAATTACAAGTGGAAATAATAATGAATAACATAATCACAGTGTTTTGCTGTGTTTTTTAACAGTACAGGAATAAGTACAGTACAGAATGTCTATTCTTATTTAATACACTTAATGTACAGAATTCACCTGCTTGCTGCATACATGCACATTCACATAATGTACATAATATATAATGTTCTTCCTCTCTCCCCCCTTTTGCACAAGTTTAGGAGCGTGTCAGGTTACATTTCACAGTGTGTTATACTTGTATAACTACGCATGTGATGAATAAAGAACCTTGAACTTGAATAAGCTTTGTACATCTAGTGTAATTTTAGAAATGTCAAAAAATAAGCAACGTTGTACTTTATGCAGGATTCAATGCCTACATGAAGTGTTTACAGAAAGTCATTCTCTTTAAGTATCATTGAGATTTGTTTTAAAGGTCTCATCCCCAAGTAGGCAGTTTTGATATTACTTACTATTTACTCATCCATTAAGAGTATTTATTAAGATCATTCCTGTTAGCTAGTGCTAAAACGTCAAATGCCCATTTAAATGAGTGCTGCTTTTACATTTTTGGGCAACATTATCATTTCATAACATTTTAGCAGCCAAGTAAACTGTGGTCAAATCCAGGGCTGTGAATGATTAGCCAAAACAATCAAAGGTTCTTTTTTATCTGTGAGAATTGAAATTTTAGGACATTTTGTTTGAACAAAACAAACAAACACAAACAAAAACCAACAGACACATTTATTGGAAAAATCTCAGAAATGCTGGTTTAAGTAATCGAAAGGCAAAGACCACCACAGGTTATAAAAATAAGTGAATCCCTCTTATAATTATTAACATGTGTGGTTTAAGCATAGTTATCTGCCACATTAGGTTTGATGATAACCTTTACATTATTGCATTTCCTTTTCATGTAGCTTAAAGTAAATCCTGTTTTTATCTAAAAAAGTTTGCTTACAATAACAATTTGTTGAAAAGTTGTCTCACAATGCAATCACACTGAACCTAAGAATCAAATAAAACCGATGGCTTTATGTACAAGATACAGGTATAGGTCTATGTAACAAATACAGTAACTGTGATATATACAAATCAGGGCCATTGCACCTCCTGTGGGCCCAAGTTCCAAAATTCCAGGCTTCAGAAAATGTAGCCAGTTGGCCAATGACACCACTGGTGCAAGAAGCTTTAAACAGAGCTGCACACTCTACTGTATGCAATGGAAAACACCACTTGTCTCCAATAAGATATCCTTATTTTGGACTTATCAAACAGTGTCATGTAATGCAAGTTGCCTTTTTGTCCACATAACAAACACGTCCACTTTAAAGACCATTAACATTGAACCTCAGTTTGATAAAGCATGAAACCTGGATGTTGTCATTCTGATGCTGCCAGTTACGTGGGTCCAGAAGGAAGCGTCTCTATGGCTACGGTAGCTTTTATGTATCACATGATGGGAGCTGGCTATTAAAATGAAATTCAAAAACTACATCATAGGTTAAAAATGACAAACAGTGAAGCGTAACTGCAGCCCTGCCCATAATGAACATAACTACACCAAGTCAACAAAATTAACCAAATCTCATTAATCACCATCAATAAACTGGAAGTAATGAGATCAACAAATGTACTGCAGTGGATTCATGCAGTCATTTATGTTATGTTAGTTTTTTCTTTTTTAATATACCCAATGGTTTGCAACAAGACCTCTGACCACTACATACAAACAGAAAAAAGGCAGTTATCTGTCCTTGACAAGGCTGAAGATGGAATGACTCATCAGAGTCTGTAGTACTAACACAATAAAAAGATGGAAGGAAAAGACACTTAGAGGAACAGATAATGACATTCAATCCCTCAATGACAGATGTGCGACTTCAGCAATGGATTATCTGTAACTAACCACTATGAATTTATTCCAGGTTGAACTGGAAATGGCACGACCTGGACATGAGATCACATTATTCACTTAGTGAAATACGTCAACACAAAATGTCAGGTGTATTAATGACAAGTTTATGCGGAAATGTCCAGTCAAATCAGACGTCATAGCACCTGTTTGCACAGCACACTAACACACCAGCTACACACCTGTCTAAAGTAATTGAACAGCAGTTTCCAAAAGGATATGCAAGTATGAATGCCCATGAGGAAAATAAACAGAGTTCTAAGTCTTATTTGTCCAGACATTAAGGAGTGTGAAACATAGCCTGTGCAACCTGAGGAGAAACTGGAAACCCCCAACCTTGCTACGTCTGCTTCAAGCAGGGTCCTGGATGTGACTCACCATTATTCCAGTAAAGATGACATGCTTTATGGGTAAAATGTATTACAATAATTAAATTACAGTCATAAACATTGACTGAGGTAGAATTAAAATGTGCACATATGCAGGAAAGTGAGCCCTAGCTGGGGGTGGAATACCCTAGCAGGATATTAAGAAACTAAGAAATAAATAGCAGACTTCTATTCGGATCACTTATCTGACAGAGTTTAAAAAACAAAAACAAAAAAAACAAAATTGCCTTCCAGGTGCTTTTTTCTTTTCTTCTTTTTCTAAGTTTACACACATAGGCTGTTAAAACCTTCAATCAATGTGCCTGGCTTCACTGTGACCAAGTGTGTGTATCTGTTTGTGTGTGTGTGTACCAGTGCAGCAGCAAGGTAGCCCATGCCATTATGCGTGAGCTGGTTGTTCCATAGCACCAACGTGACGAGGCCTTTCCTCTGTTCTTTTAGTCCCTCACACACATAGGCCAGACCTGCACAGAAACACACACAGACCGAGTTCTGATGAGCATCTAGAAGATTACTGTAACGTTGATGAAGTGCAGTGGAAAAAACTTTAGCAACTGTAAACTGTAAAGCCCATAATAATATCCCTATGCATTGTCACAACTTCTATTGATATAAAGAAGACACATTTGAGGATTTTTAGGACACCTTTAATGTCACTTTAAATGAAATCTAAAAGTGAACATGCAACAGAAATACAAAATATATTTCTTCTGCATAAATACATTTGCTTTAGCTTAAAACAAACAGTAAGGAAAATGGTTAAGTAAAAAACAAGCCAAAAAAAACCCCCCACACCATTTAGCCAGAAAATGAAATCGGCAGCATCAACATGGTATGATTTTTAATTTGAGAAATAGATACAAAATGAAATGGTTATGAAAAATAATATTCCAGTGTTTCCTCAATCTGTGGGCCAGTGCCAGGACAAAGTAACAGGAATTATTATTAACAGTAAACAGTAATAACAACATATTATTATCATTATTATCACTACTACTACTATTGTTGTTCCTATTGTTAATATTATCATTCCTTTTTTTTTTTCTAAAGACAGAAGTGACAACATATCTAATTAGCCTATTGTTACCATTAACCACTAAGATACATGTAATTATTGCCTTGAAGGCCTGAAGTGTTAGTCAGACTACAAGGGAAAAATAGAGTTCATTATGTTATGACTAACGAGTGGTTCAGCTAATATCTGCCCCCTTAAGTTATTATTATAGTAGACTTAATCATCAATCGCTGTATGTACACCAACTGCAGCAACAGTGATT
>NW_005187518.1:26187-37882 GCF_000239375.1 Pundamilia nyererei
TTTTTTTTTTCTAAAGACAGAAGTGACAACATATCTAATTAGCCTATTGTTACCATTAACCACTAAGATACATGTAATTATTGCCTTGAAGGCCTGAAGTGTTAGTCAGACTACAAGGGAAAAATAGAGTTCATTATGTTATGACTAACGAGTGGTTCAGCTAATATCTGCCCCCTTAAGTTATTATTATAGTAGACTTAATCATCAATCGCTGTATGTACACCAACTGCAGCAACAGTGATTAAGTGCTCCCCAAAATACTGCAGTCTTAAAGTATGCAGTAGCATCATGGTGCCTAAATGTGTAGCAGGAGTAAAAATAACATTTTTGCACAGTGCTGTAACTAAAACATTTCAAGTAACTGAAGATCCTTAGGCCACCCTGTGTGTGAGACCATGTACTTCTCATAGCTTTCATGGCAAGGTTTTTCCTTAATAAAAATCAATCTCGCCAGCCACTAAAGACATTTTGTCTTATCCGAAAGGACACTCACCAGGATTGTTTCTTTAAGTGGAGTTTCATTTAATTTTCATTTAATCAGGCTAAAATCAGTATATGTATGTTAAAGCTCGCAGCTGCCTTGATATGAAGATACTTCTGTTCAATACCTAATGTTATTTTACTGGTTTGTGTATTAGCTTTCACTTCTTTGCACTGCTTTAATTTTGTATTATTTAGCATTTTGTGTTTGCCTGCTTTTGGTTTTACTGCTCGTTATACAAATTTTTAATATCTGAATATGATCTACTTCTTTTATCTTGCCCCTTTGCTGAGACTGAAGGATTTTTTAAAAAGTTTCAGTGAAACAATATTATGGTACATAGAGCAAACAAATCTAACAACAAATACCACCCCGATGAAACAAAACTGTAAATAAATAAATAAATAAATAAATAATGATGGTACTTGTTACTGTGTCAGAGCACTATTACTGCTTCTTACCAGAGTCCAGGATGTGATTATTACGTAGGTCCAGGATCTGAATGTTGTAGTTAAACTTGAGCAAATTGCCAAGTTGGGCTGAGTCCTGCAGGCCATTGAGCTTGTTGTCAGCAAGGTACAACTCCCGGAGGTTCATATTCATCTTCAGAGCTGTAGCTGTATCAGTGAGATGAAAAACAAAAGAAAAGTGAGGGAAGAAAAGGTGAAGAGGTTAAAGAAAACGGTAAAAGGAATAATAATCTTATGTTTAATCAGATAAAAAGCTTCTCTGAAGGTGAAATAAAGCTCCACTTGCTATTGTACATCCTCTGTCACGCCCTAGTACTTTGGCTGACTTACCCAATAACATGAGTGGTCTGCCAGAGAGGCCAGCGTTCTCCAGATGGAGGACTGCCAGGCTGCCACTGATCCTGAGCGCTCGTGCTACAAAGGGAGCCGAGTGGTCCAGTAGGGGAGTGTTACGGGCATCAAGATACTGCAGAGAGCTCGTCTGAGGGGGAAACACCAACAGAGGTGCAAATTATTGGCTATACAACATAAACATCCCCAAGCCCAAAACAATCCACATTACTGTGATGAAAACAATCACAGCATGCCTCTTGGAATGAAATAAAATCCTAGTGCAAAGGCCAAGCAGGATAAATATGTAAGTGACTGAGTAAAATAGCCAAAACACACAGAAACATGCAAACATTTAGTGGAACTGCTTTGATTTTAATTGAAGCCAACATAAAGGTAATGAGAAGTAGTGTTGTTATTTATGTAACCCGAGGCAGATCTCAGGGATTCAAGGACATGCACTTGCCGAAGCATTTGTTAATTCGATTCCATTTACTTCATTGAAATGAGTTATGAGTTTTCATTGATAATGTTCAAGCTGTGCAGCATTGCTTCATAAATCAGACGGTCATTGCTCGGAGACAGGGAATGCCTTTTGGTCCAAGCACTGATCAAATGCCAAAGAAGTTTCCCACACATAGTTTTGATTACAGTAAGACCGTTGTACACAGTTACCACATAATCACTGACTGTGATTAAGAATGTGGTGTTTTTCCCTCTAGGATTAAATTAATGACCCAAATGGAAAATAAAAACAAATGAGTAGGCCACAATAATAATAAAGAGTGCAAAGTAATATGTTACTCTGCAGACAGTTTGCATACAGAACAGATCCACAGAAGATAGCCCTCCACTCTGTGATGAGCCACCTGGAGCAGCAGCAACACTACATCCGAATGCTCTTAGTGGATTACAGCTCAGCTTTTAATACAATCATTCTGGATATTCTCATCACAAAACTGGTCACTCTTGGCCTCCTTCCTCTCACGTGTGCCTGGATAAAGGACTTTCTCACTAACTGGCCCCAGACTGTAAGACTCGGCCCTCATCTCTCCTCCACTCGCATGCTGGGCACTGGCTCCCACAGGGCTGTGTGCTGAGCCCCCTCCTGTATTGCCTCTGGACCCAGGACTGCAGTTCGACCCACAACAGAAACCTCATCATCAAGTTTGTTGATGACACCACGGCAGTCGGACTCATCTCAAAGGGAGACGAGGCAGCCTACAGAGAGGAAGTCCTGAAGTTGGCAGCATGGTGTTCAGAGAACAACCTGGCAGTGATCACCAAGAAAACCAAAGAGGTCACTGTCGACTTCAGGAGGCACAGCACTGACTTAGCTCCCCTATACATCAAAAGGTGAGTGTGGGGGGGGTCCACACCTTACGGTTTTCAGAGTCTTCATCTCCACTGACATCTCCTGGACAGACAACATCACAGCGGCTGTCAAGAAGGCATCAGCTGCACTTCCTGATGGTCCTCAGGAAGTACGAACTGGACTCCAACCTGCTGCTGACCTACCGCTCGTCCATTGAGAGTCTGCTGACATACTGCATCACAGTATGATACGGTAGCTGCACTAAGGTGAATAGAGTGAGGTTTCAGAGTGTAGTCAAGGCAGCACAGAAGATCACAGGATGCCCTCTCCCCTCCCTGATGGACATTTATTTCTCACGCTTCCTCAGCAGAGCAACAAGCATCATCAAGGGCAGTTCCCCCCCTGGTTTTGACCTGTTCAACCTGGTTCCCTCAAGGAAGCGCTACAGGTGCATAAGCACAAAGACTATCAGACTCAAGAATACTTTCTTCCCAAAACTCCTTCAACTCACACATGCACTGACAACACAGTTCCACCACCCAATCCAAGGACTTCCCTCTATACACAGACTACATAACTACCATTACCAATACTTAATTTTTGTGCAATACCCCAGACTGTAAATATATCACACTATTTTTTCCCCTCGATTCGTATATTTTATATTTTTGAATACTGCTCATATGTATACAGTGCTGCAGAACCCCCCTTTCTTTTCCCACATGTCTGCACTGAGTGGGAGATGCTCAGTATCTTATTGTACATGTGCACAGTGACAATAAATTGCATTCTATTCTATCCTATTAGTGCTGTTCACCGCAGTACACCGAGCCAACCTAACACACAAAAATCTCTGCTTTTTCATAAAAGTTTGAATAGTTTGGGAGGTTTTTTTGGGTTATGAGTCACACTTACGACAAAAAACAAACCAACAAACAAACGAAAGAACAGTAACCAGTAACTCCACATAGTTTGCTTTGATTAAACAACAGCTGTTCACATCAATGTGTTTTCTCTCATGTGCTGCTGTCGTCCTTATATATCAGTGTGTTTAGCCGTTGGTGATTTGAATTCTTAATAGTAATAAGTGATGACTGACGTCAAAGGGTGACTTATGTTTGCAGCAGCACTGACGATGAAAGGTCAGAGATAAGAAACAATACAGAATCTTGGTCTTTTCCCCCTAGGCACAAAGCAATGACTAACACAACACAAGTAAGCAACAGTTTGAGCTTCAGCCTGAAGAACTTTCTCACTAAAAACAAAGCCTTTTTACATTTTTCAATCACTTGTGTATATTGTCTTCAGTGACTTTTCTGAGGACAGATCTTATTTCTTTCAGTCATTCCATCATCTTCTGTCACAGTTCAACTATTGTTTTACTACTTGTTTTTTTCATGTGCAAAACAAAAGCACATCCTCTTGATTTTAAGGTTTTCTAAATCAGCACATAACAGAAAACTGGTCCTAGTGGGACTATTAAAAAAAACGCTAAGGAGTTGCTCACATCATTGTAAAGAAATTCTGGCACACTCTGTTCTATTCAGTTCATTGAGATTTGCAAGGATTTATTCATGTACAGCTCTTTTAAGGACCAGTGACAGCGTTTCATTCAGGGTTGACATTCACCTTGATTCTTTTCTTTTTCAGCATGTCTGTTGTAGACCTGCTGCTGTGCTTGAGATCCTGTTGCATGACACAATATCAGACACGCTTCAGCTGTCAGACAGATGGCCTCACATTTGACTCCTTGGTACTTTGGTATAAAGACGAGTTGACAAACAACTCAATAACTGCAAGATTCCCAGGTCATGTGGCCACAAAACAAGCCTCGCTTTGCAGACCCTAACTGATACTTACCCCAATTTCTTTTACTAAATACCAAGAATGTCCTTCATTTTTCACACACTGCTTTGACACTATGTCCCAATGCACTTCATTTAGTGTGCTTACTTTTATAATCTCTCTTTTTTAAATCATGTGTTATTTTAGAATGATGAATGTTTAACTGACTTTCTTTTTTTTTTTAATTTAGTGACAGTCGTTTTCATTTATTTAACTTTAAATTTGTTTACTAGTTGTTATTGTGCCAGGTTAGCTCCTACTATTGCAGTTTGCATTACTAAGAGCCTGATGACCACTTTTTCCTGAAGGGTAGCTGTATGGGCAGAAACAACCCTCCTGGTCTTTCAAGGGTTAAGAGTTCAACTCTGCTCAACACCATGACCTTTGCACACTGTAGTTGTTGGTGTATGGGAGGATGATCTCTCACCTTTCGCATCATGTGAGCTGCGGCCTGCCATCCTCGTGTGCCAATGTGCTTGTTGAAGGAGATGTTGAGATGTGTGGCCGACTCATAGTACTCTATCATGTCAAAGAGAGCTGAGGCACCCTGAGGGGGAGGAAGAGGGAGAGAATAGGAGAAACATTAACCAACAGATTAAAATCTAACAACTTAAAGAACTCTCACAGTTGGTCCATAGTGCTACAACGCTGGAAGAGATGTTGTAATGCAGCTTGGAGCAGTTGTAGTTGCCAGGGAAACAATCCCTCAAGGCAGGTGAGAAGTGCTGAGGTGTTTCCAAAGGGCCTCAGGTGTATGTAGAGACACTACAGCTCGAAGGACAAGTTCATATGCTTGTGCAACTGTTTACTGTTGTAAAGCAAAATATTACGATTCAGTAGTATTCAAAATACCTGAGAACTGACTCTTTTTTTCAGATTAGGGCTCCAACGTGTAGTAAAAGAACCACTAAGTCTGAGTCCCATTAAAATGCACCAAAATGATACACTGCGAAATGAGAGCCACTGGACCACTGATTTTGCACTTAAAACCATCTGACAGCTTGCAGAGTTCACAATGATTGGATCTGTCAGACAAGGTTCAGTCCACAAATTCTGACAACTTGCAATTCACCTATGCATGGTACAATCAATGTTCCCTCTAATGTTTCATGTGTCTGAGCGAACACGCAAACTCCCTGAGCGGACCCTTGGACCACTGTGAGCAACAGTAGACGTGTGCACTGTGGTCACGCCAGCACTGAATCCATCCAAGTTACATGGTTAATTAAAATAATCAAATTACAGCATTTACATTTATGTTAGACTACTTACAATGAAAATTTAAAAAAAGAAATCTTGTTCATGACCTGTGTAGTATGTTAACACTACTGGAAGTAAAAATAACTTAAACTCCAATTTTGAAAACACAAGAATATATATATGTAAAGCTCTGACTTGTATTATGAGTATGAGTCTGTGGTCTGGGAGAGAGTCCTGTAACTCTGTCTGCAAAATACAGTATATAATGATTGTTGGGCAATTAAATATATAGTTACTTCTTCAAAAAAGTAACTGAGTTATGCAAACAACAAAGTTTTTTGCAGCTGTTTTAAATAAACAGTTAAAACTATTTACAGAACAATCAGCTGTTCTGCATCAAATCTGATGCCACACAAATCATTTGTGCCACTCCAAAAAATAATTTCTGTCCACTATGAGATAAAAGAGAACAACAGCCTGATACCTGCAGGCCTGACGACAGGAGATGCATCACTCCTGTAACACCTGTAACATTCAGTAGTCGCATCATTGTTCTGGCAGACGCAACAAAACTATTGACAACACTACACACTCACTACGCAAGATTTGCGCTAAATGTGGCAAATCTCTCACATCTCAAAACACCGCCACAACTCTTAAAACTTCCCCCCTTCCTAAACAACTAAATGCCATGTTACCATATAATTTTTTGATTGGTCGACATGGTACATTTTTCCATCAATAGGAAAGGGCAGGCTTTTTTGGTCTTGTCTTTGCTCACAGGCAGAGAGTGTTTTCGAGCGCTTTCCTTATAAAACGCCGTTTTTACCGTTTCTTCCCGCAGTAAATATAAACAACGATAGCATTCAGGAAGAAAACCAAACATTGCATATATTTTATCATAACTCCGGTTTTACGTAGCTGATCAACACAATTTAAAGACTGGTATAAAGTCCACACTTTTCCCGTCAATTGTTCCGTCTGTCCTGCTCACATCTCCAATGGTTGTACACGTTGTCATTAACGTGGCTTCACTCCACATCAGCCACGCCGCTTTGCTAGCTAAAACAATTTAATTTCAATTCAGGTTAGATTTTCTGTGCACAGAGACCGTGCCAGCAGTGCGCAATTGCGCACGCGAGCAGCTTAGAGAGAACATTGGGTACAATCATCACCTTCACAGGCTTCCTAAATAAAACCAGCCTCACCAACAGCTGTCATCACTGGTGACATGGTCATGCACTGTGAAATCATCCCTAACAGTGAGACTGTGAATAATGAGCTCGATTTTAACTCCCTGAGCTGTCAGAGTTTGTGTTTGGGGTGAGTACCTGAACTGTGGTTAAACTACTGTTCTTCTACACCCAGCACACTTAAACACTGAGGATTTTGGCACTGACCTCTCATTCTACTTAGCGGATTTGGCTTCCTGCAACTTTATCCTTTTAAACAACACGAAGTTCATGTAGAAGAGTCGCTGTTTTGACACATTGGAGGAGGTCTGGTGCACTTTGTGATCACACATGAAACTGTGAAAAAGAAGCTGAAAAGGTTCACGCTTTGAATGGAACTGTGTAAAGGCTCTTTTGGTTGAAAAGTAAAGTACAAAATGCTTGATTAACTTGACGTCCATCAAGCAACATCATCATGTTGTTTCTGAAATATTCCAGAGTACTGCAAAAACCAAAGTGCTGTGTGATTGTAAGACTCCAAATGTGCGTGGTAAGAATCAGAGGCAGGACTAAAATTAAATATCAGATGATCAAGGATGACATAAGTGCACTCATGATCAGTGTTTTAATCTGGCTTTAATAATGATGTCAGAGGGGCAACTCAGTATATCAGTAGTTCCTGAAAAACTACATAAAGATGATGGCACTGTAGTGAGGATGGATGTCTGGTTCTTTTGCTTTTCCTATTTTCCAAATATAACTCGTAGCTGAGCATATCAGCTTGCTGCTGCAACACTAGATCTCATGACTGGATTCTGTGTTTCTCATCTGTTTCAATGGAAAAAATAAATAAATAAACATACAATAATATCGAAATAAATAAATAAACTGACCCCACAACTGATCAACCAACTGCAGGAGGTGATCCAGATTAAATGTGAGATTATCCTTTTCTGATGCTGATAAAAACTAACAAAGTCAGACAGGCTATGCTACTGCATAGTATCTCCTAACCTTTCCACTTTGCATTCGTTTATACTGGAAGACATTACCGAGTATACAGCAATGTGTGTTTATCTACAGGGTGGAGGAAGATGAGTCATTCAGTCCAATAAAAGCCATCCTGTAACTCTGCTTCCCATGCTTGCGCCTTCACAGGCTTCTTAAAACATCTCTTTCTAACCATTTTTCTCCTTTCATCTTCCCATTTCATTCCCAACAAGACGCCACTGCTGCACAGTCGAGTCAAGTACGAGCCAAATCAAGCCATCTACTGTATACTTCTCACACCCACTCAAAAATGAACCCATCCTCTTCCCGAGTCGATTTATTTTCTATGCCAGCTTCCTCTAATCCCAGCTCATCCGGCAACACTACTTCAGTATTTTCTCCTTTCAGAGCTTCATTTCATCTCAGCCCAAGGCGAGACACTAGCCTGAGACTGAAAAACTGCTCTCTGGTGACTCAGTCGATGACTCATTCTGCCACTTTATTCACATTTCTGGGGTAATGTTGCATGTTGGGTGAAATTAAAAAAAGAAACAAAAAACAACAACAACAAAAACCATCACTCTACACTGTTACTTAATTATATATATATTTTTAGATTGTATGGTTTTTTTGGACTGAAATAAAATGACACATAATGTCTCTCCAATTTAATTAGTAGAAGAACTTGTGAGATGGAATGCGGTGATACAATTTTTGCGGTATCGATGCTCCGGAGCTGATAATGCACTCTTTAAGCCCCACACAAAACATCTTCCAATATTTGCGCAGAAGCCCTTCAGCACTGGTAGAAAAATGTTATCCATTTGGTTGTCTGGATATGTTTATCTAGTGCATGAAAACTGATCCATGGCTCACTGCATTTACACCTGGTATTAAAATGTGTTTTTTCCATCTGGACTGTGCGAACATTGTGACTGGATCACAATAGGCAAATTAGTTAGAGCCGGCAGACTTGTTACTGGTTAACTGAAGCAGGTCCGTAAATGGATGTATAAACCTTTGTTAGGTTTGAAACTGTGACGCAAGACCCATTGGTGGGGTCAGTGCCATTACAGGTAGGGCATGGATGACCAGGGGAAACTATGAAGTGAAACTACTTTGAATGAATGGGATTTTTGTTGGGGAAGTAAACAAGAATTTGCTGGTGCTTTTATGGTGACCTCTATTTATCTAAAAATAACTTTTGTTATCTGTGGTCTATAAATATTCTGGCATGTATGTTTTTTTACTCTGAAGAGGTTCTTTTACAAACACCAGGAAAGAACCACTGTTTACATCTGCTGAGATCACTACTCATCTGTCCTTCACATGCATAGTCTCTAAATCAGGGGTCAACGGCAACGAAATGCAGTTTGTATCCATCCAGAAGTGCTTTAGCAATTATATTAATATTATGTTAATTGTATACTGATTGAAGAAATATAATGCAAATTGGTCCTCGAAATTACTTTTTTTTCTTAGAGAGATTTTGTTTGTTGTTGAGTGCAATGTTAAAATAAGTTCTTTAAAACCAAAAAATTATTTAATATGAAGGTAATATGAGCAGAGAGTACAAATATGTTGAGCTATTGGCTGTGTTAGTTCAGTGAGAGAGTTCTTCATAAAGAAAACATTTTTCACTAGAAGTCAAAAACTAATGGGTACACTTATGTCTGCATTTTTATTTTGTGCACAAAATTATAGCACAAGTCCTGCCACGTGTCTGGCCAGAAATAAAGTTTATTGTTTGTTTATTTGGTAGTTCAATGAAAGGCTTCGGTTAGTTAAGAGTGAGAAAAAAATGCATTCACATTTGCAGTTTGGTTTTCATATACAATATTTGAAATAAAAACAAACAAACAAACAAACAAAACACTACATTTTAGGAAATACTGGTAGGTTTTTTTCTTGTTTGTTTGTACTACTTGAACACTGAAGTCGCCTTCCAATCAGATAACAGTGCCTGCAGGGGCTCACAGCTCACTTAGGTTTGAGACCCTTGCTCTAAATAATAACATAAAACACTGATGCATATTTTAATATTTAAAGACATCGAGTTACTTTGTCTTTAAGGTCACTGAAGAAAATATTTAGGCATTATTAGCTAACCATGATTAAATAAAGTGAAAGCTGCCCAGAACCATCAGGTTTCCAAGACCTCAAGGACTGCAAGTTAACAGACTCTGCAAGCGTGCTGTTAACAGCAGGTGACAGGGAGCTAAATTAATTCTGCAGTTAAAGAGTGAAAGTACTGACACAGTTTTGACAGACAGGAATTACGTAATGAGCAGTAATTAAACTTTCTGGTCCAAAGCAAACTTCTTCCTGTATGACTCTGGCAACAGAGTATGTGTGTTCTGGAGGGTGTGTGACAGGAAGTGGTCAGTGTCCATGTGTTCCACACTACGACACTGTCTATCTGTGCATGTCTGCAACCCAAACATTTTAATGGTGTTTACACAAGTAGACATCTGGGGTAATCAGAAAACTCGTGACCACATACTTCATGTCCTGCTAGTCCTGTAATCGTGGAAAAGTTAATGAGAGTGTAACTGAAAGCATGAATCAAACATGAAAGAAGAAGAGAAAAGGGGGAGAAGCAGATATTTAAAGCATCTTACATCTTCATCCAGGTTGGTTTGCTCCAGGTCCACCAATTTAAACTGGACCCTCTTCAAAATCTCTTCCAGAGACTCGCATGCCTTGTAGTCCAGCTTTTCACCTAAAATATATCCACATACACTTGATCAATTAACCATTCAGCCATGCAGTATTAGATGCTGTTTATAAATTAAAGTTAGAAAAACTGCAATTACTATTTTCCACATGTTACACTGTTAATTGTACTGTATCGTTTGTGACTGTTGTAGTGGGGGTTTTGTTTTTTTTGGTCTGGTACTTACCTTTTAAATCTAAGCACTCATTTCGTTGTGTCAGGTCTTTCAGTTCCTACAGAAACAAAAACAAGTAGTGTCAGGAAGGGTTTCCCCATTGAAGCAATCTTTTCTTTTCACATGTTCAAGCCTTCACGTGATTCAGCAGGCAGTTCACGAAATGGTAGATAACACATAAATCAAGACAAACAATTGCTGCTAAAAAAAAAAAAAAAAAAAAAAAAAAAAGCATCTGCAGCATACATTAGCTCCAGGCTCCCTTAGAGTATTTATCTTCTGGTTTTGTTTTAGGATGCACTGAAAGGGAATGCTGAGTCACCCCCAATGATGACAATTTCGGCTGTATGGGATAGTGTGTTACAGAAAGTGTTACAGTTAATACAAAGTCTTGCAACATGGATGGGAACTGAGTCCCAAAGTAAAAACCTAAAGGCATGTAAAAGTGAAACTAAACTCTAAACCCAAATGCTTCATTTAGAAACTACAAATCACTGAGAAACTGACACATACACCCACAAAATGTAGAAACAAGCAATATTTCCTGTATCAGTGCCAGTTAGCGGCCTGTTTGAGGGCACAAGACGATCATGAGTTTGTCCGTGTGAGTTGGTAGAAACGTTTGTATTCACAGTTAACCGGCCCCAGCATCAAATGATCTTTTAAAACCAAACATGCTAGTGACTTAACGGTGAAAACTTTTACCTCTTGTGCCAGTAGAAGACCTAACCACCCACAGAAACATTAAAAACATACAGGGTGCTGCCCTCAACACTATGTACAGGCAAATCCCCCCTCTCCGGTTGACTGCCCAACCAATTCAGCATGAACTTCATAACCCCGGCCCTCCTGTCTCACTGTCATTACTAATGTGTATTGCTGAAGGTGATCACACTGGTTTATTTGTATACGGAATTCATTGCCTAACATATAAATTATGAGTTCCCTAACACACACACACACACACACACACACACACACACACACACACACACACACAC
>NW_005187518.1:38025-64622 GCF_000239375.1 Pundamilia nyererei
AAGTAAATGTACTGATAAACGTCACATTATCATTAGTTTTAATATCTTTTAGCACCCATAAGATGTTGACTATATAAACACAGACAGGCAAACATTTCTGGCAGTTTAACAGCAAGCACATTTTCACTAACAATTAACATGAGAACCTGTCAGAGAGTGTGATTTCAGCAGTGCAAATTCCTTTCAGGCAGAATTGCCAGAACCAAAAATAGTGCATGACGCAGAGTGTGCCTCTGCGCGAGTGGTTGCATGGGTGTGCATCTTTGTGTCGTGGGAAGACTATATCACGCCATGTTTCAGTTTAACATCTTGTTCGTTAAATGCTTTTACTCTTGCTTTACAGTCCCCACAAGTAATCTATTCCATAGTTCACACAGTCATCTAGTATAAGGATTTTCTGCCCAATATCAAGACAGATATATAGCATCCAAGTACTCATAGCCAAAAGACCAAGGTGATGTATGACAAAATCCTCCACTTTTTTTCTATTAAATGTGACTGTTACAAGGTCCTTTTTTGTGTAGTACACACTGGCAACATCATTCCACAAAAACAATCAAATAAACAGTAATACGTGTCAGTCAAGTTTTGCCAATTAAAGTAAGGACAAACAATTAAACTGAACATTTAGCATGTAGTCTAACAGTGAAGAATTGATTTTAATGACTAATCTTAACACAATTTCTCTTCACTGAGGTTAAATGTATGTTTAAAAATATACTAACATTTTATTAGTTTATGTAAGGTGTCCATTATTTGCACCTTGCAACTATTTTAATTAACCACAGAGAGTAGTCTATAAACTTATTAAATTATAAAAGAAATTACCCATATATGCCCCATCATGTGATATTTTCAGAGTTTATATCACTCCAGTTTACAGTTATATGGTCAGAAAGATGATGTGATACCAAAGTGGCCGGATCCATTCCCTGATTTGGGATAAAGCTGCTTCCACAGCGCATGCAGATGTACAAGCGGTGCAGAACATTTTGCAAAGAATTTCCTGGAGTTCTTGTGGATTGTGAGATCCTCATTTCAGACACCTATGCATACATAAGAAGCAAGCGTGCATGCTGGCTACATGTAAGACACTGTGCTCTTCAAGGAACTGCAGCAGCAGAAATGTGACACAAGGCTACCAAGTATCCAGGTTTCAACACTGTGGTCAGAGTTAATGCAGTAACAGGCATTCAGCATATAGCTGCTTAATGGTAACCCCCCCCCAAAAAAAGAAACCCCTCAAATCTACACAAACAACTAGCCAGAAAAGTGCCACGTGTACTTAAACTTAATAAAGAAAGCCTTAAGAGTGAATGAGGAAAAACAGTAAACAGTTATTCATCTCTTGCTAACTCCCTCCTCTTACTGGTCAAACATCTGGTATGTTTATGGGCGGCTAAGGGTGACTAAGCAGAAATGAGAAGGGTAGAAGTGGACTAAGAGCAGTGGAGAAGTACAGTGGGAGGGCAGACATGAGCAATCAAAATACGAGTGAGGGAAGGAGGGAGATGAGGCACTTCTGTGATGACGAGACATCCCCGTACTGTCAACCAGTCAGCCAGTGGAAATGTACCCAGACTAAAAGACTAAGTGGAGCTCACAGAGGCAGCTTAGCACATTGACGTGCAGTTCCACAAGTAACTGTAATGTTAGCCTGGCCTCTTTCAGCTGACCAGACATGTGATGAGCCCCTTGAATCACAAATGTGTTTCCATCTTGAGACCAACTTTCCTTCAACTTCATCACTCTCACAAACCAGCAGGTACAAATGTGCAAATAGTTGAGAGGCCCACTGAAGGGTTTACAGTTTATGTTCTACAGTAACTGAACAAACAGAAGTAAGTGCTAATTCACTGCTGCTGCCAACTCCCATCTCCTGTTAGCCTGATAATAAAGGAGTTGGCTTGGTGATGAGATGCTCCTACAGAAATAAAAACCGGGAGACAGGTACTCACATGTTAATAATATAAACACAGTTCTAAAGTATTACAATTATCAGACCAACTATTAAACTATTCCACTGATGACTGGGGCATTTATCTAAACAGAAGAAAGGCAATATAAGAGACAGGCCATTACTTGTACAAACAATTATCCCTTCTGACGCATTTGCATGAGAAATACTGAACTGTCACTTATTGGTAGAAAACATTTTAGAACAGTAGTATAAGTTTTCCTCCTGTAATACAATAGAAACAATTAAATGCACGGCTTTCTCTCATGATGCAGGACAATTCAACCTCACCTCATTACTCATTAAATTACACCAAAATAATATATACTTAAAGTGTAAAGATCCTTAAGTATAACAAATATGTGTCCTTTTTTCAATATCAGGTTTCCAGCATAATCATCATTAATACTGATTTACCAACGTAAAGCTATGCGTTTCTTCTTAACAAAGAGGTTTGTAAAAAATGTATTTTCTTTTTGATTTTCTCTGCATGCGTGTGTACTAACTCACATACAAAGGCACAAGGTTGGCAAACTATAAAAACTAACAGCCTCGAGGCTTCCCCACTGGATCTGAAGAACTGCTTATATTAGAGGGATTATGAGACACATGACTGAGCAGGCTAACCCACAGGAGAAGGCCAAAAAACACCCGCGTGCCTGACGGGAGTAACAACCACTCTTACGGAAAAACCCTGTATCTACAGGATACCATCACAGCGCTTGTCCAAAGTCATGCAATGAAGGATCACACCATGCCCTCAAACCACATTAACAGGCCTTTGAAGTGTTTTCATGACAAAAACAAAAACCTTCAGGATGTAATTTTTGGAAAAAAAATTTGTTTGACCTCACAAAAGGATTTTTGGGTGCCGTCCAAATGTTTAACTGTTGGATGTTTGTCCACCTCTTGGTTGTTGAGTGGAGCCCAGAGCTGCCATAATTTGAACAGTTTCAGTTGTTGTATAGTATACATGTCCTGTATCCTTCGTATTGAACAATCATTTGGCTAATGGTTTCACAGTGTTTCTCAAAAAATTAGTTCCAAGGGAAACCTGAGCTGGGTCAGCAACTGACCTTTCAAAATAAGAGTACTGGGATTGTTCATTATATCTGGATGGTTTGGTTCTCTTTCATAAACAATGAAAAGAAAAATCAACACTGCAGCTTGACAAGGCAAAATGCATAAAAAATTAATATTGTATACCAAGGCAATAGCTAAAAATAATAGTGATTAAAAGTTTCATAAATCTGTGAATAAAAATATCATACATTAAACTAAAGTTCTCGACATCTAAGCTTTAAATAAGACAAAATACCTGAGCAGCTTGAATTAAAGATGATATGAAAAACAAGGATAACAGAAGTAAGGAAAAAATGTATACAAACCCCCCAAAATTCACATTATCAGTATTAAAAATAAACAAACAATAAAAACAACAATTCTGATTGAATCTATGCTTGGGTGGGTTTCTTTTAGGTGGCAACAACTTTTTTTTCTCCACATATTTATGCAGAGACCTTTCATGGTTGGTCATAAAGCAATTACCATCTAAAAGCAGCAATATCTACAGTAACAGTGAGAGGGAGGATTGGCCACATTAAACTGAGCTTAAAAAGGACGGAGAAAGCAGCGGGTCTGTGGTTGCAATGGTTTTGTTGCGTGCCAAGACATTTAGGACCAAGGTCCACAGGAGGCCAATATGGTTGTTATTAACAATAAATAAATAAATAAATGAATATAACAAAATAAAACATTCATTATGTTATTATGTGCAGTTGAAAACCGGAAGAATTATTAAGTGTTTTTCCTCCTCTAGGTAAATTAACATTTGTGGGAAGCTCATCCTGTTTTTTGCCCACAACACAACTATTATATGGATCAAAATAATGAGCCAAGACAATTTGTTGCTGCTTAAAATGAGACACCAGTTCATACCCACAGTGTTTGTATTTAACGTTTCAGTTAAAAATATTGCTCGTTTCTTCATACTAAACTGGATTGTTAGCTAGTAATATTAAGTATTAAAACCACCTCTATGAAAAATGAATAGATACACAGCTAAATAAGCAGAGAGCTTGAAAGTTCCTAATGTTGCATAGACAGTAGAACGCATCTGGTTAGCTGATACACTGCAACTATATCTTTATGTAGAGACACCATAGTAAACAAAGGACCTGCGTCACACACAGGTTAGTCACATTGCCGTTATCCCTATGGGCATAGGCTCAGTCAGTTACAACACTCTCAGTCGATCTACTGAAATCGACTGAGACTGAAATGGGGATGTTCAAATGGTGGTTTCAACCTCTAAGCCCTAAAAGTCTCAAGGTGGACAGGGCTTTGTAATTTATCACCCTTCCTGTGGCATTATTTTTATAACTTTGTCACTAAAAAATAACTTTTTTTCCCCCAACAACAGACAAAAATCCAAAGCTTGTGCAATACAGTCTTTAAAACAAACAAACAAACAAAAAAGACTTTATCACTAGTGGGCTGGCAACATCACTGACTTAATCTGTCAGTTGTGTGTCAACTGTGTGTTTGTATTATGTTGAGCCTTACCTGTATCTGTTTCAGCACTTTGGGTATAGGTTTACAGTTGAGTTTTTGACAGGCTTGTTTATAGGATGAGAGGATCTCCTCCACCGTCACATTCTGAGCTGCAAAACAGAATACAGTCAAAAAGGTTAGGGTCGCTTTTATTGGTATGTTTCTTCATACATGGTTCTTGAAAATGAAAACTCACTGCACTGAATGTGGCTCATGTTTGTGGGGCAAAAAAAAAAAAAGATTCTCCAGACATAGTGTCAGCATTTATATTAGAAGGCTTAAAAAAAGTCCAACATTGAATTTCATGCACACAGCTTTCTGGGCAAAAATGCCATTTTGATGTCATAGGAGATTGGCCGGACTGCTTTGTTGAGTTGAGAGGAATGTCACAGTGACTCAAATAACAACTTGTTACAAGCACGGTATGCAGAAAAGTATCTCTGAATGCACAACATATCAAAGCAAAACTGCGCTACAGCTGCAGAAGACCTCACTGGCGACCTAGTTAAGATTCTGCTTTGTATTAATTAACAATTCAGGCTGCTGCTGGTGGCAGTAGCAAAGGAACATTGTTTAAATTCAACAGTCTGAGTTTTGTTGCTGACCATGTCATTCATTTCTAATCATAGTGTACCCATCTTCTAATATTTGCTTTCACCAGGATAATGCACCATGTTACAAAGTTCAAACCATCTCAAACTCTTGTCTTGAAAATGGCAACGTTGTGCTCAAATGACCTCTGCAGACCCCATTTCTCAGTCCAATAGAGCACCTTTGAAATGTGGTTGAATGGGAGATTCACATCATGGATTTACAGATGACAAATTTGCAGCAAGTGTAATGCTTTCATGTCAATCTGGAACAAAATCTTTGTGGAATGTTTTTAGCCTCCTTTTGATCTATGCCACAAGAATTAACCCAGTACTAGCAAGCTGTAACTACTGGTCAGTAAGTGCAAAACACTAACAAATGGCTGAATCTGCTTTGATCCATCAGAACAACTCAAGACTTTCCATGACTCAAAAAAAATGAACATAATAAAGTCTAAGACACGGAGACTTAGAAAATATTCTTTTTTCATGTGAGCTGTTAGTGTTTCTGCCTTAGGGAGCACTCTCTTGAAAGAGAGAATCAGAGATTGCAACCCCTTTAAGTACTCCCCTACTTAAGTCAGCAAAAAGGAGGTATTGTTCTTGGTCTGCGTGTGGGTCAGCCACCGTTGCCATCCTAGACGGTTGTGGGGGCTAACTCCAGTCAGATGACTGGGCAGCATTCAAACCCGCTGTTCCGCCTGAGAGACTCAGCAGAGAAATGAAGTGAAGCACTTATGCGCAAAAAAAAAAAAAAAGACAGAAGAATACAGAAAATTACTAATAGAACGTGAGATGAAAAACAGAGTGTATAGAAGGAGGTTTGAAAGATCACAACAGTAAATTACATTGGCAGAAAAACAATGACATCCATTCTCTTTCCAACCAGTGTATCTACCCTGCAGAAAGCAAAGCTGTAACACACTGGCTGTTCTGTCTGTCTCTGTGTGTGTTATTGACTTTTGCTGCCGTCAGCATTTTGATTGGTCTTGCCAAGGTGAGAACTTGTCCACTTCACTGTTGGCTCCATTTCTAATCTCCTTCATCTCACACAATGTCCCCCATCACTTTAACTTACACCCTCTCAAATGTATTAATCACACCTGACGGAAAGGCTTCAAGCACCAGGAGTATTTAACAATAGAAACCTATTAGCTACAGTCCCACACGCCAACACAAATCCCTAGCCTAATGAGGACACACACATGATCTTTCTCTTCATATTTAGCTAAAACACAAAGCCAAAAACACAAAGCAAAGATGAAATCCAGCACAAAGAGTCTTCAGCCATCGCCACAGTGATTTGACTTTAGAAACATGAAGCAGTAGAAACGAACTGCTCATCACTCTCTTTGTTACCTGTTAAAGATCAGAGTCCGGATGCTGCGCTGAGGTTGGCATTCATTCAGCTTTAACATCACTCTGGGTTCTTGGCTAGCTTAGTGTTAACATGCTGTCTATGTAGGTGTAAGTATAAACTGGTTGTTTCTGTCCTCAATATAGTTTGCACTTTATCACTGTGCCCTTTTGTGTAAAAAAAATAAAACTAATGTCCATATGGACGATGTGGGCTGTGCCACTATTTACCTTCTCCAACACATACAGAAATCAGCTGATTGTCATGTAAGTGGAACCGATAAACAGGATTGATAGGCAAGCAGACTAACAATTCCAAGGAATTGAACTACTGGGAACTGTGAAAGGCCAGTGACAGGTGACGTGAGATTTGTGTAATTTTAATGCAGAATTACTTGCACAACATTTCCAATAGGACACATTAATCAGTTTGTTTGTCATCCAAGAGCTATTATAATTTTCAGACTACTTAGTATTTATATTTTTAGATATTATTTTACACATCTCATTATAATTATATTTTACTGGGTATATGAACTGTCTTTTCAGCAGTATTTCAGCATCCATTCTATATACTTTTAGCACCTGCAACTTGAATGCAAAAGCAGACATACAATCCAATCCAAATGACAGAAGTTGAATTGTCAGTGCGTTATTATTTTTAGTAATTCCTAAGTAAATCAAATGGCGTAATTATAAATAATTTACGTCAAAGATGCAATGAAAGTAGTGTAAGTAGTTAAATGATTCTTGGTCCACTAAAGCACAGATCTGCTCAAGTACTCTGTGTCAGACAATAAAAAATAAAAAAAAAAACATAAATCACGTAAATTTTGTTAACATTATTTTGTTTTATAATCATCGGCCACTGGCAAACGGTTAAACGGTTAACCATAAAGGTCAAAAACTAGCAATTTCTTTGACTGTGTAGTCTCTTCAGTCACGTTAAAAGAAAACAAAAAAAAAAAAAAGAAGAAGTAAACAACAAAAAGCTGAACTGCCAGTGTTCACCAGCATTATCACAAGTCATGTAGCTATGGATGCACATGATTCGCCGACTAAACAATTGAAGCTTATTAAGTTATCCTGGTTATCCTAGCTGGTTACAATAAACATTATTTTACTCCGATTTACAACAGCTGTTAACTCTGGAGTTATGTGGGAACCTTCATTAGCTTTGGTTCCAGCCTGGACAGCTCATGAAGAACTGCAGCCCCAACAGACAATAGCCCCTTCTCTGCTCTCAGGGGTCCAACAAATATGAATCACTGTTGAAGCAGCAAGGAAAAGAGCCCTCATCTGGCTTCAGAAGTGCAAGTTTGTTGACAAGTTGGCTGTCTTAAATGTCGGCCTTTAAGATGGGGGTGGGAGCTTCAGTCCTGCTGAAGTCATGTGCCCTCAAAAAAAGAATTAATTCTAATTACTGCTGTAAAATATAGCCACCAACCACACTCTCCACTAGACTGCTGTTAAAAACTGACTAGAGCCCGTGACTGGATGAGGATGCCCTTTCATTACAGTCCTGTCTTCACTTCAGTCATAATAGTACTCCATCTAAATTTTGATACTTCTGTAAAGCTGTATCTGCATATTCGACGAATTTATTTTTCATCTCATTCAACATTTTTAACTTAAATTTAGCAATTATTTTATTTCAGCTCAAAACATTCAGTTATCAGCATTCACACTGCAGTTTCTTCAGAAAATGCATTTTCTAGTTTACATTTGTGCTTCACCTACAGAAAGTATCTGGATCTGAATTTGTTAAGTCCTCCTGGATGTCACTTCCACCACTGTGTAAGAAAGCAGTCTTGTAAAGTTCTACAGTACATTATGTGCACTCCAATGAACACCGTGTCCTTGGAAAAGAGTTATTGTGCAGAGTCACAGTGGAGCAAGTGTGTGTAAACATTTCCTGAGGGAAGGTGGGGTCTGAGGGTAGAGAGGGTCTCATGCTCACTACATAGTATTTTTACACATTCATTAGAGACAGAGAAGGGATGAGAGAGATTGAGATATTTTAGCACTAGTGTACAAAATAAAAAAGAAAGTTGTGCAAGGAGATTTACATCAAACACCTCAAAAACAAGCAAACAGACAAGAAAAGTACACAAAAACTTAAAAGGAAATACATAAGCAATAACACAAAGAGACAAATGCAGAAGAGACATCAGTATCAGAGCTACAGCTGTTGCCTGTGTTTCTGCATGCCTTGGTCTTTTATTCTATTTCATAGCACTCCCTCCAGTGCTGCTGGTACTTGTATGGAGGGAGTGGTGATGAGGAGGTGCACAGGAATAAGAAGTAGGGAGGGGAAGGACTGCTCCAAACAACATAGTCAGAAACCAAATTAAAAGTTACTGGTATGCAGAAGTTAATGGTGGGCAAAGAACAAAACACACACACACGAGAGGAAAAGCACACAAACAATAAGAGAAATGCTCTCCGTGTCTAGAAACACAGCAAAAACAAAAATGCAGACAAATAAGGAAAAACATGTGAAAACAAGTGCTCCCCGATACTGTGTGGGAGCAATGGACTTCATTAGATAAGCAAGAACATTACAGATAGACAAGCACAAACTTGTTTTGACCCTTAAAAAAAACATTTTGTTAAATGTGCATACTGTATCAAGTATGCACAGTCGTGTGTTGATTTCCCAGTTCAACGCCCGACTGGCTGGACCTTTGCTGCATGTCATTGCCCCGTTTCCTAATATTTCCAATCCATTTCCACCTTGAATACAAATTAAAAAATTACTATGCAGCATTTATCTAGATCCTGGGAATTCTAATATTCTGTTTAAACCCTTGCTGAAATGGTGGTTATCTCAGCAGCTAACAGCTCCAAAGATGATCGATGAGGGGCAAAGACATTTAGCTACCTTGATATTTCAGGTTTCAAGACAAGACAGAGAAATGATCTCTGCTCTGACTTAGCAAATCTGCTCAACCAAGCAATCAAGGAGCACGTCCCTCACACTTAATCACTGATTGCTACCATAGATAAGGTTGTGAGCAAAATCAAAGGGAAAAAAAGCACCCAGGTTACTAACTAATACCAACAGAGGTGAATTAAAAGCTGCAGGATTTATGATTAAAAAGATGTTGTGCTATAAAAGACAAGGCTGTGGGTAGAGATTTACTCCTTATTAAACATGGTGAACACCATCATCAACATCAAGTGGGAGCAAAGAAAAGCCAAATATATCCTCTACAGAATTTGGTCACTTATGTTTACAAGATGACATGTAAGCAATCACTCTCAAATTATTTTCTTTATTTCTAATCGTCACACGGATGCTTATTCCAAGACCTCTTTTGTTAAATAAGTTCATGATAATGTGGCTTCTTAAGGCATACCACTGTTAAAGCCAAGTACAACACCAGTATGCCAAAAATATACAGGGAATTCAGCTTTATCTTTACCAAGTCTTTCAATAAACTGTCTGTTTTGACAAAGCAATACAGCTGAATGCTTAAGCTAGTGTGGAAGAGCAGAGTACAACATCCCTATCCCCCCACTCGCCTAACCAATAAGTCATTATAGTCTCAATCACTAAATTCAGGCCCTCTGTTAAGTGTCATGGTTGGCATTTTGGAGATTAGGACACTGTCAACAAGACCTGAAGGCTTAAAAAAAGCTTTTTGCTGCTAATTGACAGCTGAGGTTGACAGTTTAGTCTGCTCCTGCTTTCTCTTGGTGCTAGACTTGCCCTGTCTCAGGCTTCCAACACATTTGTTTGAGTAAACAGGGATTTCTGTGATCCAGACAAGCCGTTCTACTGTGCTTGTCAATAATTTAAAAAAAAAACTGACAGGAAAATGTCACAGTATTTAGGTAAGGTTAATGTTTGCATTTGATTACAACAACTGCCTTTTTTTAGTACAAAGTAACCAGAATAAGTTCTACTCTGTTACTTCTGTTCTACAGTGCACAGCCAGCAGGGTATCTTGGAATAAGAAAAACTGCAGGAAATTATAAATCAATTGCTTAACCTGAACAACTGGAAGAATTGCAACAGGTACAGGCACAGAACTCTCTAGAGGGAGAGTTCACCACTTAGAAGAATTCAAAGCCTTCTTCACTCAGGCACTGAATGTGAGGACTATTCAATAACAAAAACCTGCTACTTCACTTCCACACCTCAACTGTCTTGGAGCTACAAAGAACAAAGGAAGAGCAGACAATTTCCAGAGCCGGCACTTCAAATAACATACTTGAGGCACAAGGAATTATTTTGCCCTCAGTATACTGCAATTTAATGCAACTACAAAAACATCCATTACTTTTAAACTCAGTTTAAAAAAATCTAGCAACTTTCGATTCAAGCTTCAGGCAACTGAAACCTCAACCAGCATGTGATTGGAAGGGTTTCCTTGGTACAGGTTATCAGTCAATATGCTAGTACATTCAAAGCACAAAGTTTAGCTGCCTTTGAACTGATGAGAGAGACTCACAAGCCCTTTTCACAAGTCTTGGCAATATCTTTTTTGTATATTTTTTTAAACTACATGTGCAACACCATGAAAGTCTCCCAGAAATAAAGAGAATTTTATTGATACTACCCCAGTACTCTTTTTGTGATTGCTTATAAAGGTTTTTAGCATGAAGTCAAACATTTTCCTAATTTCTAAGTCTGAAAACATTTCTTTACAATCTAGACTTGCACAACTCCAAAACTTGCAAAACTTATTAATTACTTTAACTGATTTCCATGAGAGTTATGAAGTGGAAAATATGAGTGTCTCGACAAAATGTTTACATAATCTGCCTTTTTCTCTGCTGGCTTCAATCTAAACTATAAATTATTCTTTTGTATATTTACCCAAGTTTCAAAGTAGCAAAGCATTAAACTACTTTGATATTGTCTGGCTAGGTATTCAGCTTTTAATTTTAGCTTTCTGATATGTCTGCTTTTCTTCTTTATTTTTAATGTGGAAATGTGTAGTAACTGTTAATGTCACTCACTATACTAATCATCTCATTTCAGCTCATGTTATTGTTGCTAACTTAGTGTATTTTTGTGGCCCTTAAGCAACTTTTTTTCTGAAAACAAAGAACCTACTGACTACTGTTTTTGAGACGTGTGTACAAGATGGCCTTCGGTGTCTGAAAAGTTAAGTCAAGGCAAAAGTGCCTTAAGCTTGAATTTTTGTCTAATGGCCAGCAAGGCATGACTGAACTGGTTGCAAAAGGAAGTCCAGTTGTATGTAGGCCTACCGGAAAATGACCTCCCTTCTTCTGGAAACTTAGAACTCAGGAATCAAGGACAACCCAGGTTAATCTTTAAGGCAGGCCTACATATGAATGGTTTTACTATATTTAAACTCAAATGAGGGCCTGAAGAACAGGTACACATAACAGACCCTGTATAAAAGAGCACGACCAAAAAAAAAAAAAAAAGCTGTTTGCACAAGCGCAGTTTGGTGGTTTGTTACCGACCACACTGTGCAACATGTGAAACAAAAAATAAAGGCATCCTGCTGCTTCGGTTTCCCACCAGTCTCCTTAACTTGTACAACTCAAACCAGACACATTTTTCTTCACCAAGTCACATCTAGTGCACATCCAATGTCTGTTACTTGTCAGTTTCCTGCAACTTAAGTATGAAAACAGAAATTACATCATTATTAATAAATGCAGCATCTAAAAATACAGGAGATCTATTCTCATTTGTAGCTGCACAACATAACATTGCTGCAGTCAAAGCCTCTACCACCACCCACAAAAGGTCAGAACGGATCGACCCACAGAGAGCCCACAATATGAGCGTGGGCTTTAGTACCAGACTTAGTTTGAGCTACTCTTACTGGGACAAATGAACAACCTGAATAACTATCATGAACATGGCATGCTATTATATAAGACGTAAAGCAAGAATTTTTAATTTAGCTGTGTTTCTAAGGCAAGGTGAGAAGCTATTTGTTACACCAGATAAAGGAATAGTTCACTTATATAAGGAACATCCAATACAATAAATGATGTTATCAATTACAGCTACCTCTGGTCGAGAGAGAAATCAGCCAGATTTAAGAGCTCTCATTTTTTTGCAGTTTATTTTCTGTCTGATCAACAAATCTCTGATAAATTGTTCATGTTTCTTACTGGCCATCTCGCAATTACAAGAAGAGTCTACTTCACTCTTACAGCTGTATGCATCTCGTCTGCTGCATAGGACTGTGATGAGTGTGAGTCTTAGAGCTCTGATAATTTCTTTCCCATGTATTCACACCTGGACAGCCACTGTACAAGCCCTACAGACATTTGGTGTTGTAAAATGAGCTGGGTAATTAATGGCCGTCCCATTCTTCAAGCTTTTGGACAGACCTTACTAATTTCATGCGAAGCTGTGTAAAATCACTTGATGTTGAAGCCAAGCCTCGAGTGCCTGCACACACATGTAATTATCATCTTTTAATACAATTAAAAGGCTTTCTCACCTACTTAGAAGCAGCTGTCGTATGAAAGTCCTGACTAACATAATGCAACAATCATACAAAGTAATCCAATTATTGACTTTACTGCACATTCTTTAACTAAATGTTGGTTCAGAGCCAATGCAACATGCACATAATCTGTAACTTTTGAGTAGGCCTGCAAATTTTTTAGAAGATACTTAAGTCCAGCCCAATATCATACACATCAAAATCCATCAATTCTCAGCCTTCCCAACAATCTGACGTAAAACAAAGTACAAACAAATTGGCTACAGACACTGTGCTTTCTCGCCTAACTCCAGCAGCAAAGAGGAAACAGGAAAAGACAATTGTTTGCGTGTGTGCAGAAGAAGAAACGACACTGTTTGCAGAGACAGAGACACAGCAGATTTGGCACACAGAGAGGATTCCACTGAAACTCCTTTGACCCACATAGTGTGTTGAATTTCACCTGTCTAACTTGTTTACACATACTGGCTTTGCTTGCAAAGACTGACACAGCAACTTCAGCACAACAGCAGCATAAAGAAATGCTTTAGGTTTGATATGGAAAAAGGCAAAAACTGTATAAGACAAGCTACTGAAGATAAACCTACCACCTATATGCATATCTGGTTTCTACAGAGAATGTTTGTAACAAAGAAAATATGACTAATCAAAAAAAACAAAGGTTATTCTGTTTTTTGCTGACTTGTTGTTATATTGTGGACATTGCTACCCTACAACAACCTAGAACTACCTCTCTTGGTGGAAGGCTAAATAAAAAATCTTTGGAAAAGATCTAGAGTTGATTACTTAGCCAGCATTTATTAAGCTAAATTCAAAAGGTAAAAACCGGGAAACCAGTGTTGACAGGTTACATGCGTTAGAGGAAATTATTCCCAGCTAGCAGCTAAAAATAAAGCTGTGCCAGTAAAGAAGATTGGACAGAGAGTGAAACACATGGAAGCCAGATGTCCAACAGGCGGTGCAGAGAATTAAATCCATATTATTTCAGGTGTAAGCCCAACACCTTCACTAGTCTTTGGATGATTTATTTTCTGATTGGCCAAATCAATTCAAGCCTGAGAGTTCTTTATAGTTAGTCAGTTATGTTGCTGTTTGCATATTTCTGCACCACATAAAAATGGATAGGTGCAAATGTTAAGGAACACAGACATACTGCCAGTTCCTACTTAACGTCCAAGTGCCAATGTTCAAAATAGCACCCCCAAATTCTCCAGGTCCATTGGTTGCAATTTCACAGTGCTGTGTTGTAGACAGTGGTAGTAGCGTCATTCACACATGACAACTGGCTGCCTTGTACGTCAGAGGTGCGGCAAAAAGGCACGGCCTGAGGCACTCCTCCAGTTTGCTTGCACAAGTCTGCATGACGAGACCGTGATCATGCATGCACAAAAGAGATACAAGTCTGACACTCACACCTGAGCCTGTGTCTTAAATAACAAAAAAAAAAAAAAAACAACAGACAAGCCCAAAGGTTTAAAATTCCACCCAAACCCTTTTTAGGCAAACTAAAGGTCCAGTACAAGATCAGAGAGAAAAAGTGAGTGAGTTATAATCTGTGTACTCACTTTGGAACTGAGATTAGTATGCAATACAAGCATACCTGGTCTTAGCCCACAACTGATGTGCCATCATATACATACGGTGCAATGAAAGTGGACATAGTTGAAAGTGTCCACTGCAACAAGGCCTGAGCAAGTAATCCAAGATAACCAAAACCAATCAGGACCTATAATCTGTCGATTATTCTTTTTTTGTCGTTGTTGGTTTGCTTTTTCTGTTAATACTTCCTTTAGTCTGTGTTCATGTACTATCCCCATTAAAAAAAACAAAAAAAAAAACATAGTAAGTGTGTAATGCGACTGCCCTGTCCAGCCTGCAACATAGAAGCATTACAGAAGACAACCCAGACACCAAGAAGACTGCACAAATGCTGTACCAAAAAAAAATACTGTGCTGTTTGTCACAATCATCACAATCTGATACCCTACAACTTCTTCTTCTTGCCCAAATAAATGTTTATTTCATAGGCTGCTGTTTTGACATAGTCAAGGAGACTCACCATGCATTGCAAATGTGCATCAGCAGGAATGGTCAGAACAGCCCTTTAGGGAGTGACCTAAAAACTGCAGGAATGTTGTGCACGGTTTGTTTTTTAAGTAAGTATGTGTTCTTACTTTTTGATTGTGCCACATACTTGAATCTCTAGAGGCCTGATATTCACCTATTCTGGAAATGATCACATTATATAACCGTTTCTTTACCAGCTCTCTCTGTGAACTTGTCATTTGGAGTTCTGCTCTGTCCCAGGTTCTAACTTCACCTGGCCAAAGACTTTTCTGTGGAAAATCTGCAATGGATTCCTAAAAAGAAAAACACAAATAACCCACATAATACCTGAGCTCACATTTCACATTACTGCAGAACAAAGACATTGAGTGTGTTAGGATTTCTTGAACATTACTACAGACTATGCAACTCTGTAACTGCTGCTAGAATACAGCAGAATATAAAAAAATCTTATAGAATTATATTGTTCAACACTGAGATCCAAATGGAAAAATTAAAAAATTAAAAAAACGTATATTAAACTAAATCCGCCAGACTTTTTTGGAGAGAGCAGCATGTGCTGAAAGGCAAAACAAAGGGATTAGAATGAAACACAATGATCATTTTATGTTTGTTATCCTCTTCTAATACTAGACAACAAATTTGGAATTCATTTTTGACCTTTCACTACATGCAGATTCCATGCCTTTAGCAATACATGCCCATCAACAGCCCTTCACTTAATCTTTTCGGTATGACACCAGAAAAACAAAACAACAACAAAACAGTGAAGCCATTCTAAACTCACACCCAGATGACAAAGGATTGAGCCTGCCAGAGAGAAAGCTGCTGAACCAGATGGACAGTTATGAGGGAATGACAGTTGTATGATCCAGTTTTCTATGAGGCAGCATTTTGTGCATTTGCGTACAGACAGAGAAAGCAATACTTCAATTCCAGCCTCCTCGTGTGTTAAGAGAAACGACATTAGGGAGGGAAGGGCAAGGAATTCCTGTTTGATGAGGACGGAAAGTGAGGATCAGAAAACAACAGCATTCGAACCAGTATGCCATTTCTGCCATTTATAAGCATTCATCTGTTGTTTTTTTCTTTAAGACACAGTGCAGATTGGCAGAGTGTCAAAGGCCAGGATTTAGCACAAAACAAACACAGACAAGCACACTTACATAGCATAGACAGAGTAAATGCATAATAGATGAATGCACAAACTAAAGACAGCCTAAAGGGCTGACTTTATCAGGTGTTGTCTTATCACATCACACATAAAGATCTGTGTAATGGGAGCTGGAAAAAAAAAACCACTGCAGAAAAAAAGCATTAATTTTGAACCAATGTGGTTGTTACATAGATTTATTAAGGTGTCCGTTCTGCTGATATGTAAACGTACCAAATTCTTCTGTGAATAGCAAATTCTGCATCCATGTTGTCATTCTAACATCGCAAATGTCCAAGATGTGCATTCACATGCACAAGCTTCAAGGATAGAATTGGTAGAATTTGATAGAATTTAAATGGTTTCAAACAATTTATGCAATGATGCTGTTCATTTTTCATTTATTGAATTTGCATCTTAAAATAACTGCAATGACTTTTCATGCATGCTAAAAAGCTAAACCAGTATTTTCAGCTTTAAATCTGTTCCTTGTTGTTTTTTTAATTAATATTTATTCTTTCTCCAAATAATAGTCCTGAATTCACTATGTATCTTACGATTTTATGAGAAACTGGATGTTAATGACACCTAATAAACCAGATTTAATGATGTCAACTCGACTGATTTAGCACCTAAATTTTCACAGCTATTTGCTTCCAACAGAATGAAAAAGTACATCTGCACACCTAACTAAACAAATTTGGCACATCACAAGATATAAAAACACTGTTATCACACAGTCCAATTATTACAAAGTGTTACGTTTGGATCAGAAAAAGAATTTAGTTGTTAAAACTTCAGCTCTGCTGCTCATGTAAACTGAACTAACTTGCAGGTTTCCAGAGCCTTTGTTCATGCTCTACACTGAAAGCTCTGCTTATTAGTTTGTAACTTGGTCTAGAGCCACAACAAATAACATTTCATGGGTCACAGAGCCTCTAATAATATGGTGCCAAGTGGGCCTTAGGTCTGACACCGAACAACACGTAGGCTAAAGAGTTTAATTGCTTCCAGGATAATCAATTGTACATTACCTGCATTGTTTATTGACTGTATTGCAATTAGCAAGCTTTAACTTAATTTCACAGCTGAATTATAATAAGGCTGTTACAAATTTCCCTTGTGGTAGCCAGTCTAGAACTGTACCTCTACAGTTGTGCTGTAATAGTAAGAGTTAAAATTTAGAACTTGTTTAGTAATATCGCAAGTCACAGCAACTGAACCATCTTAGACCATATGCTTCATATGCTTCCAATGTGACCTAGTGCTTTGTGTTCACAATGCATTGCTGAAAAGGCCGCCTGCACTTAAGCTAATCTAGCTAGTCAAAAAAGAGAATAGAGAATAGACAGGCAGAAATGGAGGAAGGTGGGGAAGCTATGCATTATGCTGGGAAGTTCAGAAATCTCAAGATATGATGTAGTATTTGCTCAGGCCTTAATGGAGAGTACAAACATCCCTCAGGTCTTAACTGAGCAAGACAAAAAGGGGGGGAAAAAAAACAGTTCTAGGAATATTACTCAACTCAGAACAAAATGATAATTATATATTTTACAACTTCCTTTATTTTGTTTCAGACACTGCCAACAAAATGAAGTTTCTGAGTAGACATGTTTACAGTAAAACTCATAATGACTATATTTTACTTTTAAAACATCACGGCTTTGCTGTCCCTCAGCAAACTCCTTGAAATCAAAGTGTTTCCAAGAAGCTCATTTAGTTTTACTCTCCTGTCTTGGCTTGAAATAGACCAGTCACAGCCTGGCGGGAAGTGACTTTGGGCTTTGAGGGAAGGATGGAGGTGTGTCGCCATAATGGAAAGAGGTGGCAAAATAAGAGAATCATCGCACACACAAAAATAAAAAATAAAATAAAAAAATACTGAAGACATGGAAGCCTTCATTGAAAATATGAGTCACACACAGCCCTATTTTAGCACTCTATCACAGCATTAGCTCTAAATGGTGAATGTCGATACTTTTGCGTTAATTCTTTTTTTTTTTCCTTATTTTTCTCCTTTTGGGTTAATTCTAAAAGCTGAAGTGCCACAAGAAAGTGAAAAGTGACATCAGCTCCTGAGAACCCCAAGAGCACATTTCACATTGACTGCATGATGTTCACTCCTTTCACAAGTTAACTTTCTGGCAGCAGTAAACCAGATATCAGTTCCTTTTGTAATATTCAACACCAACCTCAAATGTCCTTCCCTCTGCTTTTACAGCCGTAACTCTCACTGCTTACAGATGAAGCTCCAGGCTCTGTGAGCTCATTTCACTTTTATCTTTATGACAGATGAAATAAGACAGGAACCCAGTGAACCTGACACTAGATCTGTAGAAAGGTCCGGGCAGACAGTGGCTCTATTGTGACACTGTGCACGCTACTAACAGTGCCCGAGGAGCCTTTGTTGACATTCAGATAAGATACCTCAGGAAGATATGAGAAGCAGGACTAACGCTTAAAAAAATATTAATTAAACTGAATACTGGCAGGCTTTTTGGCAATAACGAAGAAAAATAGTGTGAAAATATTTAAAGAGGGTGCCTTTCTGGTAATTTACTTGTACCGGTATTTGCTCCCAGCTTCAGTTCAATGAGTAAAAGGAGATCATTTAGTCTGGCTGGGCATATTTCACTACCTGCCTTTTCTGAAACAACGATACATTTCAAAGTCTATCTTTTCGTTTTTATGTCCTTCATGCACTTTATGTTATTACATTCTGCAAATTTTTTCCTTTAGAATTTGCTTTCCTAACTCTTGTTATTTCCTGCTGTCACACAGTAAGAGCTCCATACGTATACACTGTTGTGTAAATAAAATTAGGGGGGTTGTCAGGTTACTTGTAGTGTGGGAACACCACAAGTATGTAGACCATTCAGCAGTAAACCACAAGTCGCTCCTGCTGCTGCCTCATACACATAATCTCAGCCTTTACATGTGGGGAGTAGCTAGGAGGTTATTACATGGTCAATTTTCATTAGTTTTGGAAGAATGAACAGAAATCTCCTCCATGAAATCAGAGTGTGTTACAGCACCCTCTTCATAACACTAAAATACAGAAGGCCAACCGTTACACAAATTATTGCCAAAAGGCAATAATTTGATGAATATATTTCTGGGGTGCACTAACACCATATGGCAGATAAATGAAAAAGCACATAAGTGCAACCAATGTAAAAGTTAGTCCAGCACCCTTCTGAGTGCTCATCACGGTAACTCTTCAAAATCACCAGGTGTTCACTATCACTACCAGCATCAACATTACTATGCAGTAGTGTCTGTCACGTCAACCAAAGAAAATGGGCAGATCTAAAAGCTTGTCATCTTGTGAGTTGACTTACAACCACAATCCTCAAAGTGTGCCCTGTGGGTCTTGAGCAGGATAATGCATCCACAGTTCATATCACACTGGGACAGCAGAACGTGTCTAAGGGAGCATTTTCATAAATTTAAACTGCTCTTTATATTAACTAAACTACTGCAACATTGACAAATTTATGTGCTGGCATGAAATAATACCCCCTATGGCTAAAACAACAGGACAAAATTAACAAAAACAAACCATTTCTGTACAGAAACTTCACAAAAACTAAAAGCACAAAAATGTGGTTTATATCTACAAAAGCCACTGAGAATTGATTCATTTTTAATTATTTTTTTGCTGAGTGCTTTCTCAATCCTGCTCAAATGTCCTTCAAATGTCATAAAACGTGACACTAAAATTTAAACTTCCCAAAAGTGCGGGTTGATGCGTGCTGTTGTATATGGCATGTATGAAAAATGAAAATAATAAAATCCACATGTGACAGTCTTAAACAATTTTTCAGTCTTTTTCAACAGCAATTATATACAAGATAATTATCATTAGCACTGCTTATCACATTTTGTTTAAGAGTCCACTGCTCCAACTCTTCAGTCCAATCACTTCCAACAGGTCTTCACTAACCTCGAGTGCTTGTCCATGTCTAAATCAAAAGCACAATCAGCTGGACCTTTGGAACCTACCTAAAGTACATGATAACTGTCTTTGATAAAAAGTCAACCCCACACTAGAGTGATCTAGATACTTTACTGTGCATTGTATCTTTCATCAAGGTACAAAAAACTTGGCTAACTGGGTGAGACCTTGCCCTGATGGAGTCCAGCATAAGATATCCATGACCAGTTAACAATCAGCACGATTGCCTGGCAAAAAGGAGGAAAAAGAAAGAAATTATCTTAAAAAAAATATCAACACATCTAAATTAAACCTGTCATGGAAATGGGTGCAAGAAATCTGCAAATTGTTTTAAACTGATCAAATCAATGGTAACACTGGGACATGAATGTTGTGATAGGAAACTGACTTTCTGGGTGGCTTCCTGATAAATTGCAACCGGGGTGTTAATAAAACAATTAAAATACAGCTGAATACGAGACAGTAATGTTTGTGCTCAGTAAGCTTCCTGTTTTTCTGCTTTTGTTACCCCCCCCTCCCTTCTCGGATCACCAACCGTTGCTTGGTCTGGCCTACATTTTTGCAGGGAAAAATAAATAGGATAGTCACCAGCTTAGCCTTTAAGTGTATGTGAATATGGCACAAACAAACTGAGATCGTAAGGCTAGTAGTAAGCTTAACACAATTTGTCATCTTCTCAGGAGGCAGTCACCTGTGTAACTATGCCAAATGCCATCAGTGCTGGGAGCAAACACCAGCTTGTAGGTCTGTTTATTAAACGGCATCCTTTGTCCACAGCAGATGAAAAAGTGTGTGAGTCATGGTTAGTTCATGATAGAATTTTTTTTAAATGAAAAGAGGAAAAAAAAAACCTGCACTGTACAAATATGTATAAAAAGAACTAGACTGCAAATTAGACCTGGTAATACTGGAACAGTTAACTGCAATAAATTGAAACGAGTACTTCAGTTAAAATAAATGAGCATAACATTACATTTATTGTATATTACATTGTATATCCATATCACATATGGACAATAAAAAGCGAAAACATATTTCCTTGTAACTTTCAACACTAAAATATTTAAAGGTGGTGCAATAGGTGGCGTCGTGTCCTTCATTAGCTTCCCTAAACATGTTTTCACTGGGTAAACAGGAACCTGCTGTGGTAAAAATGGCACACCTCAAGGTGTGGTGGGACTCCGTCACAATAGTGCATACAGTACATACCCTTGTCTATACTGTATATGGTACGCCTCTGTGGGGGTAAAGCCAGATAAAGCTGTTTAGTTATACAAGTAATTAAAGTACTGATCTTCTAGTTTGAAAATGGGGCGGGATTGCAGGTGTTGCCTAAGCATTAAACAGACAGCAGTGTGAACCTGCAAGAGTTGTCAGGCTTTGAAGAAAGGAACAAAACAAACATTCCTCTCTAAGACCGGTGCTCTGGCACGCCTTCCATACATCAGTGTCAACATCTACTCGATAATGTTGAAGAATATGTGGGAAATTTAGCAGCATGACAGGACATGTGGACAGAGTCAACTGCTCCATATGGAGCTGAGGGACAAATTCTGTTAAAAAGCCTTCTAAGAATAAATTCCAGCAAACCACAGTATGCTGACATGTTCATGCAGGCGCAACAGACACGCAGAACTAACTCAATCACACATTCGAACATGTAGAAAAAAAATAAACAAAAATTACCATGTCTCCAGGGGTCCTTTGGCTCCACTGCTCCAGAGATGATATCCTCATCAGAGGGAAATGTCACCCTTTTGCCACTTTTGTGTTTAGTGTCCCCCTCTTGCACTGAGGGATACAATCCAGCTGGATCTGTGGCAGAAGCTTCTATGCTGCATGTCTGGCTTGCATCAGCCTGGCTTTCTGTCGTGCTGCCAGCTGGGACATCCTGAGGAGTGGACACTGAGTCTAAATTACTGTCTGACAGTGATCTAACATTTACAGATTCAGCCTCCAGCACCCCACTCTCATCGAGACTCAGATCCACACCTATGTCCATGTCCCCACCATAATCCCCTTCTTCAAGAACAAGCTTTGCAGGATTATTGTCCTTATCTTCCTTCATTTTCTCCTCGTGCTGCTCACTAGTAGAAAAGATAAAATCAGTCGGGTTCACGACCGCTGGTGGGTCCTGGGCACTATTCTTTCCATTTCCATTGACCTCATCAATTTCCACTGTGTTTTGTGCCTGCTGGTTGTTCTCCTCTGCTGTCTGAAGGTTGTCAGTGAGCTGAGGCATCAGGTAAGTTTCAGAGGCCTCCGTAGGAACAATGCTTTGTTTTTCTGTGTTGCTGTCAGTCATCAATTCGGAGATCCGAGGGATAACCCCTTCTGTATTGTTAGTAGTGTTGTGATCATCGTCCACGTTGTTTTTCATCTTGACATTGCACAAATCTAGACACTGCTCTTCGATATTCATGCTTTCATTTCCAGTAAAACTCAGCCTTTAACTGTGCCGAACAGCTGGGATCTCGGGTTAAACAGTGACTAGGAACCAAATGACATGGATAAGGCTGCCTTTGCCCTGGCTCATAACAATACACGCAGATAAATACCTATCTTGACGTTTTATTTACCAACTTCTATACAAGTGCTGATTTTTTTTTACATCAGGGGGTGATTGAATAGATGTCGATAAACCCCAATTCAAAGGTGGTTGCAGTGCATACTTAAAAATCGGCCAAATAAAGTGCAATTTCACACAACTATCAATAATAGAAATATGCTATACCTGCGTGAAATAGATACTGTTACAGTAATAATTCATAGTCGTAGAGAACTTCGCTCAACTATGACTCGGGCAGGTATACAATTCAATAATTCTTACCAACCGTGTCCTATTATTCGACGAAAGGCTCCCCGGTCTTCAACACATTGCCAGTAGTATTTAAGAAGAGCAGGACAATCAATTGAAACAAACAAGTCACTCAGGGTGCCTCCATTACGCTAGCAAAGTGAGATTACTGCCCGACAACAAACCCAATTCATCTGCATGAATTAAAGCAAGCTAACGTTCGCTAGCGGGCTAAAGTTGTTGACCAACAATGACATCCAGGCCCGTGTGCGGTCGCATGCCCGCTTTTTTGCGTGACCCCGTCTGTTTCTCCCCGAGAAAGTCCATTTTCCGTGTCAAGACGAATATAATCCGACTGTAGCTCCGTCTCACCCTCTGCCGTGCAGCAACTCTGCTCGCATCACAGCCCTCGACCAGCGGCAGCCAGGAAAAAAACAGGCGTCACACTCCGAGCAGCAATGAGCGTGTTTGTGTTGCTAACATTAGCACGAGGGAACTGTGCCGGGTTACACGTGCCGGTACCTACGCTATTAGTTATTAGGAGTTAATGTATAAAATATTCCGACCGCCCGGATTTCGTAAGCGCCTCTCTCTCCGTGAAAAGGCAGGCTCAACCTGTTCTCCTCTAGCGTTATCCTTCGCTAGCTTGTTGAAGTCCAACAACTGTTTGTTGTTCACACGTCTTACGTCAGCACGTCGTTAGGGTACGTCCAACAGACGCAACGTTACAAGAGCAGCACGTGTATAACGTCTGTGTCTATAGAGGGCTGCAAAACGACAATATTTTAAAGTTTGAGTGGAAAATCCTCACGTCTTGTTAACGAGTGTTTTGCTTAAAAATTCCCATCCAAATAGAATGTTTGATTTTTTAAAATAGTGCATATATTGTTTTCCCTTCCATTTCAAACTATACAAATGCAAGGATTCCTTGAAGTTAGTAGACAGGAAAAACTCAAGGATACTGAGAATCTTGATTCAAGGGAACGTGGGAGTACTTTGTTTTATGTCAGCCAGCCCAACATACTATCTGCAATCAACAGGGATGTCGACAGGCAGTCAGTTTTTTGTATTTTTTAAGGAGAGTTTAGTTTCTGGGGCAAGAATTTAGCCCACAACATGTACAGCACAAACACACCAAACTACACCAGGAAACAGTCATTTAGGAATACCATCGTCCAGCAGATGCACTAATGACTTAGTCTAATCACCATTCTGGTTATTTCTAGGTTAACTATAATGAACTGTGAAGTGAACGGTGAGTGAGCCTTGAACCCCAGATCTTAGCAGGAAGCAATTATGAAATAATTCATCCACACTCACTTCATGTGTAGTCATCAAGGCTAATTTTACACACCAGGTTTCTAATTTAGATGATTTATTCCAACCTTCAACTGGACTTGTAAACTAGGTAGGTGTCCCTTTTGACATACCCCACCATGAAAAGATGCTGGGTAAAACTGTCACGGTTGTCTGAGTATTTCACAAAACCTGAGTAGTGTTAAGCTAAAAGACATCCAAGAATGTAGTGTTGAAACTTATTTTGCAAGACTTCCAGAGGTCCTGTGGAGGAGCTAAATCAGTACGCTGTACACGGCAGAGTACGAGTAAGGTCCCTTTTGTTCAGAGGATGAACCCTTCTTGGCTACGGGAAGTAGGAAATGAAGCACACTTCCTTAGCATTCAGAGAAATTTGCACTACTCTATCCAGCTGCCATCAAGACATCTGGTTCCCTGGCTGTCAAGGTTTTAACAAACAAAAACACCCCACACAATCAGTACTACTTCCAGTTGGATAGCTCAAAAAGTTTGAAGACAAGCATAATTTAGAAACTCACTTTATTATCATTAAAACCCTTTCTGAAAGTGGTACCATTTATAATTAAAACTCTTGTGACTGGACATCTTTAGCAGATTTGTCATCCTTTGGTGTTTTTGTCTTCTTCGGCAGGAGGATGGCCTGGATATTTGGGATCACACCACCATCTGAGATTGTGACCCCTGCCAGCAGCTTGTCGAGTTCGTCATCATTTTTCACTGCCAGCAAGATGTGCCGGGGAGCAATGCGTGACTTCTTGTTGTCACGGCTGGCATTTCCCGCCAGCTCCAGGAGTTCAGCACAGAGATACTCCAGGACAGAAGACATGTACACAGAGGCGCCAACTCCAATCCGCTGAGCGTAGTTGCCTTTCCTGAGCAACCTGTGAATGCGGCCCACCGGGAAACTAATTCCAGCTCTGGAAGACCGGGAAACTGCAGATTTTGGTTTGGGTGCAGCCTTCTTTCCCCGGCCAGACATCTTGAACCCAAGTTTGAAGAAGACCAGTAACTAAAATGACCAAGAAGAGAATTCAGTGAGTTAAGTCAAATTAATATTCAGCAGTGGTGCATGAGATGCTGTTTGAAACAAAGGTAGCAACATGTGTGGACACTAGAGTTACTATAATCTTCAAATACACAGTTTATCAAATTAGATTATGCCACTTGAGAGGGGGCGAGGAGGAGCCCAAACACCAACATTTAATTCACAGCTAAACACTCACCAGTACTTTTAAAAACAGCAGCTGTCCACTGAATAGACAGGATACTCCTTTTATAGGAGCAGGGAAGGGCTTGTTGATTAATGGCACCTGGGTACTCTTTTTCACCTGTGTGAGCTGATTGTTAGGGTCAAATGATGGCAACATAAAAATACTGCTTAATCTACAGTTAGGGCATAGGACTGGTGGTGAAGTTAGCAGAACATGTTGATATATAACATTTAAATTGGTAGTAGTGAGTGAGTGGGGGAAAGAGGCCTTGCAAAAAATAAAATAAAATAAATTAAGTTAAGCTTCAGGTGCAATGAATGAGCATACCTCCAACCAAAAGTTGTATAAAACAGGCAGTGCTGGTGTGCTGGTAAAACAACAACAACAAAACATTATGCAGTTTCACCAAACAGACCATGAGCTTGAAGTACTTAGATATTTACGAAACTTGTGTGATTGCTACATTATAATTCATCCAGTATTTCAGTACTGAGGACTATTAATTATGAGCAGAAACATTCAATATGCCTAACATTTTCTGACTTACTAATGCACAAAACTATTCCCTGAACAAAATGCTCATGAACCACTCTCACTCTTGCTGATTTTATTTATTCATTTTTGTAGAGCACTTACATTTTGCACAGTAGGGTGCTTGTGCTTGATGCACAATGGAAGTCACATGTGCCAGAAGTTAAAAACAGTTACAGTATACTGTATACACACCCACTGGTCACTTTGTTAGGTACAGTTGGCTAATACTGGTTTAGACTCCCTTTTTCCTTTAGATATGCCTTAATTCTTCATGGCATAGTTTATCAGTGTGCTGCAAACATGATAGCATTGCACAGTTGCTCAAGAATGTTTAGCTGTGAATATTCCATTCCTTCACATCCCAAAGGTGCTAAACTGGACTGGGATCTGATGACTGTGGAGGTTATTTGAGTGCAGTAAACTCATTATCATGTTCACAAAACCAGTTTAAGATGATGTGACACGGTGGACAAAGCCAGCAAAAGATACACCTTCATCACAAAACCATGGACCTGGTACTAAGGGGCCCCAAGTGTAACAAGAAAATATCCCCAACACCATTAACATACAGTGGGGCAAAAAAGTATTTAGTCAGCCACCGATTGTGCAAGTTCCCCCACCTAAAATGATGACAGAGGTCAGTAATTTGCACCAG
>NW_005187518.1:66112-74333 GCF_000239375.1 Pundamilia nyererei
TTTTGCCCCACTGTATACCTACCACTTTAAACTATTAATACAGGTTATGATGAATCCATGCTTTCACATTTTTTATGCCATATTCTGACCCTACCATACAAAGTTTACAGCAGAAAAGATTGAGACCAGGCAATGTTTTTCCAACTTCCTATTTTCCAATCTTGGTGAGCCTTTGTGAACTGCAACCTCAGTTTCCTGTTTTAAGGAGTGACATCCAGTGTGGTCCTCAAGGTTCAACGTGCTGTGTGTTCAGAGACGATCTTCTCCATACCTTGGTTGTAGCAAATAATTATTTGAGCTACTGGCATTCTGGCCATTCTCATCTGACCTCTGACATCAGCAAGGCATGTTCCCAGAGAACTTCTGTTCACTGGATATTTTCTCTTTTTTGGACCAGTCTCTGTAAACCCTAGAGATGGCTGTATGGGAAAATCCCAGCAGAATGTGAGTTTCTGAAGTACTCAGACCTATCTGGCATCAGCAAACATATCAAAGTGACTTAAATCATCTTTAGTCCCTATTATGATGCTCACTTGGAATTTCATCAGGTTGAGTTGCTGACAAGTGACTAGTTGACTAGATATTTGTGCTAACAAGCAGTTAAACAGGTGTACCTTCCAAAGTGGTCAGTAAACGCAGGTCATATTCATTTTGTAACCCCTGCGTTTTTGTAGACTTGCCAGAAATGGTGACATGAGGGTGGCAGGACTGATTTTGTTTGCTTTGAATTTCTGGAGTTAAATGTCCTGAACGCTGTTTTATGTTGCTCAATATGCTGTTAAATTCATTGGCTGTGTGTTTGAACAGGAAAGGTTTGATTCTAATCGTTTGGTGCTTCAGGAGAATCCGTTTTTTTAGAATGTGGTGTGAAAATTAAGTTTTGCGGTTCCATTTTTCAGCTGTAATTAATAAACTGACTGACTTGAGAAAAAGATTATTCTGCATGTGTCATCAATAGGACTCAAGAGCTTAGGAAGAAATCAACAGCAGATGGCAGCACAGACTTCATTTAACTTGGAGCCTCTGATAGAACACCGTGAGGCTTTGTCAGTGAGGGAACACTTATAAATTCACACTTATTGGTGTCATGAGCCTCCACTTTATGATTAGGTGCTTGGTGTATCTGATTCCCAGAGTGCCTGATGTACTTATTAACTGCTTGTGAAGCAGCGATGACTCATCTTGTGTCTAAAATACAAGGATCTCATTACAGCGCTCTCGGAAACCAAGATAAAGTTTAAGGTTTGAAGAAGTCAACTCATTGCTGGTCACTCAGCTTTAAAGGCCAATGTTTTATATCAGTATTTATGATGACATCTCGTTTTGTAGTTGGAAGAAACATATGATTCATTCCTTTTATAAGATTTTCCAACAATATTCCACGGTCCTGTAGCTTCTTACATTACATTATAGGTTTTTTTTTTAGCATATCAATTCTTTATAGCTATTCAGATGCATTTAAGGCGATCACTTTTTATGTTTTAGTTTTTATGGCTGCAAAGTTTCGTTTGTAAAAGAGAGTTTGAGCTCAGTTTTACTTCAGAGAAAAATAAAGTGCAAACTGAAAAACATATATACATAAACTGTTTCATCAGAATGGAAGAGTTCTTCATCTGTGATATGGCCAAAAGCTCAAGAAAATTCATGCACACTTTGTTAATGTGACTGTGATGCTAATTTATTGTTTTCTTTTTTCTTATCTGATAAAGAACTACAGATCAGTTGTTAAAATGATTGTTTACCTCACCAAATAAGCTTTTTATTTGCCTGCTGCACACATTTAGCAAAATGGAAAAAGCAAACTTTGTCATGTTAATTAAAAGTATTTAAATGCATGAGAAATTTCCTTTGATTGAATAAAGGGCTGCTTTGTCATTGTCAGCATTTTCACTGCCAAATTGGAAGGCAACACGCTTCATCCTTTGTACTGTTTACCTTCTACTCAGTGTAGAAGGAGTGAGGGTGAAAGAGAGAGAGACATTTTGACTGTTAGAATTAACTTTAAAGTATGGCAAAGGGCCAATCAGCAGAGCAGTGGAAAGACAAATTAAGCAGGGACCTTCCCAGCAGGTCGTCCTTGGACAGATTGGATGCGATTCTGTTTAACCTCTCAACATCCTCCCGACACGAGGAGGACAGAACACGACTCACAGGCCGTCACAGAGCAGTTCACAATACATACCTCTGCAGCCCGACTTTCAAGTGAAGTATGTTGACAGCACACACATTGAGCTGTTTCTTACCACAATTCATTTGCGTTCAGTCGAGACCTAAGCACTGTATAAGACTGTAAACTTTAGTGTTTTATCATGCGAGTTGTCATCATTGAGAGTAGCCATTTGTTTTTGTGAGGTTCTCCTGAGGATCTTTGTCTGGATGAAGGCTACAGGCCCTCTGTATTTATTAGCAACAGTAGCTACTAACACTGAAGTTTGCAGTCTGCTGCCGGGAGAAGAGGAGAGATGAAAAAAAGAGCAGAGGGAGCCGAGAAATGATCCAAACATACCATTAAACTCAGAGATTGACGGCAAAACCAGACACCAAAGCTCCTAACAAGATTCCTTTTGTGTTTGCTAACTGCCAGTAATTTAAATAACACAGCTTATCATTCCCTTGTATGCCATTTTTCAAAAACCTTATTTTACCGTTATGTCTTAGCCTCTCCCTTTGCACAAGGGGCAGGTGGATAGGTAAATAGTTAAGACAGCCTAACTCTTTTTAGCTGACACACAGAAGCCTGTTTCTCTTTTCCTGGAGCTGCAATAACTCTGTAGATGTGGCTTTTAGGAGGATTGTGCTGTTACCCCTACTTTTTCCTCAGCTTTATGGAGATGTCAGTGGAGCCTGTGCCTCATCTTTGTACAGCAATCAATCTTCTACAACAAACTCAAAGGGTCAGTGACTTCTTTTGTATGTGCAGACACGCTCATATGATTATACCCACGAATGAGTGGTGTGATGTCTGAATCACTGCCGATTTTGAAAGGGCAATAACCCACAGAAAATGACCAAATGTTGGAAATTTTTCATTGTGACTGCTCACCTCTTTCAGCAGATAATAGCCTATTTATCATTAACTACTTTTCTCTGATTTATATAGTCCCACATGACAGCGACATTAGCAACATACTCTGTCTTGACAGCAGAAAAAAAGGTGGTGGATCCATCTGGCCCTTCCAGTAATTTGAAGTTAATAATGGGACAATTAATGTGAGGTTTCCACAGTAACCGGACAGTGAGTCACCCTCTGGATCCACGTTAATTATGAAACCTTTTGAACACACACAGTGCAGCCGGGTGCTCAGAGGTCCCAGGATCCTCGGGCGCTTAAAGTCTGTCGCTTCTTGAAAAAAAAACTTGCCTACAAGGCTTTGATCGTTTTTCCATAACTGTTTCAGCAACAGTCTGGGCTCACTCCTGTTAAATAAAAGAGAAACCGCTGCAGGAGACAGTTATTTCCTGAGTTAAATCCTGGCATTCTGTGTTCATGTGTTTTATGTGTATTATTTATGTGATGATTATTACCCATACTGTTTCGAAGTGCAAGTGGGGGGGCGTAGTTTATTGTACAAGAATGACGAGAAACTGGGGGCAAGAGGCTTATCTGAACATGCATAAATGAGCAGGTATGAGTGGGGGACCACAGGCTTGCTGTTTCCTGCTATTTTCAGTTTTTATATACAGCTAAGATCTTAATATTTACAACACAATTGAGAGCAGTTTTGATCTTCTCATGTAAATCTCACAAGAAAATCATTATTTGTCGTTTACTTATTTTAAATATAATAGAAGTAGAGTGATGCAGCAGTAAATGCTGTTTAAGAAACAGGAGAAGACATGCTGGAGCTGACCTTTATATACATGATGTAATATAAACAGCTGTGAACAAGAAAAGACCACAAAGTTATGTTCACACTGTCCACTGAAACAACAGCCTGGTTTAAAGCTTTTAAGAATTCTTACATTATTAAGGCACACTATGAATCTGTAGGGTTTCGTAGATGAAGCATTACAGTAATGCTAAATGTGTTTAATTGTGTTTAATTTGCAAGATTCTGCATTTTCCTATTAATGTCTAATCAATACATCAGTGTTTATTCATTTGTTTATTTGTTTGCGATCAGGTTAATCTGTAGTCTGTGTGTGTTCTTAATATAAAGCATGATAAAGCAAGTGTGTGTGTGTGTGTGTGTGTGTGTGTGTGTGTGTGTGTGTGTGTGTGTGTGTGTGCGCGCGGGCATATATGTCTTACTGAATTTTCTGTATAACCTTTTAACAAATATATTTGCTATGATAATAACCACTAATAGTCACTAATTGAACAACGTCTTTGTTTCATTTGGCAGGTAGAAAAAACAAGATCTGTAAAAAGGTTAAAATAAACAAAAATCTTCCTGTATTTTTGCTCTTAATGAGCAAATTTGATGTTTAATGACGAGGTCTGATATCCTTTAGTAAATGCATACACATGCTGACTAACCTTGACTTTCTTGTAGTGGGATAAGCTGTTCTAGCTTTTTTTTCACATGCAAAACAAATGTTGAACTTCCACTTCACTGCATACAGTTTTTTGGGGGGTGATTTCAGACAAAAATAATAAACAAAAAAGTTGACTGTAGAACATTAATTTGTTCATCTCCATACATGAGCAACAGCAGTTGTGTGTGAAATCAAAGCCATCAGCTTTGGAATAAAAAAGACTTCATGTGTTACTGGCCCTGCAGTAGTAGCAGAGCCAACAAGAAGCCCTCCTGTACCATCCTCTCCTCTGCCCTCCACCTTCTCATTGCTTGCATAATTTTACATCCTCCTCATGCTGTGATGGCTACCATATGTCCACACTGGTTTCCCAATAAAAAAAAAAAAACATTTCCCTTTTTAAACATTATAAAAACACAGGATGGACCTCGGGAGATATAAAATCGGGGTAGGATTTGGCACTGAACATCCATGTGTGGGGACTGACCAGCAGAAGACAGGCAGCGCAAATCCACTGCCACGTCATTAGAAGATGGGGGAAGAACGAAGGACAAAGAGATTTTTCATCATCTACCCAACCACCCATCCATCCATCCCACCTGTGCAAAACTCCCATTCCTCCCCACTTTAATTCCTCCATCTGTTTTCTCTCTTTCCTTTCTGCCTTTTTTTCTTTTCAGCCATAACTTGTTTTGGCTCTCTGTCGCAATATTCTCCACAGTATTGCTATTTTTTTAATGCAGTTCTCTTCCTGTTCTCTCTCTCTCTCCTCCATACACCCTTGGTACCTCATCATCCAACACACACACACACACACACACACACACACACACACACACACACACACACACACACGTACACACACACAGGCATTCACACACTTCATTTCTTTAAATATTCATTTCCGTCTGTCTGTGATGTGTTTAATGGAGTTTCCTGTTCCCAGCCCTCCCACTTCCCTGAGAACCGCCATGTAGGAAGTGGCAGTCCTGGCAATGGTTCCTCCTGCCCCCTCTGACTGGTCACATTCCCACCTTATAGAAACAGACATCGATGGGGAAGAGAGATGGACCTATGCCATAGAGGTTACTGTCCATTTAATATTAGTGCTTTCTGGATTCCATCACAAAAAATAATGTTTGCAATAGCATTTTCCCACACAATATACAATCTTTTCTGGACAACCTGCATAACTCTGGTCTCTAATAAACTTAGCATATTACTCTGTTTCACAGCTGGTGGTTTCCCAGAATTTCTCTAATTCTTTTGACAGAAACAATTCCCAGGTTGTCACTGAGGAAGTTATGGCATGTTTTTCCTGAACATAAACACATGAACTTGAATCTGTAAAGTTTGTTTCACACTGTAAAGTATGATCCTTCATCTGGCAAGGAAAAGAATAATTACCTGTGACAGATGAGTAACATTTCCAGAGTCCCTTCGGGTGGTCTGGAGTAATGTGCTACTGAGAGGTGAAAGGGAAAAATGATTAGTGTTATAAGGTTTGGTTACACTGAAAAGTCACAAGCTAAATTAATTTTTATCTTTGGGAAAAATCTGGGGAAATGCTCTGGGAAATGGGCACTAGTTAGGGACTGGTTTTGTCTGTCACAGTTGCTGTGAGCCAATGGCTGTGATGGGGTTGGATTAATTGGCAGGTGTATTTGATTGCAATGAGACTCAGGTCTATTTAAAGCCCACGCTACAAACAGGCCTGGGCTTACTATATGCCGCAGCACAAAGGCAGAGTTGGTTTGCTGAGATCGGGGTGACTGCCGGCCTTCTATTTACAGCTGTCAGCATGTAAAGTGTAACAGACTCACAGTATAGCTGGCTCTGGCCTTGGACTGTGTGTTTTATCCACTTTTACAAGTGGGACACTAGACTGTTTTAACCCTTCATTTTTATGGTCATTGCACTAATTACCTTTTAGAATTTTATTGGTTGTCATCTTTTGCCCATGGCTGAGACAGCTGCTCAGACCTAGAATCTGTGTGTTGCATTGCTTCCATACAGTATAAAAGACATGAATGTAAGAGTGGAGTGCTCATTTATCATTTAAAACTTGGAGTGGAACCCATGGACTTGTATAAGAGCTACATAGTCTTAAGTAATGGAGTCACAAAGTGGACACTTGTTCAGAACAATAAAGGGATGTGGAAGTCCCTTAAACTTGCATTTTATCTGAAGGCTTTCCTGATGAGTTTATGGGCTCAGTCGCTCATTTTGGGTCATACTAAATCTTGGTCATAATAGGTTTCACAATGGATGATTGTCTCCGTTCATGTATGTGACCCCATGCTCACTGTCCCTAGCCAATCAGCATGGGTTTTACAGTCAGATCTGGCCAACCTCATCAGATCTGGCGACAGAAGAAGTGCTCATGTCAGGTTTCAAAGCGGGGCTTCAGAAACCAGTGAAAGATGCATCCATTATTATTGTTATACTACCTGTGCTCTGGAGCTTGTCATTGGGCTGTTCTCTGTTGCTACCACAGCATTGTGCAGTGCCATGCAGTACCCACTGGTATACGTCTAGTTGGTCAGGGGTTCATCCTACAGCGAGATAATGACCCAAAACATAAGTCCAAGCTATGCTAGAACTACCTCAGGAAAAAAACACACGAGATGGTAAGCTTGAAAACATGGAGTAGCCAGCACAGGCTCCAGACTTAAAGCTCGTGTAGCTATTTTGGGATGACCTGGACAGAAGAGTGAAAGAAAAGCAACCTACAAGTGCCACAAATTTATGGGTTATATCTGTTATATCTGCTAAAGGTGGCTACTTTGATGAGTCAAAAGTTTAGTTTAGTCTATAAATTGATTCCATGATTTCTTTTTTTCACTCCAATGGCTTATTTGTAATATGCTTTCATTTCATAGTGCAATGAGACATTAAACTGCATAACTTTCAGTAAAAAATTGAAAATTGGTTTGTTCTAAAACTTTTGACTGGTATTGTATATGGAAGCTATCACCAAGGTTAAAAGAAACAAGAAAAATCTTGTATTTTTGATCTAAATAAGCAAATTCTGTAGATTCTGACATTTTATATGGTGTATGTCTGTGATATGGTTAACTCTGCTACACGATTATGCAAGAAGCTGTATTTTGGAATGTTTTTTATTTATTTTTTGTGTGTGTGTTTTTCTATCTTTCCTGTTCTTGGTCAGATTTGGTTCTGTCTTTTACCGCTTTACCACAATCTCATTCTTTCCTCCCATCTGAACCACGCAACGCCTCAGGGTCCCTCCCTGTCTGATACAAAAATAATCTGCTGTATGTTTCAAGTCTCTGTGATGACAGCTCAAGGACGTTCTCACATTTGTGTTTATTTGTGTACATGTCTGTGTATGTTTGTGTGTTTTTGAGGGAAGACGCAATGCTCTTGTACAGCTCCAGGCTTGGTTTTCTCATTCTGGCTCCAAACAGACCTGTTATTCAGGATATGGTGTAAGACTGGAAGAGGGTTAGGGAGACGGATCCCAATATCAAGACCCCAGGACAGAAGAAAGCAATTGCTTAATTGTGGCTTGTCATGAACTTGATGTTGATCTTTGGTTTACACTTGATCATTGCTGATCAATAAGCCAATATAAATCTAGTATTAGAGTATATTTATGTTTATTAATAAATGCACAATGCTTTCAGTTCAGCCAGATTTAAGAGTTTTCACATTACTCACACTCTCATTACACATACATATAGGATCTTGGGGGTGGGCACGATACACGGAGTCCAAA
>NW_005187518.1:75806-76881 GCF_000239375.1 Pundamilia nyererei
GATGGTCAGTTTGGTAAAGTAAATCCGTTGGGTATCTTTCTTTGCCTTTAGACAACAATTCTGATGGCAAAAGAGCCAAATGGGACAGGCCAAAAAAAAAAAAAAAAAAAAAAAAAGAGTTTTCAAGCATGAATCATGCTAACGAGTGTGGTCTAGGGCACTCCAAAAGCTTTATTTTGTCTTATTTAGGCATTCAGAGATGGACTTGCTGTTTTGTTTTGGATCATTATCATGCTGCATAATTCAAGTATGCTTCAGCATCAGACCAAAAACTGATGGCCGGACAGTTTGGTAGAGAGCAGAATTCATTGTTCCATCAATTATGGCAAGTCATCCATCACACTACTACTGCCATATTTGATTGATTGTATGATGTTCTTTTTTATGAAACGCTGTTAGTTTTACACCAGATCTAGCGACACTCAGACCTTCCAAAAAGTTCAGCTTTTGTCTAGTCAGTCCACAGAATATTTTCCCCACATTCTCACATCTAGGGGTACATCTAGTTGTTTTTTGCTAAATGTTAGATGAGTCTTTTTGCTTGTTTTGGTCAGCAGTAGTTTTCTCCTGGGAACTCTCTAATTTTTTCCCAGTCTCTTTCTTATTGTTGAATCATGAACTCTGACTTAACTCAGCCAAACGAGGCCCGCAGTTCTTTAGATGGGTTCCTCTGTGACCTGCTGGATGAGTCATCGACATGGACATTTTTGTAGGCTGGCCACTCCTGGGAAGCTTCACCACTGTTTTAAGTCTCCAGGGTCTCGGGTGTCTATCCCAGCTGTTTCAGGCAGGTGGGAGACAGTTCACACCTGGGACATATCACTAGTAGATGACACATATTTATGTTGGTGAAAGATAACTGCAGTGTATTAGTTATTTAAAACTAAATGCAAGCAAAGATATGCTCCAGTAAGAGCAAAAGATTTACGACTTACTCTGTAAGGCCCTCATTAATAAGGTACCAGTGGCACAGACATCCGAGGCATGTACAGTGGGGCAAAAAAGTATTTAGTCAGCCACCGATTGTGCAAGTTCCCCCACTTAAAATGATGACAGAGGTCAGTAATTTGCACCA
>NW_005187518.1:78364-89849 GCF_000239375.1 Pundamilia nyererei
CACAATCGGTGGCTGACTAAATACTTTTTTGCCCCACTGTATATGCATGAGAACATCTACCAAGCAGCAAACAGAAAGGATTCAGGAATCACTGTGAATCAGATCTATACTGATTTAGAAAATGAAATAGCCACCAAGATGCTGCTGTTATGAAATATATAGTTATTTAAAATAATATGCCCAGGTTGGGCGGTAATGACTGAACGTATGGGTTTACTGACCTTGAAGTTATACTCATAGCAGTAAAACTCGGATTTCTCCTGAGGAATGAGGAGCATTAAATGATGATTTAAATTATTTATTGTACCCTACAGACTCTGGCTGTTTCAAACATTTTATTTGCTTTAAATTGTCTTATTTTCAAAATCTTAACATTGATCTTTTGCAGCTGCACAGCAGTTTTGTCAGGTTGTGAGTGATGCATGGTTTTCTTAACATTCTTGCTTTTTTGCCTATATGTTGATATAATGGATATACTCACACTTCCTCCAGCTTTTGTTACCATTGTGGGTGATGTTATAGAGTCAGCCCTCCCAGCCTTCAGTTCCTGAAAAGCTTCCTAAATAAATGAATTCAAATGGAGTGTGAAGGATGTTTATAAGATGTGTTTTTAGCGTTTCCATTCCATGACCACACCACAATCAGGATGTCTCTTTCTCTTCCTCCAAATGAAACCTAATACCATTTCATATTAGCTAAAAATTTTGAAGTGATTTTCACTCAGTTCTATTGTCGGTGATCTTCAGAATAATATGGACACCTGTTATAGTGCTCACTGGTATTACAACAGGCTTTGTTGATGTCCCGCAGATGGAGCTGCTCCATGGCCTCTTGGCTGGCTTCTCCTTTCTTCCTTCCTACTAGCTTTTGTTGCAATCTGCCAAGCACACACATGCACACATACACACACCTGATCTTGACTCAGACCAGGTTTTTCGGAATCTGCAGGACCATGTGGCGGCTTGTTTTTATTTAAAGAGGGTACATGTTTCCAGTAATCTCAGCTGGACATCTGGTCAATGGTGAAAAGCTGGATTTTAAATTAAAATAAAGTTTGTGTTTTACTAGAGCCAGAAAAAGATAAAAACAGAGAAGGGGACATACAACTGCTAAATAAATAAGAGGAGCTTATAGCAGGCCATGAAGAATATTGTGTTTCAGTGAAAACATTATTTTTAGAGTATCCAGCCACAAACAGCTGGTCATACCTGGCAAATGTAGATATAATAAGTAGGGCAGGATTCCACATGTAAATATGCTCACTTTGACACATAAGCCTAGCTTTGGAGAGCCTGTTTACATCCCCCCAAAATTTAAATATATACAGAATTCTGTTAATGAACCTTGATTGGTCAGTCCAGGATTCACAACAGGACCGGTCCGTGGCAGAAAAAAGGTTGGGGACTGCTGATCTACTGTACCACTGTAGCACTGTGCTTCCTGATTTGTGTTACATGTTACATTCAGGTCCGTCAGAAACATTAACAAATGTTTTAACAATGTTACTACAGCTATTGCCTTGACCACTTTTACAAAAAACACATCTTCTTGCTGTGAAAATGATCAGGAAACCCATGGATGTTACTTTTTTGAAGCACACAGCCATCCAGCCATCCGTGTCAGTTTCTAACACAAACAACTGATTTGTGCTTTGTCAGTTACACAGATGTTCTTGTTTTCCACAGATGACAGGATAATAACAACTCAAATGTCCTATGTCTTTAAAAAATACTCCAAATTGACTATGGGATCTGGTCAGATCTGTAATGGATATATTCTTATCGTAGATACTTATGTTCAAAGGGCTGGGCATTGCTTGTTATTTAGTGGCAGATTAGACTTTTCAAAGTCGTTGGGTGTGTCAGTGAGCTTTTCTAGAGATATCATGCAGTTTATTTAAGAGTACATGAAATCCAAATATGTGGTTTTGGATTAGCATTCCTGTGGTCCCTCAAGAGTCTCGGCTCATCTCTTCATTATCTGACAAAATAATTGAGTCTCCACCAGCCCACCAATGAAGATTAGAGGATATCAGTCTTTCCATCGCTTTGCCTTGATACTGTTCCCACCCTTCCTCCCTTTGGAGTTGCAGCTTATGCAGCTGGAAGCAAACTCTCAGCTACAGGGGAAAGGAATGGAGGAAACCCTTTTCCTCCATACCCGGCCAATGCTTTCTTCCCAAAGGGTACATAATGGCGATGTGAACAGTGGAGGCATGCTGTCCCTGGCCTTCACTTGCAGGGCTGGACGAGGGTGTTTAATGTAACACACATTATCAAGCCTTAAAACCTCAATCCTCTGGGTAGGTGGAAATGTTGACGCTAAATTGGTCATATAGCAAATTTCTATATTATGTATACTAAGTGTAACATAGTTAAATTGCAAAAACTGGAGCTTTAATGAAGCAGTCACATCACTCTGGATTTACTACCATAATTGGCTTTTGCACTTCCTACATTGTAACAAAGAGAAGAAAGAAAGAATACAGACGCTCCAGTGCTATAGGTGGGGAAGCCAGCCGCCCACTGATGAAGCACTGGGAGTAGTCTGTGAAAAGTATTATAAAATGTTAATAACACTACTAAAATAAAACACCGCTGTAGAAAATGTGGAAACAGAAACTATGTGACCATCCAAAGTGAGTGAACTCCCTGCACCAAACCTGCAAGTGTAGGCTGACACCAGCCACTGGGACAGGATTAAACCCTTAGACCAGAACAACTCCAGTTTGATACCAAAGTAAAATCAGTCAGTGCTCTTCCTCAGTGTAGCAAACTGTTACAAGTCAGCTTCGAGGTAACATAATTTTTAGTGTCTATAACACCTTAAAATGAACACATCACAAACAGTTATTGAGTTCTTTGTTTTCCATTTAAAGAAAAAGTTATGAGGAACCCACAAATTATTTTAGTAGCACCGTATTCAAATATGAAGACACAATAAATGATGAAGAATTTAGGTTTTGCTACATATTCATTCTTTATGAAGCATTATTTCATGTCTCATTCCACACTCAAAAGAGAAATTCTAAATACGTCAGTAGGGTGCCAGGACATGATCTGTTAGAGATGCAGCAAACCGCATGATTACTAAGCTTGCCACTCTATAACGTCAATTCAAGGAGGATTTACTTGCTTTTCCTTTTCATCATATCGCAAAACAGAATGTCAAATTTCCATGATTCTGAAGACCTTTAAGATTTTCTCTTCAGGTTTGGGTTAAAAGCTTAGCTTTACAGGTTCATTCTTGACTTATTATTTATTAATTGTTTATGCTCATAGATCATGGAAAGGTCAATCTAAAAACAACCAAAGAATAAAAAAGCACCCAGTATTGATGGAGTGAAGAGGAAGGGGACCAGGTATAGGACCAAAAAGTGTGTTAATGCAAAGCCCACAATATGTGGGCACAGACAGTTTTTTGTAGGTTAAGCATGACCATGCCATGACAACAAAAGACATTTAAATCTTAATTTTAAAAAAAGTACCATGGAAGTCTTTGATTTTAACCTTACACCTCTGGTAACCACTGGTCATGAGGGAAAAATATAAATAAAGTTTAACACATGGGCCCTTGGTTGTACTGTTTTAAATGGTATTACCTCATTTATAAGCCATAAATTAAACTGCTGTTATCGTTATAATGGATTAGTGACAGACAAAAAGATTGTGTGAAGAGTAATGAGAAGTGGAGAGCAAGGGTGGGAAGGTGGAGGGAAAGAAAATGTGAAATCTGGCTCCTATATGTGGGGGAGCGGTAGCTAGAGCCGGACGAGTTAACAGATGTTTTAAAGTGCTAATCTAATCTTTATGCCAGGCCTCCCCCCTCCTCTCTCTCTCTTTTTTTTCTCTTTCCCCTCTCGCGTCTCATTTTTTTCTTCTTTACTCCTTCTACTTATTCTAGAGGGATGCTGGAAAGACTCCAGTCTGTGTTAATGCATCTCAGGAGCATCATGTACTGCCGCTGTGCTGAGCCATGGTTATTCATGCATCTGTTATCAACCCTGATTTCAGACTAAGACACATGTGCAATAGCAATGAGGGAGTCCGCAGTAGAGAAAAAGTACGGTGAAAAATAAACTTGCTTTGTGAAGATGCCTAAGAGTGAAAGGAAGGATTAAAGCAAGGTAAAGATGAGGGTATGTCTTTACAAGTCTCACTCTGGCACCTTTTTGTTTTGTTGACTTTGCCGTTTATTTACGCACCACCAAAAAGTGTGTTGCGATGGTATTATATGGCTCTGATGCAGGATGAAGGGGGAATACACTGACCTTTTATGTTAGTGGACCTAATAAATTTAAGGCTTAGTCAGAGTTTTAACTCATTTCCTCCTCTTGTCACTCTGTTCCTTGAATTTCTCTGTTGCTTTTCCTGCCTTCCTCCCCCTTGCTGCCTGATAGGAGGGAGGCTTTGTGTCAGACAGTACCTGCATTGAAATATACTGACAGCTCCCTCAGATTTAGCGGATGTACTTGCACAGGAGTTAATGTGACTCCACACAATTTAGCAGCTAACCCAAATCCACGCTAGACAAGAAACAAAGAGGCATTGCCAGCAAAATCCACAGGTCACAAAACCTGGAAACCAAGCCAGAGATTAGAGGTACATGCTGAAGCCTGGGAAGAAATAAAGCCCTAATATTTATGGTGACATAAGCTGTTAATCACTTATAGGTCCACAGATCATTTCAACGGTTTGATTTTCACATTATTTATTTTGCCTTCATGGTTTTTGTCATTATATATTTTCTTGCATCTCATGTAAATTTAAGGGAATCAGTGAATGTGGTTTAATGCTGGTTGTTTCTTCTCCTATGACATGTCCTAATGCCGATTCCTGTTTTGCTACCCATGCAGCACGTTGAATGTGCAAGTCATAAAATACACTATGATGAGTTCACCCTGGCAACAAGTACCGGAGCTCCAGCAACTCACATCCTTCTGCTGTGCTCGCTCCCTTTTCCTCTGTGTACTACTAACCATCTGGAGAAGAGTGATATCGTCAAGGTAAACACACCAACAGCTGTCAGCCAGGCTTCGCTCTCTCCTGTTGCCATCTCTCGCTTCCTTCATTGCTTGATTCCACCTTATATGTCCTGTTTCAGTCATTCTGCCCCTTCCTTTCTGTTTGTTTCTTGTCTGTTGGCTCATCAGTGGGTAAGCACAGTTGATGGATACATTCGTGCTGCTTTTCCCTTCTGGTGTGGGCCCTGTGAAGTGAGTGATGGAGGACACCAAGGACACAGACTGAGTGATGGGTTCGGTTAATGGCAGATACGTCTGACTTCATTAAAACAACAAAAGATGCAACTTGAGTCTTAATTTTGCATTTTTGGCTTTGCTTTAAATATGTACTAACATTGCACTCTAAACCTTAGAGCGCAAGCTTGGAATATGGCAATGTTGTGTAAGTCTGAAGGGTGTGAAAACATAATGAGTAAGGTTTTAAACGAGGATTTATGAGGTATAACCTCACAGAGTGGTTGAGCACTGTTACATGCAGTAGCGCAGAGTGCAGGGTCATGTTTTGCATCCATTGATAGCTTGTTCTGATTAGTGAAACATGCCAAAACAAGTTCAAGGAAATCATTTTATGACACAATTTAACTGGTTCTACGTAACCAAGTACAATTACAAGGAATACCCATTTTCACGGAGACTTTCTGGTTCTACTTTAAATGGAAGTCCGGTATGAACTGTATACCAGGTTTTTATGTTTATAAAGCTATTATGGCCAGATTTTCAGGCTCACCTTTAGTTTTCCTTCAACTGTGAAGTGGTTTTAATATTAAGTCTGGACAGTTGGCTTATTTGCAGCCTTTTTCAAGGGGGAATTAAGAATAAGAAATAAGAACATCTCCTTCCTTCTCTCTACTTCAGTGGTGCAGTACATTTCCCTGAACACATGCCTTGAGTGTTAAAAACAAATCAGTGGTGGTGAGAGAAAGAAGGAATAGCAAAAAGGATGGAAAGAATGAATGCAATTTCCATTTGAGCAAGGTCAGCATCTGCATTGCAAGACACCTGTAAAAACATAATTTTTCATCCTTCAGCTGTAAGGGAATTGGAAGAGGTAAGGTGGAGGTGGAGTGGAGAAGGCCTGGAGAGATGGACACGGGGTCAAAGAAGAGGGAAAAAATGTTTGATTAACACATCATGCCTACAGATATTTTCACTCAGGAAGGACTGACAAAGAGGAATTTTTGAACAACAGCTGGAGCTCATGTACCTCTGCGTCTCCACATCAAGCCCGCAAGGTTGGAGAACGGCTGGCGAATGCAGCGGCCCTTCCTGACTTCAGGGGTCAGTGTTCTGGCTCGTGGCTCGCCTGCTTCCGGCCAGCCCACCTGGTGTTTTGACTTGCTGCACCTGCCTTACTCTGTGATCCAGAGGTCTAGTTCTTCTCATTCATTTTCAGCATGAGTCTTGCCTTTGAAGCTCAGAGGTGAAACCTAAAACCTTCGCTATCTGTTTTATGTGTTCCAGACTGAAACCACCAACAGCACCACCACCAGCAGCAGCAGCAGAAGCACACAACTGGTATATACATCCACATCTGCTATAGTAATTTCAGACACTATGATTTTATTGTATGACACACTATATGTATCTAAATGCAATTTAGTGTACTTAAGGGGTTAGCATGATTGAAAACTGTTTCTGATGTCCAAAAGGGATTTTTTGTGGCCATTAAGGGTCGTTGACCCCAGCAGTATAAAGCAATGCCCTGAATCTCCTCTTGCTGGTATATCACTGTCATCTTGGCTTTTATTTATTACAGCTGTTCGAAAAACCTGCAGGCCCAGAATATATGTTGCTGGGTCTTCTTGGTCTTCCATAGGCTTTAACAAATACAGCTGATATTACTTTAGAAATATGTGAAATCAAAAGAGCACATTTATAGCCATCAGAGTTATTAAATTCCTAAGATTTATTGTCTCACTGTGGCTTATTATTTGTTTACACAGACTAATTTATTCAGGCATTATAATAAAGTTTAAAAATGTAAACGCTTACGCCATCATAGTCATTCAAACTTAGACAGATATTCATACAGGTTTCATATGTACGGTGGGTGGGCTGTACAGTTGACTTAGCAGTGGTTTTTGTGGACCAGGTTAGGGAACAGGGGACACCAGGGATTAACCAGGTTTTCTCCATCTGTGTCTCCCCTTGGCTCTGTTGGTGTGAGTGGAAATAAGCCAGTCATCATGAACTCAGCCTGCACTGTAGTAAACCAGGAAGCAATCCCCACGCCTCAATGACATTGCTTATATTTGACGGCTGGTATATGATACAGAAGAACTCTGATGTGGTCCGAAGTTCAGCTGCAGCACTGATTACTGCCACATTTCACATTTACATTTCTAATGACACTGACTAGGAGTAGATTTTTCAAAGATGATGTTTTATATATAATGTATAATATTTTGTTTTTGTTCCCGTAAAAAATGGTAAATGGCCTGTATTTGTATAGCGCTTTACTAGTCCCTACATTGTAGCCACAGCAAAATAGAGGATCACATTAAACATTCTCTAAGTATGGATGGGAAGTAAAAAGTGAGTGGTTGATATGTATCCTGTGTATGTATCCTAGACTTGTAGCCTGTCTGCGCCAGGGTGCTCCTCGCCTCGATCTCATGGTCAGCTGGGATAGTCACCAGCCTCCTCCTGCAACCCTGAACTGGAAACAGAGATAAGAAAATGGATGGATGTTCCTGATAGGTCATAATTTAAAGTATCAAAAACTATCAGTGGCACTTTTATCTACATCTACAGCTACCTTTAACCTGATGTCTTTATACTTCTGTGCAAAATCTGAGTTGAATTGCATGGGGACTTGTGAACATGAAGGGTTGCCTGTCTCGCTGTATTGGTGACCTGGTGACCTGACTGGGGTGTACCCCACATCTCATGCTACGACAGCTAGGATAGCTTCGAGCACTCTCTGTGACTCTTGGATGAATGGATAAGGAAATGAATAGCTGGATTAGCTATATAACTAATAAGGATTTGAATATAAATAACGATTTTTTTGTGGTGATTTCAAAAACTATAGTCAGTATCTTGATTCATACTCAATCACCCAGGTAAGTAAACAGCAGGTACAGCCTCTTGTTCATTCAGGGGGCAGGTTTCAGTCATTGTGCAAATGTACTGTTTATAAGGTTGGGGAAATTTGCAGTCAGCTGACACTGAACAAGTCACTTGGATGAGTGACGAATCATTTCTCCCACTGAAAACTCTACGTCCATATGAACAGAATCAACCTTTTGGGACGAGGAAAAAATACATCAATCTTTTGAGAAAGATATTTTGACTATATAAGCTATACTATTAAATTATTACAACGTATTTCTCTGGGGCAGACTTTTATATGTGACTCATCGATGAGCGTTGAGGATGTCATCAAAAGAAAATTGTCGTCTGGTTTTAATAATCTTGAGAGACCAGTGCCCCACATTATGAAATAACATGGGTCATTTCTACCCTCTTCTACTGACCTCTGATCTGTCTGGAATATATTTTAAAAAATCCAGACAACTGCTCACAAGTGTGGCAATGCTGCCCTCAGTGCCCTGTAACTGGGAGTAATCCTCCACCGCACCTCTCGAGTCCTCAAGCATTGATTTATGGAGAAGATGATCCTCTGGTGTGACTGGGTCAAGGCTGCTGCTGCTACCTAGCTTTAAACTGCACACACCTGACAAGATAAGAGTCATCATATCCTGTCTTTATCCTCTACAATTTCACCCTTACAGATTTGTAATCAGAACAACTATGATAGAAAGGAAAAGAAAAGATGTTACCTGGCTTTTGGCCTCACTGCAAAATTATTAACACATAATGAGGACAGTTGAGTATGCTGCATTTAAAGCAATCACATTTTTTATGTTCTTAGTTATTATACAACATTTTCCAGCTTGTTCTTATGAAGACTTATTTCAGTCCTTTAGTTGTGAGGAACAAATGTACGATTTAACAACGAGTTTGAGTCAAGTACTTGGAGAAGTTTAGGGGTCAGGCTGGCAAGCAAAAACTGTGGCAGCTTGGGCAGCTGACTGAAAAAAGTCAGGTGAGGAAAAAGTGAACTTGATTAATGTGTAATTTGCAAAGGGGATGCTGAAGGATCAGAGTGATAAATGAGGCAGTGGGAGGGGTTGTAGGTGAAAGAGTGAGTAAGGGTCATGAAATAAAAGAGGCCAGAGGTTATCGTCCAACCACTGCATGAGCGATGACGTGTTACAGCACATGCTGAAATGCACTGGCAGTAACCCAGAGTGTTATTTGGTACAATGCACATGTGAACATGAGATCATAAAACACATGTGAGGTGCACATCTTCAGCTGCTTATTTTCATGGCCCTATTTATCTCATCTCTCTCTCTCTCACGTGCTCACGTGCTCACGTGCACACACACACACACACACACACACACACACACACACACACACACACACACACACACACACACACACACACCTGTGCACTCCTGACAGGTGTTGAAAGATTAAATATACAGGGGAAATGGGTTTATAGAGTTCCGGCTGTATGCTCTGGACAGTTACCACCAATGCACTGCTTCACACCCAGTACGCATGTGCAAAATTGGTAAGGTAGGGTTAGGTCCAGATATCTGTGACTTCTTTTTGACGCCTCAACACACTTATTTAATACACATATTGCCATGCCTGCACACATATCTACTTCTAAAGATGTAATGCATACATCGGTAGTGGTATTTGGTAATGGAATGTTTTAAATGCATAGGAAATCAGCACAATCTGAAATCTCATCCTGTTCTCTTCTGTGGAGGCAGGCCTGTGAAAATTAAAGATATTACATCTGAGAGCCTGGATTGCTGTAGGAAATATTGACAGGAGTAGGCACAGATTTTTATATTTCTGTTATCAAGAAATGGATCAAAGAGGAAATACTTATATCAAGGCAATGAAAACATGAAAAGAGATCTAAAAACAAAAGATAAAGATTCAACTAGCTTAAGGGGGATGCGTTGTTTTAAGGCAGGGTCCTCCAGTTAAAAACGCAACAATGCTGTTCAGTTAGTCTGACCCCCTCCATTCAATCCTTCTCGCGACCTCCATTGATACATGTGATCAAAAGCATGTGTGCGGTGTTCTTGTTTTCCTGAAACAGTCAGAAGAAATTTCCTCTTTTGTTTGAATTTGAAACCAGTCACAGTGTCATATCGTGCTCTCTGTGGGTTTCCTCTTTCTGCTCCAAGTGACTGAAGAAGAATATATATATTAAAGATATTTCATGCATTTGGGCTCCCGAAAAGGAAAAAATAAAAGTCTCCCACCAGTTGTGCTGTTTGCTCTGTTTATTAGAGGTATATTGTCAAACATTTTACAAGCTCTTGCTTAAATGTTTCCATTTAGAGAGAAGAATGCAACACTGAAACATTTACCAAGCTCAGCAGAGAACACACTTATAGCCCCTGTTTGAAAGGCACTAAAGTCCCTGTTTTAATATCAGTCATCCTTTTTTTTTAAAAAAACATCTTGACACATGCAGACACAACTAGCTAAGACACCTGTTGTTACACACGTCAGTAGCTACAATACACAGAGCTTACAATTGGCTTGTTAGTTGAGCTTTTGTAGGCCACACCACTTACGTCTGCTATTGTGTGTTGTACACTTAAAAGTGTTCAATGATAACATGAGAAGTAACACAGACTGTTAATTCAATACACTGAACATTTGCATGGATGTAAAGCTACCTTAAGTCACTTCATTTGGATTGCAGACTTTTAATATGCTGTATGCTCTATTGAGTGCAGGTATCTTAAATATGTTAAAGATTAAATACACCATATTGCAGCTATTTAAATAGATAACGTGTCTTTTAAGTTAGAATCAGGATTCAGTGGATTTATATATAATCACAAGACAACTATCACTGGATTTCCTCAGTCTGCAAAATAAATTTACAAAAAAAGTCTCTTTTATTTAAATAATAATGTTAATAGTACATTCAAATAATAGCATAATAGTTCCTCAGCATTATTGTTGTGGTTTTTAAATAGCTTGACGAAGGAGTGTTTGTGAAGGGGTGTATTATTTTATTACCTTTCATAAAAACATATGAACCCTTCTTCCCAGTTCAAATACTGCAGAAACAACGCCATCTCAAAGTCTGGATGCCACACTGGTGCCATCGTCATATTGCTAATGCTGCCGATCATCAGTAAGTCCATCAGAACAGTAAAGAACTGTGTAAACCCTGCTCTAAAAAAAGCTAAGCACATATGCATGTGCCTGTCAGACAGTTTTTGTCAAAGCTAGATGTGTAGCAAACATGAATATACACTTCTGCTGTAATAGCAACCAGTTGGTCGATGATGTGCACTGTTGCATTGTAGCTAAATGGGAGAAATTAAATGACAGAGCACTTGTTCCTCTCCTGTTTTGTAATTACTTTTTAGTTGTGTGTGTGTGTGTGTATATATGTATATATAT
>NW_005187518.1:89874-110489 GCF_000239375.1 Pundamilia nyererei
TTTATATTGTTGGTATTGTTGGTTTCTCTCTCATCCCTTTCCCAATCTCTCACTCATCCTTGGTATGTTGCTACATTTGTCTCTGTCACTCAGTCTGAAATTAGTTGACTTATAGAGTCTCTTCTTGCCTTCTCTCATCTCTTTTCATGCTTCTGTTGCTGCTGTATTCCCACCGACCACGTGAGTTTGTCACTTGGAGCTCACTACCGACAGCCGCAGCCCTCCACAACCATGTCCTGATAATTTTTCAGCACAACTCGGTCTTGAGAGTCCAGGTAGAGCAGGGCGATGGGACTGAGAGAGGTTGGGACGCAGCAGGCCCGGGGCACTGCTCCATTCACAGAGTTTACCAGAGTTTGCACCATGGCGTGGCTTGAGGAGTTCATGTGGTCAGCCAAAGGAAAGCGACACTCACCCAGGCAGAAGAAGGCGTCGTAGCCACTGGGTGCAATGATCCACTTTTCCCAGCCCACGTCATTGAAATCTACATATAGTGGATGGCGGCGGCACCTGTTGCGGGAAAGGCGCTTCAGTTTTGCAGAACGACCACCGCTTCTTTTCACCCTTCCACGTTCGCTCCAATTGATTCCTCCTTTGTCATCCGCCCAGCTCGGCACAGTATACCCCATTTTTTTGCCCCTTCCCCAGATTTGGTTTCTATTGAGATCCTTGTTTTTATTCTTGACCCTCGCCTTTGCTCCTTTTCTCCTCTGGCCATTACCAGGGTTTCTTCTGCCATGTTTGACTAAAGCCTGTCCACGGCCATCATGACTGTAAGTAACCAAGAGGGGTCTCTCTTGGGCCCAGCTGTGATCGTCTTGTCCCACAGATCTGCATACCCTCAGGTGTGCCTCTTTTGATTTCTCTGTCCCCTCACTTGCAGCAGAAGAGAGGGTCTGCTCAGGAAGTGAGGTGGTGTTGTTTTCAGGTCTGACCTCCAGGAGGAATCCTAGGCTGCCAGTCCCAGCATGGGCCTTATGTAGGAGTTCTGCACTAAGACTAAAAGCCTCCCAGAAACCACTTGTTTTATAACTACGGAGGCCATTGGTGAGTAACCTTGTTTCCAGCAGAGTGGGCTCAGGGTCCTCATGGTGCTCAGTGAGGTATAGGTTTAGTCTGTGGGGTCCAGGACCCAGAGCTGCTCCGTCACTGCGACGGAGGCGGAGCTCAGCAGAGAGCACACTCTCATCTTGAGGGATGGAAGAGATATTGAAGGAAATGTGCACTCTGGTATGATCCTCTGCACCAAGACTGTTTCCAAGGGGCTCTAAGTGGAAGAGTGACAAAGCAATATAACACTTTAGTAAGACTTTATTTGAGCAATAGCAGGAAAATTGTCAGACTGTATAGTGTAGTCAGCAAATAATTTAACATTGTTGTTTTTTTAAAGAAACTTAATTTTAAAAAAATGAAATCTATATCAGATAGATTTTTTTTTAAAGAAATTTACATTACATTTACATTATACATTAACCTATAACACTAAAAGCCTTATAGTTACAGCACGTGGGTTAGTTCCTTTATGGATTTTCCTCACAAAAATGCAACATTAACTAATGTCATCCTCTGTATTATCAAATAATTGTACTGGCAAAAGTTGGGAATTCCTTCAGTGGTGCTACAGGATTACCTGAGCCTTCAGATTAGATTAAATGACTGTGTGTGCTCCTCCTTTGTCATTTTCTTAGTTTGGAGCAAACATGTCTGACAGGAATATGCAGTGTTAACTCACTGATGGTTCACTGATAATGAACCATTATCGCAGGTCTGGATTTATTCTAGCTTGTTTGTGCTGAAATAAGGGCAACTGGGAGGCAAATATGGTGGCCAGGATAGGCCCAAAAGCAAATGTTTCCCTGGTGAACAGGTTAATCCAACTATGATGAGAAGAGTCCCGAGTCTATATTTTATCTTAGTCTAAATCTGATCTCATACATGTTTTGAAAAAAACTTACTACACTTATCTCGTTTGATAGTGTAGTATCTTATTTTGACTGTTCAAAACTGACATACAAAGACTTGCAAAGGTGTGTTACTGCCATAAAGGTTCAAAGCTAGAATCAGCTCAAACAGATATAATTCATATATCATGAATCTAGTTTGACATCAAGAGGAATCACCTGACTACGTGCCATCTAATTGTGTAAGTAAGCTTACCATTGTGGTGGAAGCTGCGTATAGTGTTGGCCTCCTGGATGTGCTGACTGGGGAAATTAAATGAAGGGTCCTCTACTAGATGGTACTGCTGCTGGTGGAAGTGGTAAAGATCCACGAGGTACCGTGGCACTGGCACTCCAGGCCTTGGGTCAGGCTGAGACTGCAGCCCCAGTCGGCTCAAAAGGAGACTCTGGATGGTCTGAGCCAGACCGGGATCCCGGAGTGACGGTGACAAAGCGGAAGGTGTGGGGTGCACCCTGCCATGATCGATCTCGCTGGTGTCTCCACCCTGGCGACCAGACGAGGCATGAGGTAGCAGCAGGACCATGAGGAGCAGGAGGTTAGGAGGGAACATGGTGGACCTGGAGGGAGATGCGCAGGTGAGGAGAGGTAATAAGGTAGAGAACAGAACAGGAAGAGGAAGTGGAAGAAGAAAGGAACGCATACAAAGTAACCTAAACATCAAAGAAAAAAATTGCGACTTCAGGTCATGCACCACTCTGTCCTTCCTTCTGTGTGTTTTAAATAAGAATTTAAATCATATGACATAATGACACAATATAAAGTATTGCTTGAAATCTGCAAAAGAGATAGCCCCAGAGAGATGCTTCTGGACTCTGTATATTATGCTTATGTCTTCTCCTTCCTGGACACACTAGTTTCTCATCAGTCTTCAGCCTTCATGTGGCATATGTTCAAGAAATTTACCATTCACATGTCCATAAGAAGTTGTTTGCTTGCTACTCCTGGTTGTAGAAACAGTGCTACTTTGTTTTTTCTTTGTTAATTTATTGCAGGCTTCTTCCCCTAGAGATCCATTTATCTCACAGGACACCTAAGCAGCAGTAATTAAACAGTCTCGATCTGTAATTTAATCATGCTGCATGTTTGTGTGTGTGTGGATGCCTGTGATGTGTTTGGTATTTACAGAGACCTGATAGAGTGACATGTAGCCATTTTTCTTCCTTTTTTTTTCAAATGACTTGAGAAAATACTTATTCAAGAATTAAGTAGCTTTTTAAAAATATTTTTTATTTGAGGTTTAATTTAATTAACCCCTTAATTATAGGAAGATTAAAGATGTATCTCAGGCATCAAATAGCAGACCTAAATGCTCAGTTTAGTCTGATGTCAGGGTAAATTCTGGTATTTTAATTACAAAAAACAAAAAAAAAATAGTGCCGCAATAAGTGCTCACTGACTGTAAGCCAGCTGAATAATTGGACTTCATGTCTTCTACAGTGATGTGATCAAAACAAATGAAAGCTTTTAATGTCACAGTTTTGAAAAATATGAGCTTTGGGGCAGCATTACTAGTAATGCCACTGCAAATCAATCAAAACAAATCTGCATTAGTTAAATCATGAATTCAAGGCTGCCGTCATGCACAGAGGTATCCACCACACAATTACAATTGTGTTGTTTTATTTTGCAAATAAAACAAAAAGAAAAGAAAGACAAGAAATGGGACATCCGTAATCTCCCTAGAGTTTAGATGTGCATGCACTGGCATGCTCTGCTCAGCACACACGTTGTATTCCCTACGTTGGGTCATCCACAGTTAGATTCATTTGCACCTGCACAGCCCAGCTGCATGTAACCTCCCTATTTCTTCCATATTCCTGCCTGCTTCACTCACTTACTGCACATACAAATGGGTGAAAAGATTATATTCGCAGTCACTAATTTGACTTGAAACCCACAGATGCTGCAAGAGCACTCTTTTAGCTACACTTGATTGTGTTGGCAGGGCATTCAGTGCTGGAACGCGATCACAGACAGGGGTCACACAAATACTACTGCGACCCGGCCAACACCCTACATCTCTGTAGTATGAGTGTTAATAAGTGAGTGAATAATTGCAAAGCAGCAAGGTAATGGCTAGCTTGACCTGAAAAGGAGCTGAGATGTTAAAGGGTCAGTGCAAAGGTGCAAAACTTGTTTACCAGGCAGAAAAAAAAAATCTGCACTGCAAATCAGATGAACTGCTGCACAGTAAAGAAGAACAGAACAATAAACCCCATCTGCATCTAAATTTATGTCTTTTGCAGGACTTTAAGTTTGGCTTTATCTTTTTTCTCGTCCAAGTGCTCACCTATCTCTCGCTCATTCTCGCTTCTATCTCTTTATCTCTCGCCTGTAAGGGACAGAGAATCGATTAGGGCCTCTACAGCGAGATAACAGAGGAGTTTATGACTGAGTAAACACATAATGACGCTGTAATGACAGCTAATCTTACCACGCTGTCAGAAAAAAGGTTAAAAGGAGGTCACAGGTGTGAAGGTGTGTATTTTTTATGTATATGTGACTGTGGGTATGTGTACTGTGTGTGGTACGTGGCTCAAAGGGCAAGCCTGGGAAAATAAGCCACCTCTAGCGTGGGATTGTTGCTAGCTGGCCATTAAACACCACACCCAGTGCTGTTTCACCTGAGGCAACGCAGCAGAGGACAATTACAGATTAGGAACTGCCGGACAACCTCTCCCATATATTGTGGAGGCTTGTAAAGCAGATTAAGGACAACAACACCACATCTCTCCTGTACTTTCCTCACCTGCAAAACCACCCTGAGGTACAAAGGTTAGGTTGTCACACAGAAGGGTGTGTCACAGCTGCAGCGAGGAAGAGGAACGTGGGGCAAAAACAGAGAAAGAAGTTTGGAAACAGTGTCCTACACTGCTTTTCAGGCTCTTTGGTTCAATCCACTTTCAAGGGAGGGCAAAGAGGATCCAGACTTAATTTAGATGTTTTATGTGTTCTGTGCATCTGAGTGGGTGGCACCCAGATGTCAGCTCATTCAAGTTGGCTAGAAAAACTGACATTTTTATGATTACATTCCCCAGTTCCTTATTTTATCTCTGACTTGTTTATACCTTTCCTCTGGCTTAAACAATGAAATGTTCTGGAAGGATAAATGAGGAGAGCCGTATAATGAATGGGGTCAGGGATAAGGCAAAATGAAAGGTATGGAGTTCAACAGCCATGTTTGTGTGTCTTTCCCCTCTGTGCTCAGCCTATGAGACTTATTATATGTGACCTGACCTCATGAGCAGACAGCTGAGTGACCCTGGCATGCGGCGGACGAGTGTGGCTGCTGGTCTGCCCCGCGTCTTTCTGAACTCACTGATTAAAACCTCTGACCTCTGACATCCGTTTCTCTTTCTGCCCCTCTTTTTATCTGTTTATTTCAAACTCTGCTCCCTTTCCCCTTCCTCCTTCCTCCTTGCATTCCTTGAACTTTGTCCTTTTGTTGTCATACACCACCGTATATAACCCTGTTTTACTTTTCTTTAAGCACAGTCCCTCATGTCCCCTTCAAACCATCTTTTTTTCCTTTATTCTCTTACATCTTTTGTTCTTCCCTGTTAAAATGTCACTTTTCATGCTTTTCTGCATCACCTTCCCATTTTCCTATGGACTTTCTCCCACTCCATCTCCCCCATTAGTTCCGCTCTTTTTTTCCTAGGTCTTAAAATGAATGGTGTTTTTGCGGAAGAGTGCGGCAGACTGTTGCCGGGCCAGGGGGCCGGAGTGTCACCACAGCCGGCTGATTTATCCACTGCCGCTGTCTTCATGTTACGCCTGGTCCCTCAACTTTCCCTTCCTGTTGTTCTTCCCGTGTTTCTTTTCCTAAATTCCTCCTCTCACTCTCCCTGATTTCTCTCCCCCCCTTCCAAGCTCTCATTTTTCTATGCTGCCGTCCCATTCTTTCAGAACACGATACGTGCAGCGTACATGCCACAGGGTTCATTTTCAGGCTCTGAGCTAACTCATTTTCTTGAAACTGTGCCATGTCGGATAGCCTCATGAGTCCAGATATGATGTGCAGTGTGCATATACACACCTGGGATCACTTCTGAGGATACATCTGTACTGGCTAACACTTTTTCCCCCCATTAAAATGTATAAAGTGAACATACAGTCACTATAATTAAATGTGAGGTTAAGCCTGTACCATACTCCCCATACTTAACTCATCATTAATGGTTGACTCTGGGCTGTGGAGTTAATACATAATGGGGGTGGGGTGAAAAATGTCCAAAACAGTTGCAGTTGTGGCTCTACTTTCTGAGGCGTAACAGATGAAATCATTAGAACAATATTCCAGGTAGGCTGCTGTAGAGTTTTATTGGAGTCTATTAGAACAGCACTCTAATTCATCCCAGCTGGACTGATTAGTTGGTTAATGACCCAGGCGTCCATTTCTGCTCTACACATACAGAACATACACGCACTTGGATACAAATGTGTCCGAGCACAGAGCACCACAGAGCTTAAACACAGGCTAACAGCCAGGCAGAGTGAACCTAACACGGGAAAAAACTTGCCAATATATGTAACAGTGAAGGGTTGTAAAAATGTGAGACAACTTTGATATAGATTTAGAGTTAGCTCGAAAACACACTGTTTCCACAGCTTTACTGTAAATTGCTTTTTCTGGCTGGTCACATCTACATGCACATGCCTACGTGCACTGTTTTTTTTGGCTTAAGTCTCAATTGTGAGGTAGAACAGAGCATCAGTAGTTCAGCATGTATTCACAGCTTGTCTCTTTCATCCTCTGTTCCTCAGCCCGGGATGCTGCACAGAGATCTCACAAGTGCATTGTGGTTAACAGGAGGCCCTACTGAGGCACAACACTGTAACAGCATCAGTGGAAATACTGACATATCTAACCCATGACTGCTGAAAGCTCAGAGACTGCCCACGTTGTGCGTCTGACAGCTAAACCGATGTGAAATACAGAACAAAAACACACCTCTGCTTTTCACATTAAAGCTGCTGAGCAATAACACTGAGGGCCAATTCATACTTCGCATGTTGCACAGCGTTGGCGAGTTACGTTATGCTCTTTGAACCCATAATGGGCACATTATTCTTAGACAAGTTGCTTACCTGACAAGAGGTAGATTGAGCAATACAGTGGGCCAGCAGTGTATTCATATACACGAGTGTGTTTTTCCCAGCGGAGACTAATGGTTTCAGCAGTGCAGTTCCTGTGGCCTGTAGTTTGACAGACAGATCTATGCATGTGTGTGTGAGAGACAGAGACAGAGGGACAGGGATGTAGTACTCACGTCCAGGTGTAGTGGGATGTATGCAGAGTCCATGGTTTATCCTTGAGCTCCAGTGTTACGATCCCTCGGCTCTCACTCCCGCTCCTTTGGACAGAATGGAGAAAGTGGACTGTTTACCTCTGTCTCTTTACCTCTCTCAGAGAAGCCAGTGCATGTCTTTCCTATGTCTCTTATGCAAATGTACTGTAGGTAAAGTTGCTTGCTCCATGCTTCTCTCCCTGTCTACTCCCTCGCTCAGCTCCTCATCCTGTTGTCAGTGTCAGATAAGCAAACTCTTAAAAAACATCCACTAGCTTCCCCTCTGCCTGCCTGACCTCTGCTAGTAGGCAACTCCCTTTTCTCTGTCGCCTACACTTCCACCCTTAGTTGTTTAAGACAGACTGGTACCGCTGCTAGAAGTTGCAAGAGGAAAATGTCTGTCTGTCTGTCTGTCTGTACTGTATCACAGGCAACAACTCCTTCTTGTTCCTAAACCTTACTATGTCTCTCTGCTTTCCTCTCCACTCTGTTCCTCCCTTTTGTATCTCCTCCCCCTTCCCTCTCTCTCTTTTCTTGCTCACATACATACACCTACACACTCTCTCTCTCTCTCTCTGTCTCTCTCACACACACGCACACACACTTTTTCCTTCTAGTGTCCAGCTGGTAAACCCAATTTAACTCTAAATGACTTTCCTGACCACTCAGATTCTCTCAAATAGTGATGTCACTAAGATCGGCCCTAGTACATTTACAGGCTGTTATCTCTCTCTCTCATACACACACAGAAACACGTACACACATACACACCCATACACACACAAACACATGAGCATGAAAACTTAGAGATATGATAATGTGCACGCCATCACAGTAAATAACATCAAAAGAAACATACACATTTAAATGCACAAAACACACACAAACAAATAAATGAAACATGTTCAAGAGGGACTTTAAAGTCAGCACACACATGCAGACTAACTGTTTTCCTCCTTTACCAAACTCACCTGCGGCGTTTCGTTGGCAACATTTGAATTTTTCCGCCAACATGCTCGCAGACAGTCTCTCCATCATTATAAATACGAGGCCTCATTACTCTGAATGAGAGCGAACGGATTCGGGTACAAGACAAAAAGCTATGAATGGATGACTCATGAGAGCTTTCATGAAGTCACCAGAGCTGAGTGCCGTGATTGGATGAAAGTAAACATCGAGGGGAAAAAAAAGAAAAAGAAAGAGGCTGCACTTCTACACTACGCAAGGTGCATTCGTCCTTCCAGCACAGAGCGGGTGGCGGGTTGAATTTGTATTCATGGGGTGGACCCATGAGAAAACGTCTCTTTAGGATGCACCGTCTCACATATTAGATCTCATCTGGAGAATCACTTGCCCACGTTCCTGTGCTCCTCCTCTCTGTACCCTCCACTTGCTCTTCTAGTCCATTCTCGTATAACCCCCCCCCAAAGAAAAAAAAAAAGACTCATTCACAGACCTCATTCATCCCAAGGCTGTGTGACTGTCTCTGTTGCGCTGTTGCTTTTCTCTTGCAATACACACTGCTGTGATCGGAGCATTCAGTCAAAGTTTTTTGAGGTTCGGGATGGTTTGCAGTGAAAGAATCTTTGACCTGTGAAAGAAGAGATTACATAATGTGAGAGATATATTTATGTCGTGTTTGGTGCTTCTCACTACCACTATGCTCCTATTAGAAGCTGGAATGAAAACATTTGTACAAGCAGATCTTCCGTGGTTAGGTTCTTCTAACTCAACATGACCTCTGACCTCCATGAGGAGTGGTTTAATTGGTTTGATTGTGGATACAAAGGAACTTTTTGGCCTTTGCCAACTCTAAACAAATGTCAACTTCACTATCAGTCAGTGTGTAATTTCTTAGACTGACACAATTTCCTTCAATTTCACTTGGTTCTTGGGTCTGTTGTAGCAAAAAGATATTTGAGGGCACATTGGCTCAGATCCATGTTCTCCGAAAACGTTAGAGCACTTATGCAAATATGTGATGTCTTGATAAATCGAGCAGATATTTGAAGTTTACACAGCACCATTCTCGCATGAAAATATCTTAAAAGTTTATTTTGTGACCAGAAAGAGTAATATTTCAAACTCCGCCACTCTGTGTTCCTCTGACACAGCCTCGTTTGAGTTTTGGACGAAATGCATTCTGGGATATTGCATTTCGTCATTTCGAGCTGATTGGAGACCAAAACAGCCAATCAGATTTTTTTGCATCCAAGTCTGTGATTGGCTGGTTTTGTGGCACAAATATAACGGTATACAGAAAGAATTGGGCGCGCACAGGCAGAAATGTTGAGAGCGCAAGCAGCACATTGCGAGCAAGCGCAAGTGCAAAACCTGAGCGAGAGGGGCTGCTATTGTGTGTGTGTGGATAATAGCAAACACTGGAATACATAATTTGCACGCAGCAATGAATTTTGTTCACTCAAATTGAGCTTTTCTTCGCTCAAAATAAATTTCTCCTCAAAATGCAACACTTGCACCTGCAATTTTTCTTTACGTGCGCTCAGAATACTGGCACAAAAAATAACGCCATATCCACTCTGCTGTTGCAACAACTTATCTTATCTTATCTTATCTTGTCTTATCCCCTGGTCGCTGGCATCAGGTGAAATGTGTTTATTGGCAGATCATTTATATTTTGTTGGTCCGAGAAACCACAAAGTCCTCTTGATCAATCTGTTATCCTCTTGTATGCTATTCTATTTCACCCCACCTAAATCCTTATCTGCTATTCCAGTTACTTTACCTGTTGGTACTGATTGGTAAGCCAGTCTAATATTAAAACTGATGACCTACCTTACAAACAGCTGTTGTTTTTACTTAATTCAAGGTAAAATATGACAGTTATATCCTAATACTTATAACTCCTAAGTGCTATGTCTTGAAAAGTCTTCTTTTTTGGTGTACTTAGGAAGACTCTTAATCTGGTACTTGAGATTAATAAAACATGTTGTAGTTGTGGCATATTGTCCTGGAGATCAAACTCAGAAGAAAAACAGAAAGAAAACATAAAGCACAGATTCACAGACCCTTAAATGCACCACTAGGGAGAGTCTCTTAAACCTTGCTGACCCACAGATGGGCCTCTCATTGCAGACTCTATAATTCAGGACAGCTTAAATTTAGGAGGAATGTGTATAAATGATGGAAAGGATATCAAGAATATCACCCATTAAAGAAAATACCACAGCAGTGAGTGTTCCCTTCATCTGTGGTAGGTGTCATTTAGCTCAAGCTAATCAAGAATGTAAACAGGATCTTCTATATATAGGACACTTTAAGACAGAAAGGTGGCTTTAAAGACAATTTTTCAACATTAAAGTAATAGTTAGCCGCAGCTCTGGCTTCACTGAGCGCCTTCCTGAAATGAGCAGTAATCCCAGCCTCCAGCTTTCCCATCCTCTGGAAAAGCTGTCGGCTGCTGTCCCGCTGACTTCCGACGGGGGTGGAGAGAAACTTTTAAAGTAATACCTCACCGCCCTCTTAACAAGCCATCCATCCGTCCCTCATCCCAGTGTTCCCACCTCCATACTGCTCCATCCCTCCATGGACACAGAGTTTGAGGCCACATCAGGAGAGGAGGGGGGAAGCGGGTATCTGGATTAATTCCCTGTTCAGCCACCCCTTCTCTTCTTCTCTTTTCTTTCACCAAATTGTCCAACATAATAACTTGTTGATTGGCATGATCATCGGTCCTTGGGTGGAAAGGAGAGCCTGGATGGAAAAGTTAACTTGGTGTGATAGTAATAGTAGTAAAAGCTGTAGACACACACATTTGTTTGTTTGTTTGTGTGTATTTTTTTCCATCCATCCATACAGTCTCTTTCGCTTATCCTTATCAAGGATGCTGGAACCTATTGCAGCTACTATAGGGCGAGAGGTGGAGTACACCCTGAGAGAGACAGACAGTCATTCACACCTATGGACAATTTAGAATCACCAATTAACCTAAGCTCACTGCACGTCATAATGTGTCCTTCCACATCTTTGCCGATGATATTCAGATGATATTCAGATCTACCTCCCTCTGAGGTTAAACTGCAATGTTTCTTTGCAGCCGCTACTCTCCTGCTTGTCTGACATTAAGACTTGGATGACTCTTAACTTCTTACACCTTAATGAAAGCAAAACTGAAGTCATTGTGTTTGGGCTTCCTAAAGATCCCAACTTCTCTCTTGACTTTTTGGGACCCCTAACCTCCGATTGCACTTCTTCCATTAAGAGTCTTGGTGTTATCTTTGACAATGCTTTTAAACTTGATAAACAAATCAGCTCTGTAGTTAAGGGATCTTTTTATCATTTGCGGATTTTAGCCAAAGTCAAGTCTTACCTTTGCAGGAACGATCTAGAAAGAGTGGTCCATGCTTTTATTACTTCACGGCTAGACTACTGCAATTCCCTCTATGCTGGCCTAGATCGTTCCTGTCTACATCGCCTTCAACTGGTGCAGAATGCTGCCGCTCGCCTGTTGACCGGTTCAAAAAAAAGAGACCACATCACTCCGGTTCTCTGCTCTCTCCACTGGCTCCCAGTTGCCTTTAGGATTGATTTTAAAATCTTACTGCTGGCTTTTAAGGTTTTAAATGGCACTGCACCTTCTTACCTGTCAGAACTCCTTAGTACTTATCGCCCCAGGAGATCTTTGAGGTCAGCCGACCTGATGCTTTTAGATGTTCCCAGGTATAAATTAAAGACAAAGGGAGAGAGGGCGTTTGCTGTGGCTGCACCTAGACTGTGGAACAGCTTACCTCCTCACGTCAGACTCTCCAAAAGCCTAGAAACTTTTAAAACCGCTCTTAAAACTCACCTCTTTTCATTGGCTTTTAGAAAGGTTTAATTTATTTGTTTTATTTATTTTTCTTTTCTTTTATCAGCGAGGTGTTACTACGAAATTGTGTTCTATTGTATTTTTATCTGTATTTACTGTACAGCACTTTGGTCAGCCTTGGTTGTTTTTAAATGTGCTCTATAAATAAACTTGACTTGACTTGACTTGACTTGACGTCTTTGGACTGTGGGAGGAAGCTGGAGCACTTGGAGAAACCAAACAGACACGGGGAGAACATGCAAACTCCACACAGAAAGGCCCCGGCCAGATGGTGGAGTCAAACTCACGACCTTATTGCTGTGAGGAAACTGCTCACCACCATGCCACTGTGCTGTGTGTGGGTTTTTTTGCATAGTAAATACTTCCCAGTTGATAACATGGGAATTTATGAGTCCTGTTATCCCATCAATAAAAGTCACGACAATCCACATTATCTGCTCAGCTAAACATCTGCTTGTTGAAGTTTTAAGGAAACTGACTGTTGATTTTCAAATGTTTTCACAACTGGATTATTTTTCACTTTTAATTGTTAATTTAATTGCCTAATTGTTGAGTTTACTAAATAAAATTGTTAATTTTACATATTAAAATGAACAATTATTAATGTCCACAGCTTTTATGATGTTATTGCTGCTGTAACTTCATGTAGTCAGGATGATATTATTACATTAAACACCCTCAACGTCTTGTCGTTGTCATAAAACGTGAAATCTGAGCTCAGATGTTTTTGTTGAAATGAGAAAATCAGTTTTATATGAAACAATTTAAACATGATCAACGTTTCAGTTAAATATGTTGTGAACTTGAATCGTCAACAGCAATCCCAGTCTAATGAGGTGTGTATTCAAATGCATGACTCACTGGCTGAAGGAAGAATAAAAGCATATGTCGTTTATTGGATTATTGAACCAAATAATGATTGGGTGACAAAAGTCCAAATAGAAATGAGCAGGTGGGAAGCATTAAGCCAAGCAGAAACTTAAATTAAATTAAATTTCCCATATAAATAATTATTTTATCCTCTGCTGAATTTGTTTGTTCACTTACAAGGAAACAGTCTTTAATTTTTATGGTACTTTCATTTTAATAGAGAGAGACAGGACATTAATCATTACATAAAAGTTATAATTGATTTTCATGTCATTGATTGAAACAAAAAACAACAGACAAAAACAAACTATTTGGTCCCCTACAACCCACCCAGAATTCTGGCTCCTAGTCAGTCAATTATAGATCCTCCAGATCTCAAGTCGTTATGTGTATGAAGCACACCCACCCACAGAATCAGTGTCTTCCATTTAAACCTCTCCAGCAACATGTGCAAGACCAAAGAGCCATCAGAGGATGTCAGTTGTAGACTTGCACAAGTCTGGAATCGACTGCACGACCATCAGCAAAGAGCTTGGTGAGAGGGTGACAGCTGTTGGTGTGGTTATTTGGACATGGATGAAATATAAAATCACTATCAGTTGCCCTCAGTTGCCCCAAAAGTCTCCAGTTCCTGGGAAAAGCTCCTTTGCTGAAATGCAGCTAATGCCATCTACTAGCTACAGTGGGGCAAAAAAGTATTTAGTCAGCCACCGATTGTGCAAGTTCCCCCACTTAAAATGATGACAGAGGTCAGTAATTTGCACCAGAGGTACACTTCAACTGTGAGAGACAGAATGTGAAAAAAAAATCCATGAATCCACATGGTAGGATTTGTAAAGAATTTATTCGTAAATCAGGGTGGAAAATAAGTATTTGGTCAATAACAAAAATACAACTCAATACTTTGTAACATAACCTTTGTTGGCAATAACAGAGGTCAAACGTCTACTATAGGTCTTTACCAGGTTTGCACACACAGTAGCTGGTATTTTGGCCCATTCCTCCATGCAGATCTTCTCGAGAGCAGTGATGTTTTGGGGCTGTCGCCGAGCAACACGGACTTTCAACTCCCGCCACAGATTTTCTATGGGGTTGAGGTCTGGAGACTGGCTAGGCCACTCCAGGACTTTCAAATGCTTCTTACGGAGCCACTCCTTTGTTGCCCGGGCGGTGTGTTTTGGATCATTGTCATGTTGGAAGACCCAGCCTCGTCTCATCTTCAAAGTTCAGACTGATGGAAGGAGGTTTTGGCTCAAAATCTCACGATACATGGCCCCATTCATTCTGTCCTTAACACGGATCAGTGGTCCTGTCCCCTTGGCAGAAAAACAGCCCCATAGCATGATGTTTCCACCCCCATGCTTCACAGTAGGTATGGTGTTCTTGGGATGCAACTCAGTATTCTTCTTCCTCCAAACACGACGAGTTGAGTTTATACCAAAAAGTTCTACTTTGGTTTCATCTGACCACATGACATTCTCCCAATCCTCTGCTGTATCATCCATGTGCTCTCTGGCAAACTTCAGACGGGCCTGGACATGCACTGGCTTCAGCAGCGGAACACGTCTGGCACTGCGGGATTTGATTCCCTGCCGTTGTAGTGTGTTACTGATGGTGACCTTTGTTACTTTGGTCCCAGCTCTCTGCAGGTCATTCACCAGGTCCCCCCGTGTGGTTCTGGGATCTTTGCTCACCGTTCTCATGATCATTTTGACCCCACGGGATGAGATCTTGCGTGGAGCCCCAGATCGAGGGAGATTATCAGTGGTCTTGTATGTCTTCCATTTTCTGATGATTGCTCCCACAGTTGATTTTTTCACACCAAGCTGCTTGCCTATTGTAGATTCACTCTTCCCAGTCTGGTACAGGTCTACAATACTTTTCCTGGTGTCCTTCGAAAGCTCTTTGGTCTTGGCCATGGCGGAGTTTGGAGTCTGACTGTTTGAGGCTGTGGACAGGTGTCTTTTATACAGATGATGAGTTCAAACAGGTGCCATTCATACAGGTAACGAGTGGGGGACAGAAAAGCTTCTTACAGAAGACGTTACAGGTCTGTGAGAGCCAGAGATTTTCCTTGTTTGAGGTGACCAAATACTTATTTTCCACCCTGATTTACGAATAAATTCTTTACAAATCCTACCATGTGAATTCATGGATTTTTTTTCACATTCTGTCTCTCACAGTTGAAGTGTACCTCTGGTGCAAATTACTGACCTCTGTCATCATTTTAAGTGGGGGAACTTGCACAATCGGTGGCTGACTAAATACTTTTTTGCCCCACTGTATCTACTCTACTGATAGTCATTATTTTTTCATCAATACTGCGCCAAATCTCCTTGTATAATGTAAAAACAATTGCTTTGGTTAAAATGATCAAGAGACCCACGCTGGTCTTTCTCTTCAGCATCAAGCGGACAAATGAAGTAACCCAAATGTTGTTTGTTGCCTGGAAAAGCAAATTTAGCAAGAAATCTACTAGAGAATTTGGTTTACTTGTGAGGGATTGTGAGTTTTGGGAAATAGTTTTGAAGAAAGGATTAGAAAAGTAATACAGATTTACAGCTGTGGGAACAAGCCTTTTATTCTGGGCTTTGTTTAAAGCTTTGGACCTTGCACATGTTGATAAAACATATTAATCTACTTTAGCTGAAATTAATAAAACCATGTTTATCTGGGACAGCAGAACACATTTTCTGCAGCTGGGAAATGTTGGACGGTCACACATTCCTCTGAGTAATCAAATTCAGGCTATTAAATCCCCCAAATATAAACCTGTGTGAAAAGGAAAATCACTTTATTTTGAACCATGGAAACAGTTTAAAGGAACGAGTCTGACAGTTTACGGTATTGTACGTAAATGTTTTGTCGTGGTGCAGATGATGTGGAAAGCAGTTATAAAACTAAGCTGTTGTAAAAGTGAAAGCGGTGAAGTGACACTGACAGAACATCAAATGAATGTGAATTGTTGTTTATAGAAATTATGCAACAAACTCAGCTTTATCACTTAGTCATCTGGAGACTTTTTCCAAAATCCTTTGAAGAGCGTTGCTTTGAACAGAGTGAGGTATTAGGAAAAAAAAAATCCTTTGGGAGATCTAACAGCCTCAATTTAAGATGCACCTTTGGTTTAAATGACATGATTTATTATAAATAACCTTTCTGACTTTTAAAACTATGCCGTTGAGTTTACATGGCTTTCTCTACTTCAATTTCAGACACAAACACACATTACAATACTGAAATAGCTTTCAGTATTGTAATGTGTATAGGAGTTTTCCTACTTTTCTTAAACCTCCCTTACTTCCAAAACACCAAAAATATGGAAGCTAAAAGTCGATGGACATTGGTGAGTATCTCAACTTGAAACTGCTTTGCATGATGAAATAAAGCTGTCTGACCAAACATAAATTTAGTCGCAATGCTTACTGTGATTTACCAGTGATAATAATGATAATGATCATCATAAAGGACAACAGATAGATTCCTCTGAAGATTAGACAATCAGCTTGGATATCGTCTCAGATGTTGATGATATTAAGCAGTGTCTTCACCGGTATATATGGGAATAAACACACACGCATACACACACAAACTTCTTAAGAAGTTTTCTGCCATGTTGTGTTTGTCATGAACAGAAACCAGTTTTCAGACACTGAATGCTTCCAAACACTGCTGCTTCTGTGTTGGACAGATCCGATGGACAAATGAAACACAGGCCTTTGGGCCCAAGATGTGAGATGAGCTGGTCCTATCCTAGAAATAGGATATCTGCGTCTGTCATAACAGAGCCTTCCCACTCAAACCAGTGCTTGAGATTCCACCGGATGCACTCGGAAATATCTTAGAAGTGGATATCCACTATTTTAAGCTAAACGAATATGTCTAGTCTATTTCTGATGAAAGCCATGCCCCCAGCACAGAGCAGGAGATGAGCAGGATGGGGAGACGGGCACAGAAACAGAGAACATCCAGGGAATTTTCAAAATAAAAGACCCAATGTCTTTAGAGTAGAGTAAACGTTACTGCTTCTGTATCCAGTTTCCAGAGTTACATCTGCCACAAGAGATACAAAACAGACTCACATAGAAGAGCTGTATGATGAAACACAGTGAGACACAGGATGGCTTTGAATAGAAAAGAAAGGACGAAAATGTGGTATAAGCTAAAACAAAGATATGCAAAAATTGCCAACAAGTTGAATGCTGAATATCAACCCCAAGTGAGTAGGTGACGAGTGTTTCACCGTTACACACTACAGTTTGTCATAATGAGACAGGCGTATAAAAGGTATAAGGTATGGCATGTAAACCTGTTCAAACTTAAGCAATAAGTGTACAAACTCGACAACACGATTAGAAGTGCTTAGATTGATAGTTTGATGTATCCAGTAAATCCTTAAGCACACTTCAGTGTTTTTAGATGCTGAGTGTGTTTTAGAGGGGAATGACCAAGAAAACCAGGATGATTTGTGAGTACTGCATGCTGGAAAGGACAAATGGATGTCAGAAAAAGAAGTGACGAGAAAGAGCATGGGGGACGAAGATGAGATTTCATTACCAGCTCATACGAAGGAATCCACTCAGCTGAAATGAGCACACATCCTGCCCGAATGTACACAGTCGCACACTGACAGACTATACACAGACACTGTCGCAAAAACAGAGTCTGACTCTTTTCATTCACCAGTAAAGAATTCCAGTGTGCGATAAGATTTCATTCTTTTGTTCTGAGCTCAGTGTTTTTAGTTAGACAGTGGGCCAGACATGTGTGTGTGTGTCTGGACACCTTGTGTCACGTCTCCTGCCCACACTGAGTCAGTCAGACATACTTAGACTTCACCAGTAAAGACAACAGTGTTGCTAAAGGGGAAATCTGGACTTCACTAATTGTAAATCCAAGATTAAAAGTTCACTCAAAGATTCTGTGAAGTTGGTTTAGGAGATTAGGGTGGCAGAGAGCAGCAGTGGAGGAAGGTCTTAAATGCTCATAATATACATGTACGACATATCGTACCTTTTCGGGAACAATACCTGCAACTGAGAACCTGGTCAGTTTTGCTTTTTATGCATTTTCACTGTTACTGTGCTAAATCCTTAGTACAATATATATTTTTATTTAGGCAGTATATTTTCATACTATAAATGTATTTCTAACTAAAGGTCTCATCTGCTACAGATTTACAGAGTGAATTTTGCTCTATTAACTTTGTACATCCCTTAAATCAAATATATTATAACAGCATTCTTCCATCTGCAACAGACTGGTGACCCATTTAGGGTCCCACCTTTCAACATGTGGGAGCTGTGATATGCTACAGCACCAGAACCTCTCGCCATAAGAACAGTTTCTTCCCCTCTGCTGTCGGACACATGAACAATAACCATATGACTGTCCCCGCCACAAACACATGACCCTACGCTGTGTCACTGCATCATTACATGCTTGGCACTGATCACCACCTGCACTCATGTATATATCATGTATATATCTATCCACTTAGCACTTTAATTCTTATTCTTATATTTTTATGACAGTATGTTGCACTGAAGCACCGCAGCAATTTCCTAATGTTGTAAACCTGCTCAACATCTGGCAATAAACCCTTTCTGATTCTGATTCTGATTCTGATTTGTGACAATGAAATGAAAAATCAGAGCAAAATCCATCCATCCTTCCATCCATCCATCCATGTATCATGATGAAGAGCTTCGAGAGGCTCGTCATGAGGCACATTAAGACCCGGCTGCCACCTACACTGGACCCACTGCAGTTCGCCTATTAACTGGTCAACACATGACGCCATCACCAGCACCCCCTATATCTTTTTCTCACCCACCTGGACAATAAAGACAGATATGTACGAATGCTGCTCATAGACTTCAGTTCAGCATTCAACACAATCATTCCTCAGCACCTGATTGTAAAACTGAGCCTGCTGGGCCTGAACACCTCCCTCTGCAACTGGATCCTGGACTTTATGACGGAGAGACAGTCCGGATTGGTAACAGCATCTCCAACACCACCACACTGAGCACTGGAGCCCCTCAGGGCTGTGTTCTCGGCCCACTGCTGTTCACGCTGCTGACTCACAACTGTGCAGCAATGCACAGTTCGAACCATATCATCAAGTTCGCTGATGACACGACTGTGGTGGGTCTCATCAGCAAGAACAATGAGTCAGCATACAGAGAGGAAGTTCAACAGCTAATAGACTGGTGTAGAGTCAACAACCTGTCTCTAAATGTTGAGAAAACAAAAGAGATAATTGTTGACCTCAGGAGAGGAGGAGCGATCACTGTTCACTTAACATCAATGGTTCTGTCTTGTGTTGAACTGTCGCTGTTTTGGGTTTTTTGCAATTTTTGCACACTTACACTTTATGTAGTCCTGTGTTGATTGTCTGTTTAATGCTATATGTAGCACAATGGTCTTGGAGGAGCATTGTCTTGCTTCACTGTGTACTGTACTATTGCACATGGTTGAAATTTCAATAAAGCCACTTGACTTGACTTGCGATACCCAGACCTCTGACTCCCTAGCCACTTCACCCCCTGCTCTTCTGGTGTTGGTCCTGGTGCCGTAGCACAACAACCAACTAAAGAAATAATATTCTTACTGTGAACATGTGATTGTGTCATTGTGAGTAGGACTGTGTATCTTGATTATCTTTGGATAAAGAAGTATTTTAGCTCATTAGTTGGCTTCTTGGACATTTTATAATTCCAACTTTTATAAATAAAGTTATTAAAGTTAATTTTGACTTGTTGGGCTAGTCTCCTTGTAACTTTCTTTACCTTCCATTAACCTTAGCCAATAAAAATCTTAATACCAAACTTTAAATGATTCTTTCCTTCCATTGACCCACCTTACTGGACTATAAAACGTAGTCTATGATAGAAAAAAGGTAGCTACAACCCATACTGTTATTACAGTAAACTCTCCCTATTTTGGGAATTATATGGAAAAGTGTATATTTGCAATTAGGATATCCTAAAGATAATTTATGTCAGGTCTGCTGAATATGCAAAAATGTCAAATTTGTCTACAGGGATATCCACATCTAACCATAGGTTATGTTTCCAGTAATAAAGCAAATGTGAAATAAATTATAATTAATGGTTAATTACATTGTCTTTCCAAGAAAAATATTGGTAGGAAATTATTTGCAATTTGTGGGCTCTTAAAAATAAAACTTTACCAGGTTGTGGATTGAAACAGATACATCATAGCAAGGGCATATCAGTAAATCAGAGACATAAAATGAGAACAAGCTTGAGTGATCCATTTGATTCCACTGAAATGGAAACAGGAAGTCTGGTGGCCACACTCCTCCTCCACAGAACATTCAAACCAAGGTTAATGTAGAGGCAAAGATGGATTTAGTCTGTGTCTGTGTGTGTGTGTGTGTGTGTGTGTGTGTGTGTGTGTGTGTGTGTGTGTGTGTGTGTGTAAGAGAGAGCGATAGAGAGAAAGAGAAGGAGAGAGAGACAGGCAAGCAATCCTATGAGCTAGTATGCATTCATTATCTTGCTCAAGGGCAAACAGCAACCTACTCACTCCACAAACGACCACTATTGCTGCACAAATTCATTCACAAAGAAACACACACACACACAGACACACACACACACACACACACACACACACACACACACAGAGAGAAA
>NW_005187518.1:110509-115711 GCF_000239375.1 Pundamilia nyererei
ACACACACACACACACACACACACACACACACACACACTGAGAGAAAGCGAGAGAAAGACAGACTAGATCCCTTATAAACTAACTTTCTTGCCGACTGATAAAGAGCTCCTTGTTTATCTAAGGTCAATCACATCACATTTAGTTTCATATTTCATTCTGTGATTAGTTTTTACAGTTCCAAGAGGAAGATTTACCATAAAAAGTTTTAACTATATTATGGAGCGGACTTTATTACAGCTGCTGTTTGCATGCCTTTATATGACAGTTGGATTTTTTTCTAGATGGCTAATCAGACTCTGGTATCAGAGATAAGATGGTGGCATAATTGTCTTTAACATAAAGTGCAAATCTAATGATCTCTGTGTCTGTTTCAAATAGAATTGCTGTTTGAATAATAACAAATATTTTTTTTGTTTGTCAAACAAGAGTAAAGTACTTTCAGTACTCATCAAAATGAATTGGGGTGCCAAAAATCTTAAACTACATTATTTAAGGTCAGTCATTGATCTGAGTTGCAGCAAGACACTATTAAAAATTGTTAATTTAAAAGATAAGCAGTTATGAGGACAGCATGTTTGCAGATGTTTCAGTTTCTAGAGCTGTATATATGGCCTTGCTCATTGTAGAAAGCAGATAAGCACACGCACAGCACATGTCTGTTTGGTTGTTGCATGCTGCTGCTTAATTACAGATACAGTATATTACAGGTTTGTATATACATACATGTGTGTGTGGTCAGTAATAACAGGAAGCTGGTCCTCAATGTTGACACAAAGCTGCCCGGGTGACTGGCCGTTTAAAATAAATAAACAAACACACACACGAGTGACCCACTCAAACCACAAGCTGCAGAGTTCTCCATGAGACTAAAAATACAAATTGACGAGCGCTCCACGCCATCAAACCCAAACAGGAACACCTGCAGCTCACCCCTCAGCCCGGCCTTGTTGCCGGGACGACCAGCTACACTGCGTAAAAACAGTTTCTAGTAGGATAAGGAGGGGTGGGAGAGATTTTACAGATGCCAGAGGATTCAGGTGACGATTACTGGAACACAGTTTGCAGACTTACAGCAAAGTTTGAATAAAGTCAAGGATAGTGAAGAATGAGGAGACAGTCATAGTGTTGGGAGAGAGGTGATAAAATAGAAATATTAAAGAAAAAAAGATCCAAACTGAGAGAGTCTGGATGTGGTTTGAGTGGGAGCTGGTGCTGTTTTTAGAGCCAGCAGGTGGCTGTGGAGCACCAAGGCCACAAGACTCACAGAGGAATGTATGAATATGACTGCGGTAAATCATGCCATAGCCTTCCCAGTGCAGTGGAGAAGTAAAAAAAAAAAAATCAGTGTGAACAAACAAAAACCAACTTTTGACCAGAAGTCTGGACTCTGACTCACATCTGGAACCATTTTTAAGTTTCACTTTCAGTCACTGTTTACTTTGGTTTTCACACACTGTTTGGTTTAGGTTTAAGCACCAAAACTGCTTGGCCAAAAAAAAGGCTGATGGTTTGGGTGTCAACATGTCAAAAAAACAAAAAACAAAAGACAATGTGTCTCACAGTAAGCAGATGTATCTACGTAAAATTTACCAAGCTGAGATGTTTTCCCGTAATCCTTGTTGCTATAGACGCTCATGTTGTTTGCGCTTATATTTTGGGCTCGATTTGTGTTCAACACGTATGGGCTGATTCCATTCAAATCACAGACCCCCTATTTCACCCCCACTTCCAAAGTATTTGGGATCCTGTGTAAAATGGAAATAAAAACAGAATGCACTGATTGGCAAAGCATTAAAACTGAGACATTTTACGTTCTCTCCGGTTACTCCTGCTTCCTCCCTCAGTCCAAAGACATGCAGTTAGTGCGGTAAGGTAATTCTAAATTGTCCATAGGTGTGAATGGTTGTCTGTCATTCTGTGTTAGACTGGTGATCTGTCCAGGGTGTACCCTGCTTTTCACCCTATAACAGGTGGGAAAGGCTCCAGCCAACCTGCAACCCTGATAATTGAAAAAAAAAAAAAAAAATAGTAGCTCAGTATAGTGATTGGCAGTTGGCAATCAATTTGCAGCATGTGATGTTAACCTCTTAAGCCCCAACTAGATTGGACATACAATATGTAAAGACATACATACTTAGAGAGCCAGAGTTCCTAAGAAATAACGATGGCTACGGATTCAAAAATCAGCAAAATACTGAATTTACAAATTGTGGAAAACCTTTCAGAATAGGATTCCTCCATGTGAAGCTGCAAAAACTTTCATCTACAGTCCATAATTTGATCAAAGTTTTCTTAAAATCTGGAGAAATCTCTGTGGGCAAGGGACAAAGTTGAAAATCTTTGGGCCTCAAGAGACAACTGCACTACACTGATTCTGTCATGGAACTAACTGCTCAGTAACTCTGTCATACAAAAACAACACCACATGTGATCATGATCCAGAAACACTGTTGTCTTCGCTGAGACAAAGCTCACTTAAAATGGACTGAGAGAAAGTAGAAAACTGTTCTGTGGTTAGAAAAATGCAAGCTTGAAATCATGGATGCCACATCCTCTGGACTAAAGAGGAGAGTGACCATCCGGCTTGTTATCAGCGCTGGGTTCAAAAGTCTACGCCTCTGGGTCATGTTTCGGCTGTGTGCTGGCAGGAGAAGGACCCAAATGCAAAACTCACCATACAGGAATTAAACTCAAAAAGCTGCTTTATTGCAGAATGGCACAAAAAATATAACAAAACTAAACTGGGACATGGCTAACTAACACACAGCCGGGGAGGGGAACACAGCCATGAGGGTAGATCACAACATGGACACAGAGAAACACAGGGCTTAAATACACAGAGGGAGCAATCAGGGAATAGGTAACAGGAGGGAAACAAAGCTGGGGCAAATCAGACCTAACAAGACAAAGGAAGCAAAACCAGACGTATTTACATGAGACACGGACTTTCAAAGTAAAACAGGAAACATAACACAGAGATGTGAACTTGACAAGGGGATACAGCTTACAGGGGAGACAGAGCAACTAGAGAACACAGAGACATAAACCATAAGACAGAACTCTAAGAAACCAAAGACTAGAAATGATAAATAATATAATAAACTCAAAACCCTGGGTCAACGACCCAGGCATCCTAACACTCTGATGGTATGAGGGTGCATTAGAGTCTATGGAACTGGCAGCTTGCACATCTGGAAAGGCACCATTAACTGAGAGGCATAAAAGGTTTTGTGCTCCCATCCAGACAACATTTTCTTAGGAAAGTAAATAATAAACTACATACTCCATCTAGTACAAGAACATGGTTTCATAGTAGAAGTGTCTGGGTGCTAAACTGGCCTGCTGCAGTCCAGACCTTTCAGCAAATGAAAACATTTGATGCATGATTAAAAAAAAAATCTAATGCCACAAAGAAGACCTAGGGGTTTTTAGGAACTAGAATCCTATATAAGTAAAAAACTGGGCCAACATTCCTATGCCGGAAGTCCAGAAAGTGGCCTCATCAGTTCCCACACATTTACAGACAAATGCTAACAGTGGTAAACGTGGCCCTATGCCAACTTTTTTGACACATGTTTCTGCAATCAAATTCAAAATTAGCTTTTTTGTTTTTTTAATGGTACTTGTTCTCTGTTTAAACATGTACTTACTGTTACTGTTTTCTATTGTGAATAAAATAAGAGAATTGCTAGTCGTTGCATTCAGTTTTTAATTATGTTTTACCTTTTGGGGGGATTGGGGTTGTACCTCACATCTTCAGAGCTTTTTATTTTCTACACTGTGGTTTAGTTATGAAGAAATTTTTGAGAATTGGTATATTTCAGAGGAAGATGTCACACAAAAATAAGCAACATTTCCCAAACATGACCTGCTTTAAAACAAAGCCAACAGAGTGTGAAATTTGAAATGCTTAAACTATCCCATAGAGTGGAAAGCTGTCCTCTCAGGTGGCCATTGATTTCCATGTGCATGCATTTTTGTATCTATGGTTTGAACTTGAGGGAAGCTCAGAGCTTTAATTCAGGATGTGTTGTCTGGCACAGTTAGTGGCCTCTTCTGGGAGGTTAAAATGCCCTCCAACAGCTGCAGCACCTGCTCAGATTTCTCTCCGAGACAGTGTGATAAAACCCAAGTCTCCCTTCATACATAAAATAAAAATGCAGACTCACAATTCATCTGGAGTCATGACTTGACATACATTTTTGTTTTCTGCATGTGTCTGTACATACGCATATGTACTTCATGCACATGTGGGGACATATGTTTGTTCTTTGGTGAAGAAGTGCATGCCTGTCTGAATTTGTGTATTTCCCACGAATAACATACTGTACATACATGAGAGTGTTATTTATGCATCCTCTCTGTGTCTGTAAGTGCGTAAGCTCCAGATGTGTCCTGGGGTCAGAGCAGGGCTGCCCTCTCCAATCCAGATGTGTCCAGGTGTGGCCTTAAGTGTCACGCCAAACAGAATCTTCTTAATGGCAGAAACAGGTCACAGGTTCACAGATATTTTGTCCTGACTTGTGTCTCAAGAAGAAGAAAAAAAAAATCACAAAAAAAAAAAAAAATCAATCATGTGACAAGCAGGTGCACAGAAACTTGACTTGCTGCAGTTTCTACTAAAATGAATGAATGTCTCTGGTCTAAAGTAATCTAGTGATTAATTTCTCTGTTATTATCTTTGGCAGGATATGACTGTCTATTCAGTCCTTACAGCTGTGTCCGTTGATATCTTGAGCAAGGAGGACAGGACCACGCTTAAGGACGGAGATCTGGCAACTTTACAACAGGAAAAGGGCACTCAAGTCTTACATTCTCTGGCACAGCAAATGGAGAGAGCGAGAGAGGAGGAAAGAAAGAGACAAAGAGAAGGAGGCACTAAAGTTTAACAGAATTTTTAAAATGCAGAATTTACTGAGGGGAAATGTGAGTAAAGTTCAGGAAGAGCTTGGTGTTTGTTAAGTGTAAGGATTTGGGTTTCGGGGGCATCAGGTCTGTGGTCGGGAACATAAGGAGAAAGGGAAAAAGGAAGATGTGCTCTACTTGTTATCTAGCCTCACTGTTTACTCAGATTCCAGCTCACAGATAGCATCAGCAAATAAGCTGCGGCCAAGTCAACGTGCTGTTAGACCATGCCAAAACTGACCTTTTGCTTCTGTGAACACACACACACACACACACACACACACACACACACACAC
>NW_005187518.1:117661-130155 GCF_000239375.1 Pundamilia nyererei
CCTCTGGTGCAAATTACTGACCTCTGTCATCATTTTAAGTGGGGGAACTTGCACAATCGGTGGCTGACTAAATACTTTTTTGCCCCACTGTACTAACTCAGCTTCATTAGAAACAGAGGTCTAATCCACTGTAAGTCGTCAGATTTTCATAACTGTAAACTATCCTCTCTGTTATATGGAGAGGAAAGTAAGATTTTTCAAAACTGTTTTAACATGATTCAGCATTTTGGAGATCATCTTAAAATAAATGATCCTGATGATGGTGACAATGGTGATAACATTGATTACTTGGTATACAACCTGCTCTTATTTTTCTTGTTTTAAAAATAATTTTATTTTTTCAAATGTGACATGTCTCAGATATACAAAAGCTGTCCTTTGGGAACACTGGGTGACAAACAGGGTCTTGGGATAAATGAGGTGGAGCTGTTGCTACCAAGCTGGTGTTCCTGGTGTGAGGGGCTGTATTTTAATCCAAACCCAATTCACTGTTTCCTAACCATTCCTGAATCATTTAATTGTAATAATGTAATAATATCCTGGCTTAGAAACATGTTATCTATGCCAGCTCTCCAACCTCTTTATTTGGACTTTCTTGGACACCATCACCAGCTGGCACCAACACCAGACGGCCTCTTGTAGCATATGACAATGGACACAGTTGTGATAGCACAAGTAAATCTATTCCTAGATATAATATTTTCTTCATTATTATTAAACCTGTTTTGCTCTCCCTACAGCTGCCATATGTCTATCCTCCCTTGGCCTTACAATTTAAGGTGAGTTTTTATTCCTTACTGTCACCAAAGCCTTACTCACAGCAGCATGTGTCTCTATGGTGTTGTAGGTTATATAAATAAGATGACAGGAGGGCAGCAGGAGTAGAAGGAACATGACCACTTGCCACGTAGCTTTGGTGAAAGTTATAACCGGCCCATGGGCTGTTGAAGCTAGCTCTGATGTCTTTCTGGTGAGCCAATTTCACAGATACTTGATCTGACTGAGAATTATGCTATGACCAACACTTTGAAGTCTTTATTGTGTTTCTCAAACTAGTCTGAAACAGTCTTTGCATTGTTGCAAGATGCAAGCTAAAAGAAGGCACTGCCATTGCCATGAAGAGGTGTAGCAGGCATACAGCATAAAAAGTGTGGCCACAAGAGTTCCTTAACCCAAGCTTTCCCAGTAAATCATTGGCCAGAACATCATTATTCTTCCAGCAGCTTGTTTTCTTCCCACAGTGCATTCCTTGTGGACTTACTCACCTGTTACATGGCATGAAATAAAATGAGCTTTAATTTATATCACTGCTAATGTGGGAACCTCTCATCATGCCAGGGGTGCTCTAACCAGGTCATCTGGCCAATGATAATGGTTTGATGAGGGTTGCTAAGTTCTGTTCACCTGCCTGTACAGTGGCTAATTTTCTGACCAATATGTCCTAGACTATGACTTTCACTGCTGGCTGGACTCTTGGTAATTTATTGCCTACATTTAAGAAATGTACTATTTTGAAATGGATGAATCAACCCTTTTAACTTCTGCTCTTTGGTGCTGGACCTCGTAGATGATTTTATGAACTAGAAAAAAACTGTAGCAAAGTAATGATGGAATAAAGTCTCCCATGTTTTTGTAGACTAATAAAATGACTAAAGTGTATTATAATTTTGCGACAGCATTTTGATGAAGCAATAGGAGTTGGTGAGCTTTGATTTTATTACGTAAGCATTACTGGATCTTTCATAATCCCCATCTTCTTGCAATGTCCCTCATTCATATTCAGTGTCTCCCTCTTTTGCTGTATTCCTCTCTTTGTGCGACGGAGTGGTGTGACAGTAGAGAGCAGACAATGTCGGGTTACCCTGGTAATTTAGGGAGGAGGACGGAAGTATCCTGGACAGGCAGTCCCTCCTCCCGAGAGTCCCACTGATGATTCACCAGCCTGCATGATGAAGGTTGGTGACCCCAATTTGAGTAAGGCAGAAGGAGGTGGAGCGGGAGAAGAAGGCGGATGAGGAAGGGGGATAATAAGCAGGAGGGGATGGCGATGCCTACGTCAGTGGCACTCGCTAATAGGCAGATGTCCTTGTCCATGACAGAAGTAAATCATGTCTCTTGGGGGAAAGAATACAAGAACGAGAGGAGAGGAAGGGAAGAAACAAGTAAGACAGAGACCAAGATTGCTGTCTGGAGTAGTGAAGTGCAGGGCTGGACGTGAGTGCGTGTCTAAGTGAAATTATAGGCAATTAGTTCAGCCTCTGAGCCCACTGTAGAAATGTTGTTTTGATGAAGAGGAAAACAAGAAGGAGGGAAGCCAGAGAAGGTGAAATGACTCAGTTTAAGTGTTTGAAGCTGTTTAGGTTGAGTGGGCCGGGTTGCATTAAACCAGAGAAGGTCACAGGTGATCTGCAGAGACAGAGGAATACAGAAAAAAAGAGCAAAAAAAAAAAAAAAAGGAAAGGTAAAAGAGTAGTGTGCAGCAAAGAACTAGTAATGTGAGTGTAACAATAGCAGACTATGGAAATACTCAAGAGCAAGTTAACTTACAATTAATAGTATATTTCTAAGGAAACAAGTAGAGAAAAGTACCATCAGAAAACTGCAAACTAGCAACATAAATAAAAATCACTCACATCCCTGTTCCCCAGATTACGTAATATATTCTCTGTATTAAATTAGTATTTACTGTTTATAATTTTCTTAAAAGGCTTGTATGGCTTCAGACAATTCATGTGGAGCAATGTGTCATGTTTTGTAAGCATCTCCTTGTTTTTGCATGAAAATATTTATCTATTTTTTTATGTAACTCTTTGAAGCACCACAAAATTGATCTTAGATGTAGTACTTAAGTGTCCCAAAGACTCGGCTAATGACTAAAAGAACATCAACTTTTATGAGTATGTGATCTACCTCCTGATGAAATAGCTGTATACCCACCCCCACTGCCAAGGAAGTTTCCATGCCACAGAAAACATAATCAAAACAATAATAATAATAACAATAATGATGGATTGCATTTATATAGCGCTTTTCAGGACCCCTAAAGCGCTTTACAATACCACTATTCATTCACTCTGACATTCATACACTGATGAAGGCAAGCTACAGTTGTAGCCACAGCTGCCCTGGGGCAGACTGACAGAAGCGAGGCTGCCATATCGCGCCATCGGCCCCTCTGGCCATCACCAGTAGGCGGTAGGTGAAGTGTCTTGCCCAAGGACACAACGACTGAGACTGTCTGAGCAGGGGCTCGATCCGGCAACCTTCTGATTACAAGATGAACTCCCAACTCTTGAGCCACGACAGCCCTACAAAACACCAGAAACACTTATTTCTTAAAAGTAATGTGGACATTCAAGGTCATAGAAACATTTCAAGCAATCATATTATGAGACACTAATAATAATAATACGATCCCATCAAAAAAACTAAGGACAGGATTGGGCCTGCACCCAGGGCTGGACTGGGACAAAAAATCGGCCTGTCTTTTTGGTATATTTATGATTTCTATACATCTTACGTCAGATAAAAACTTTGGTTGTAAGATTCAGATAATTATTTATTAAAAGCTAAACATTTTAAATGAGAATAAGAAAGAAAAGTATTTCTTTGTGCCCCCCTTTCCCTGTTAATGCCCTACCTGGCCCCCAGGCAAAACTTTGCTAGACCCGCCCCTGCACAGTTACCAGCTGTCAGCTACCTAAAAAAAGTATCCTGGTGTTATTTGTCTCTCAGAAACAGTTCATAACTTCCCTTCAACTCATTCATGTCACCTAAAAGATAAACCTGTTTCTCCATCACCTGTTCAGCTCTGATGATTCAGTAAGGACATCTCCTGGTTTCATCTTCATGTTTCCCTCTCACCACATATCCAAACCGACATCATGACCAGCAGCTTTTACAGCTGTGGCTCCAGCAAACATCAGCTGATACTAGAAATTAATATTAAATAACTTCTTACCTGAAGTTCAGTTCACCACACTCAGACCGGTGGCCGCCTCGGGTCTCTCCTCCTCCTGCCTCCCCTTTCTCTCATCCACCCGCTGGCCTCTGTGGAAGCTCCGCCATAGCCACCACCAAACAACTGAGTTATTTTTACACATCTGCCAGCATCTGGCCAATCCACCACCTTTCATTATTTGTACCGTTACAAAGGGGAAGAAAAAAAAACGGCAAATACCGGCAAATGCCCGGTATGGCTAATGGCCAGTCCAGCTATGCCTGCACCTGAAGCAGGGTTTAAAGGGAAAATCATTCTCATCAAAAATGTGTTCCTATTTTTGTCTTATTAGCAAACATAGCCGAAAGGTTTCTGAATAACATATGGTTCAAATCATGTTTCAAAAGTAAGGCTTGAGTGAACCATCAAATCTGATAAACAACTTAATTTATATTACTGTTCAAAGAGTTTATTTTTCATGTGCCACAGCTTGGCATTGCTTTATTGACTGCATAGAGATATTTGCTCAGTAATAATAAAAGAATGACATCCCACTGTCTGCCTACACACTCAACATGTTCTTTTTCATCCTCATCTCTGAGTTGTGTTCATGGTGTAGATGTAAATAAAGTTGAGGTCATGGAAGAAGTATATTAATTTTTTCTTGTTTAAAGATTGTGTGAAAATATAAGGTATTTTGGCATACTGCAGGCTAAACGGGTTATTTTGCAGTACCGGGGTGAAGTTTACAGTAATGCACGATGTTGGAGTGGTGGAGGGCTGGCTGTGCTGTTCATGGTCTATGTTGGGCTACATCAAGGCTAACAGGTATCAATTTAAGGTCAATATTGAAGGTGATGATGCTGATTAGTTGCTCACCAAATTTTTACTTACTTTATATTGTCTAGGGGGTTGGAAAGCAGCCATATAGCTCATTACACATCTGCTTATACCTTGTTGAATTCAGATCGCAATATCTACAAAGAGCAGTGAATGTCAGAGTATCAGTACAGGTCAACTGATAACAGCCTGTCCACTGAGAAAATTCTTCTGGTGCTCCCAAAACAAACTATGTGGCTTATTTCCAAGTGATTCCTTTCCCTATGTTGCACTGCTACACCCAATCTTCAGGTTACTCCAACTGCCAAATCCCACTTTAACTGCTGCCTGGGATAAACTGGCAACCTCGACAGGTGGTAACGCACTTCTCATCCCACGAATGCTGTGGTACACTGCAACCTATACCAGCTGTCATAGGCCAAAAATGCAAATGTAAAATCTAAAAATAGCTATTTTAAGGCCTTGTAAAAATAAAGTTGGGAATCTTTGACGTTACCTTAGATCCTAAGCTCAGCATACTAACATGACCATAGTTCAGCTGATGTAAGATCTGTAATATGTCTTGAACCTCTAAATCACAGGTGTCGAACTCCAGGCCCTGATGGCCGGTGTCCTGCAGGTTTTAGATGTATCCTTGATCCAACACAGCTGATTTAAATGGCTAAATTACCTCCTCAACATTTCTTGAAGTTCTCCAGAGGCCTGGTAATGAATTAATCATTTAATGCAAGTGTGTTGACCCAGGGTGAGATCTAAAACGTGCCCTCGAGACCTGGAGTTCGACATCCCTGCAAGATAAGCACGTTAACGTTTGCTAGTTGGGACCAAAAAGGTACAGTTGAGGTTGATAAAAAAATTTCATAATTTTGCACATATAGATGTCATACACCAGAGGATTAAATAGATGACCATTGTGACTTGATCCTGGCATTAGCTGAAATATCATGATGGCAGTCAGTAAACTGACTTTGAAATCGATAAAACATATTTAATAGGAATATTGATGACTGCACAAATGTGACTTTTACGTGTAGAAAAAAAAGGATCTCAGAGATAAACATCAGTCAAACCTTCACTCAAATATTCACAAGCTTCTCAATAATAGCATTTCTAGCTGGTCCTGATTGGTCACAGCTGATGAACCTGTCCAATCAGCGCTGACATCAGTTGGTCCTCAGCATCACAGACAGTAATTAGCAGCATCTTCCTGTGTTTACTCCTGTGGGGAAGGGAGTGGGCTGTGATAGAGTCTACAGACTTATAGATAAATGGAGATAACTTTAATCTCACTCTAATTGGCGCTTCCCTTCTCCTCCCACCTCCTCATATGTCTTCCTGTCTAGACTTGAGTTGGACATAAGCCTCCACTTTCCCATATCATGCTGTGGCAACTTCTTGATCATGGGCATGGATAGATATAGTCCAATATGGATTTGGTTCCTTTGCAGGGCTACAGGCCAATAAAAAGGAAAATTATAGTTTAGTATCTTCACTTTTTTATTTAAACAACTGGCAGCTTCATTTATGGGAAACAGTCTCAAAATGCTGTTGTGTTCACACATGTATATTCACCCTAAACACAAATAAAATTGAGTCTTTCAATGCCTAAGGGGTTTTTACAGTTTGGATCCCAGGCTTTTTCCAGCTGGCATGCTCCACTGCTGACCTCTTTATCTCCCTGGCCACTTGAGCTGGGGAAATGAGGCTGCCACAGAGCGCCTGGCCCTCACAATAGCTGGAGATCCTCCAACATTCCCCGCGGTGGCAAGTCAAACAAACCTGGGGACTGATTGTGACTCAGCCATTCCTTTTGTGTCTGTTTGCCTGGCTGCTTTGACAACACCTTCAGTGAGAACTTTACAGTAAATATCAGCACTTCTACTTTAGAAAATGTACTGTGACTGTATTGTATGCGCTAACATAAATGGGGTTTTATTCATTTATTTACCCAGTTCTTCTTAATAATATCTATAATCATAAAGGAGGGAAGCACCAGAAACACTCTCTCATTCATTCACTTCCTTACATAGTTTACAGTATTCTATAATGAATATTTAATTTGTGTTTTAGAAATAAACATAAATCTTTTCTGTCATCACTGGTGGCTGTAATATTATAGGATTAATTTAATCATAATTACTACAATCATTGCATTGAGGGATTTTCAGCACTTCCATTGTGAGAATGTTTGAACTCATTAACTTGTGTATAAAGTTCATAATTAGAAAGCAGACACTTAAGTACAAAGTAATTCTGCTGCCTTGCATAGTAAACAGAGAATGATACAGTTGTCTAGAACTGTGCACATGTCTGCTGACACAATGTTTTTATGTATGCAAGCTGCTGAAAGCAAATGAGCAGTCAGGAGGCAAAGTATCGGACAATCTTCTTGGCATACTGTACCTTGCACTAAAGAAGGTCTGTATCAAATTTAGTGCCTTTTGTCTCACAAAGATATTTTTTTGTGATTTGTCTGTTGGTTGCACCACAGAGAGGTTCAATTCAGAGTCATATTTATAAAGCAACAAAATTACAACAACAGTTCCCTCAAGGCACTTTATATTGAAAGGTAAAACCCTGCAATAATTCAGAGAACAAAAACCACACACCCATGAGCAACCACTTTGGTGACAGTGAGAAGGAAAAACTTGCTTTTAACAGGAAGAAACCTCCAGCAGAACTAGGCTCAGTGAGGGACGGCCATCTGCTCTGACTGGTTTTGGGTGAAGGAGGGACACAGGGCAAAAGACACACTGTGGAGCAAAGGTTTTCAGCACGATTGTAAAAGTAGAGAGGGTGTCTGTCTCCCAAATCCAAACCGAGGGTTGCTTCCACAGTAGAGGGGCCTGAAGGCTCTGCCTCCCATTCTACTATTACATATCATAGGAACCACAAAAAAACAGCAGTCTGACAGCAAAGTGCTCTATTGGGGTACAAGGAGGTCTTGAAGATAAGATAAGACCTGAAACTGAGTTTAGATTTAATTCTGGATTTAACTCGGAAGGTAATCTGGGAAAATTGTGGTCTCTCTTTGTGGTCTTTGTCAGTACTCAATTAAAAGCTAAACTAAAAGTTTCTCAGTTAGATTTTAGAAAAGCGTGGTAAAATGAATGACAAAGTTGGCTTTTTTCATTACTGTTTTTCTTTTAATTTTGGGGCGATTGAAGCAACCCATTTTTACTTCCAACTCATTTTATATTGATGCTTAATCAGGACCCCTTAGCCCTTCTTTTAGCATTCACTTTTAGCATAATTGTTCATTGTACAAAAACAAACAAAAAAAAACTGTCTACACAGAGGCAGAGTGACACTGCAGGCACATGTAATGAGAAAAGGGTACGCAAGCATCACTATGTAAAGCTGGTACTGTGAATGCTTGCCTTCCCCACTAAACAAGAAGAATGAGCAGTAAGACAACAACCGCAATGTTTCCAAGTCAGTTACAAATAAGCAAAAATATTAAATTAAATGTGAAGTTGAAGGGAGAAAGTGATCACACTGACTCATTGAGGAACCAGAGGAATGAAAAGCAGTTTCACTGACTCATCAGCCGGCTGAGTGAATTCCCCATCTCATACTCCAGTATATTCATTCATTGTGCTCCCAGTGTCACAGCTCAGACGAAACTTAGTCCTCGTTACCATATATGTTAACGGGTTTAACTCTAGCATTGATGCAATGACAACCAAAGTTAATACTTGCTTATACTTGGGTTAATACTTGTTCCAATGAATGTTATCACGTGAATCATCATTTCTTCCCCCTTTTGATAATGAAATGTGCTAAAAATACCAATTCATGAGGTCACTGCCCAATTATTTTTGTCTGCTGGCTGGTGTTTTTGGCAAAAAGGGTGATTAAGTGGTTTTGAGAGCTATCAGACACTTGCCAGGAAGTGACAGAGGACCACAAACAGGAAAGAGCGGAATGTGCTTCCTGTCGGCCGATGGTAGTGTACAGGGGCAGATTCCTTGTACCATCGTGACTGATACACCAGCATACACACACATGCATACACTAAAAGGCAGGGATGTTTTTCCACTGAAATCAGGGAGAAGCAGACTGTCAGGAAAGGCAAACAGCAAGAAAAGATAACACTGAGACAGCGTGTTCAAGTGCAGTGCGGCACATCGGGAAGCATAAGCCAACACCAGGCCTTCAGAACTGCCTTGTAAAGCTCATTCTCACTTAACCTTTAGAAAATACTCATGTAATATTTGTTTTGTTGAATAAAGTGAAGTCATGAAGAGATCACTCTTTCGGCCAACTTAATAATGCATCTGTTTGACAAAGATCTTCCCCTCAAATTGGACTGATCTTTTTCATACTAAAGCTTAATTTTCTAGGTCACGTTTGCATGAACAATGACAGCCTGGCATGCTGACATAACAGACTCTTTAACAAAAAGCTTTTTACCAGTCAGATAGAACCAAATCTGTGAAGGTGTTCACCGAAAACACCAAAACAGTGAGCTGAAAAAGGTTTCTGCTTGTTTCCATTTTCTTTTAATTGCATTTTTTAAAAGATGTTGTCCAGAAGTATTTGGATTTTGCTCGATGGTTATTTACATTACCATTGAGCAATATTCAAGTTTTTGCCTTTTGCAGCTTACTTTAGGCCGTTATCTCTTTGCACTGTGAAGCAGTCTGTTCAGTTCAGCTGAATCTGAGTAGAAAGTATAGCCCTGTATACTTTGTAATTCATCCTACTACTTTTATTTACCAGCTGTCACATCAATAAACAACAAAAACCCAGTTCCACTGGCAGCCATACATGTCCATGCCAAACACTGCCCCCACCATGTTCGACAGATGACCATTGTGATCTACCCATTGTTCTGATACAAGTTCATTACGGTTTCATCTGTCCAAAGACCGTCCACTTAACTGTGCAAAGTATTTTAAATGTCTTCTGGCGAAGTCTAATCTGACCTTTCTGTTCTTGAGTGTCACCAGTGGTTTGCACCTGGTAAGCCCTCTGTATTTATGTTCATAAATCATCTCTTCATTGTAGACTTTGACAATGACATGCCTACCTCCAATACATTATCAGATATCAGATCAGAAGTGTTATTAGAAAATGAACCAGGAACCAACTAAAGCATGAAGTTGTATAAAATTGAAATGAATGTGTTTATGTATTGTATACATTACTGCAGATAGTCACAGAGGTGAGAGTGAGAGCTGGGGGAGTTGAGAGCTGCTGGTCATAGAACAGTATATGAAATTAACATTGGTTGTCCTTGAGGGCTTCCTGATTCAATCACACAGGCTTGATGACGTCATGCAGAGGTTTAAGCCATATTTCGGATTAGGGAGGGTGAGAGAGAGTGAGAGGGATAGCAATGTGGGGTGGCGGGGAGGCGGACGGGGGGGGATGAGTCACTACCTCACTGATGACTGTCTCCACTGAGTGGTCAGATAATTCAGGTACAAAAAGAGACACAGGCACAGCACGACCGCCTAATGGCACTCAAATAAAATGACTTATTGGGAACTCGCAAAATACACCTTTTAGGAAGATTAAATAGTATTGATGCCACCCCTCCTCCTCCCCATGAGGCTGGTACAAAACAATGACCAATACTGTTCTTCTGTATTTAATTAATGATCAGGGACTTACACGACGGATGTCTTTGCTGCCATCATATGTTGAGTCAGTATGGGCTCTATTACTGAAACATTCAAGAAAAACAATCTGGTGTAATCCTGATTCATCAAAGAGTACAGTTGATTTAGGTTATACAGTCCCAATCAAAAGTTTAAGACCACTTGAAAAATGGCAAAAAATCTTATTTTTCAGGGTTCGATCTTATAAGGTTCCAAGTAGAGCTTCAAACTGCAACAACAAGAAATGGGAGTGAGACAAAACATTTTTTTGAGCATGCAATTTATTAAAAACAAAGCTTAAACTGAAAGAGGCTGCTTTATAGCTGATATAATGTTTAGGACCCCAAAAAACAAAAACAAAAAACCATAAACCCCCCAAAAACAGAAATCAAAGTCCCAAACACGAACTCAGTAATAAGTAGGTCCACCATTATTGTTGATCACTTCAAAAATCGTTTCACGGCGTGCTTGATGCAAGCGTGCTACCTGACAGAAAATGACAATGAATCCATATTTTTGCACATAATTGGCCTTTAAAAGGCATGTGGTTCTAAACCTTTGATCAACTGTAAAGCCGACTGTTTCAGTTAAAGCGTTGTTTTCAATAAATTGCACGCTCCAAAAATTGTTTTGTCTTACTCCAATTTCTTCTTGTTACATGTTGAAGCTCTACTTGGAACCTTGTTAAGATCCAACCATGCATTTTTAAAAAAAATCGTTTTCAAGTGGCCTTAAACTTTTGATCGGGACTGTATGTTCCATGCTGTAAAAATGACTGAAAAAATATAATCGCATCACTATAATCTGCATCCATAGATGCGAGGTCTGAAACAAGGACAGATGATGAACCTAGAATTGTCATCATTACAAATTTCTTGATCATCAGAATCATCATTTTCAGTCAGTCAGTTGAGATCCTGCTGAACAGTCCAACAAGCGAGTTTCACGAGTAAAAAAAAAAAACATTTGTGAAAAACTTGCTAAGAAAGAGGATAGCAAGATAATACTTTAAAAACTGTTGCAGTCCAAACATCATTACTTTTATGATGATATTGGAGAAATATCTTTTGTTTCTTTATACTCTGTACCTGATGAAACCGTTAAGAGGAACAAATTACAATTTTCAGTTGATCAGTTAATCAATTGAGTATGAAGACTTAAAGTGTTCATAACATACTATAACAGTTCTACATGTGAACATGAGGTTTTGAACTGTGTCTAAGTTAGCTCATTGTACAGCAACACTTTTATTACGTATAATGTCATTATTATGAATATGAAACTGAAGATCAAGGAAATCGGCTGTCACACTTTTATAGATTAAATGGTTTTTTGTTTTTTAATTTCTCCAAATAAAAACAAACAAAATAAATATCCAGTATGATATATCTACGTCAAGGGCACTGGCACATATATTTTTCTTAAAAAACAAAAATAATAATAAATTTTCAAGCAGAAACCAATAAATATAAAAACTGCGTGCAACTAACTGTTGCTACTGTAGTCGACAAACTGTTCTACCAGTTTGATGAAACAGATATTACACTGGTCATCATGATGATAGAGAGCCAACTGGAGAAAACTCAGTTTGTAGCTTTGTTGTCAGGCATTTTTAAATAAGTATAAAAAAGGGTTAAAATATAGCTATGCAGTGGTAAGCCTTACAGGACAGACTTTGATTCCAACTGGCTGGAGGTGCTTCTGTGTGGAGTTGGGATGATCTCCCTGTGAATGCACACAGTTCCTCCAAACACATGCATGTTAAGTTAGACCAGACCTTCCCAAAATGTGGGGCATTGCAGGGGGGGCGCGGCATGAAAAGGGAAAATAAATAAATAAATAAATAAAAACCAACGCTTGGACACTGCTAGCACGGGGCTCGGGCCAACATTTTTCTTGTAAAACAAAAGGGGGCCTAGCAAAAAAAGTTTGGGAACCACTGAGATGGACGATGGTTCTAAATTGGTTATAGATATGGTTGAGTACGAATGGTGTTACTCTTTATGTTCTTAGCCCTGTGATGGACTGGTGTCATATTTAGTATGAGCCTAACCCTTAGTCACATTATACAGTACTACACAAAAGTGGGAGATATATAATATATA
>NW_005187518.1:130175-137888 GCF_000239375.1 Pundamilia nyererei
TATATATTATATATCTCCCACTTTTGTGTAGTACTGTATAATGTGACTAAGGGTTAGGCTCATACTAAATATGACACCAGTCCATCACAGGGCTAAGAACATAAAGAGTATTATATATATATATATATATAGCTTCCAGATAGCCAACCATTTCAGAGGAATGCTTTGTTATTGTTTTGAGAGGAATGTTTAAGTCACTTAACACTGACCTATGAATCACCCAAACATAAAAAGCACCTAACTCAAGTAATGCACCAGTGTTGTGTCTACAGATAATGACAACTTGGCAAAGAATCCATTTTAAATTGAACAGTTCAGACAGTTAATAGCAGCCTGTTGTTGAAAAAACAAAACAAAAAAAACAAAAACCCGTCCCTAAAAATATCCCCCACAATTTGCTCCTTTTCTTTAGATTAATCTAAAGAATTATTAATTACTAGTAATCTGTTATTATTATTACCATTATCATTATTATATTATTAAGCTAAATACCAAAGATAATAAAATCTGACAGGCATAAAAGAGAATTTTTGCACGAGCAATGTAATTCCACCACAAGAGGTATCAGCTGAACCTGGCATATCTTGACACGCTGTGCAGTGCAATCTTAAAAAAATTGAGGAAACTGACCAAGTGGAGGACAAGTGTCAGACCTAAATTACAAACTACAGCCAACACAGCCAAGGACATAACATCCGAAAGTTGTGTCCTTAAGAATAAGGGGGAAAACAAACAAACAAAAAACCTGTTCACTGAAGTCTCATTAGAAATGGTCTCAGTGGGAGAGTGGCCATCAAAAAGCCATTCTTAAGGGAAACAGGCTGAGCAATGCCAAAGTAGACAAGGACTGGACTGAAAAACAGTGACAACAGGTCCTATGGAGTGATCCACATTTGATTTTTTTTTTTTTAGTTAGACGAGGTCAGGGAAGAGGTTTCCAGCCATCTGTAAAACACAGTGGAGGGTCTAGTGTGGTTTGGAGCAGTGTTAAAAAGCTTTTCAAAATTGGTGGAATAATGAACACTGAAAGGTACTATCAGAACCGTGGAATACCACCAAGATTCCACGTATCTGATTGGAAAAATGCTTTACTTTTTAGCATCCCAAACATGCTGCCAATGCAGTAGAAGCATAGCTGGATAGAAAAAGACAATGAAAGACATCATGGATTATCCTCCAACATTACTGAAGCAGTGTATTATCTTAAGAGAGAACGAAACACAAGGAAGACAACATCCAAAGCTTCTTGAATGTCCTTCAAGAAGCCCAGAGAATTATTCCTGAAGACTACTTCAAGAAATTACAAAAAAGCTGTCTAAGAGCTCAGGATGTGCTGAAGAATAAAGATTGTCTTACAAAATATTGACCTTGAAGCTTGTACTGTAAATGTACAAAAAGTTTGCTTTATTTAAACTGCATGTTTTTACACATTTCAATAAATCACACATACTTCCCATTTCTGTAGAAAAATAATAAAGAAATGGAGGTACCTCAAGACCTTTGCACAATGCCAAAAGGAAGAGTTTAATGAGCCCACTTTAGGAAAAGAGCTCGATTCAAGAGTGGCTTTTGAAATTGAGCTTTTCATTAAACATGAATATTTACCAGTTATTTCTTTAAACATTTTATTTTGCAAAAAATAACATTTTGCCACACAGTCCTGATCACTTTCACAGAGAATACAAAAGTGTTTCTTTTAAATGCAATAATTTATATACCACATTCAGTTAAATTGAATGAGGCAATTTCACAACTCCAGCACCAGTACAGCAGTAACATGTTTGTACATATCCAACTCTGATGTTTAACTGAGACAGGAAACCTGTTCATAAACATGATACTGAGGCTAAATGTCAGGTGACATCTGGCAGGATTCACTGACCTCAAAAAGCTGCATCATCTTTGAAGTTTTGCACTTCTTTAACTTTGCAGACTGTTACAGCCTCTACCTCAAGCATTTGTTGACTTATTATGAAACCACTAGTGGCACTTCTGATATTTGAGAGTATCATTGAGCTCTGGAGCAACCACTAAACTCTGCCATCAGGTTTGGATGGCTACCTCTTGACACAAAGGCACGCGACTCCCTCTTGTGTTGAAACAGTGGGACTGCTTGTTGAATGCAGTCAAATCACTAGCATATAATCCAGTCCACCGCACACACAAAAGCAACATGTTTATACCTCAAAGGTGAATGATATCACATCCTGACATCTGATTAGAGCCTCTTTCTGCACACCAATGGGAGTGTGCAGGTCAGACACCTGAAAGTTCAGCACGTCAATATCTGATGCCCCAAATGTGGCCTCCACCTTCACATTCTCGTACATCTGGAACTGAACCTTCTTGTTGGTCATGGAGAGCAAGCACCGGAGGAAGCCCTCTCTCAGCACAGATCGAGCATCCTGCTCTTTCTGCAGCTGCTCGCTGTCGGTATCTGAAGCTGCTGAGGAGGAAATGGAGGTTCGGCAGAGAGCGATGAAGCGGGGCGAGTTGGGGTCAAATCCACGGCTGTTGGGGTCAGGTCCTTTGGGCAGGCGGAGTACGGGCACTGGAGTCGCCATGCTGACTGCTTCTGCCAAAGCCTGCAAAAGGAAAATAAAAGTCAGGAGCAGGAAAATAAATGTGCTCAAGAAAAACTTTTCCAAGCACAACCACACAAAAAAAGATTGAACTGCAAACTAAAAATAAACAGATCTACTTGCAGTTCAAGATTAGCTACAATATTATGAAAAAGTCATTCACTGTCACTTGTAAATTGTCAGTTAACTTTTCTTATTATATGTAAGACGTATTTAAGATGAAGTGAAGGGGATCATCATGGAAAAGTTATTTATTTATTTATTAGTTACATTAAGTAACAGGTATAAAAGCAGTTATGTAATTATAGCGCTATAGTTACAGATCCTGCTACAAAATGTATGTAAACCATATGTGTTTGTTTTAAGTTCATTTCTATGGGATCAAAATGACATCTTAACAATTCTAAGTATAAGTGGTTATTCTTTTTTTCCCTCTTTATCCTGTCAATTACGCATATCCGTGTTCAGATTTTTGAGAACTGGTCTTCAGTCAAAGATGTTTGACATGGGCAGAATTAAAAGCAGCATGTCACGGATAAGAGAGATATAACGGAGACATAAGAAAAACAAGCAAAAAACAAACAAACAAAAAACCCAACAACAACACTCGCCTTAGTGTCGTGCATTCTTAGCTTTACTGAAATCAACGAACCTTTCATAGCTCGCTAAGAGTTGCTGATTAACAAATGATTTGATCCCATTCTCAGCTGCATATCACTGTAAAGTATATTTTGTGTTTTTCCTTTTGTGCGTGCCTTTGTAAGATTAAAGCAAATATTCGATGCGCCATTCAGGGTTTTGATAACAAGTTATCCACATTATCATTAAGTTTTTTTTTTATTGTTTTCTCTCCAGCCCCCCTCTTTCTTTCTTTCTTTCTTAAATACATTTGGAACTTTTCATTGTAAAAATGCACTTCAAATTTACGTTATTAATACACACGAAAAAAAACCCGATTTATATCATCGTTTCATCCAGAGCAGATGTTACAGTGAGCTAAAAGTTTCATGTACGCTGACCTACATAAGGCAAATTTACCAGAAAAGTAAAATTGGCCAGTTTATGATCAACTGAACTTCATTAACAGTCAGACACTTGGTTTACAATCCCGTTTAATTTAGACACAACATAACCGCACAAAACGACCAGAAAGCATAGTGAAACAATCGAATTAAAATGCACAAATGCTCTTTCCTTTACTTACTGTGTGCTTTCTCGTGTTAGCACCGTTAGCAACAGCTATCTAGTCCCAGGCCTTGTTGTTCGGTTTCTTCCTCGACGGATTCATTTGCGCATATAAATCAGCTTAAATGTGCATTACCGCCCCCTAGTGGACGTGAGAGCAAAGAGCCAAATTTGCAAATAATATTCGCAATTTTTTTTTATTTGAAAAGTGAATTTTGAAATATTTTATTCTATACACCAATAATAATAATAATAATAATAATAATAATAATAATAATAATAATAATAATAATAAAGGTGGACATGTAGAGATATCAAGAAGCAACTGTTAATACCATTAAAAATAATGTTTTTGAATACAATTACTTTTTAAAGACACAGTAAAGTAACTTGTTAAAAGTGTGTCAAAGGTAAGTCAAATAACCATTCATTAAATCCGACATAAGCAGAAGAGCATTTCTGAAATCAAAGTCATGCTACAAGCTAGTTTGCTGAAAATTACCTCCTCTGTTGTCATTTAAGCTCATTGTAGCATTTTTCTTCAGGACCTGTAGTCGCAAACATTTGAAAAATCCACCCACAGAGCATAAGTAAATTTTGTAGCCACTGATGTAAACAATATATATAACTTTTCACTAGTCCGTTGTTATGTTGCAACATAAATTTTGAAAGCACATACTTTTGAAAGATGAAATAAGATGAATTACCAGTTGAACTTTTCACAACACCTGGGGCTTGTTTTGCCCCACAGCCACTGTGTAGTAAACAGTGTAGCAAAACAGAGCTCAAGTGAACCAGATAGATAGACATAAGGTGTCACGGTCCTGGGTTGGTTTTCATATTATTATAGACCTTTGTTTTTATCTGGGGTTTGACTGCTAGTGTGATGGTTTCTGTTTTGTATTTCTAGTTCAGAGGTTTTGGTCCTTGTACTCTGTGTCCCCTGTGTAGTTTCAAGTTTGTGCCCTTAAGACGGTTGTATTTCCTGTTTTACTTTGAAGGTCATGTATTCTGTTTTGCTTCCCCATTGTCTTGTCTAATTAGGCTCAGCTGTGTCTCCCTCCTGTGTGCCATTTCCTTGTTACCTTTGCTGGGTCTCAATTCAAGGGCGGCATCCTTCAGAGACCCGGCCTTCGCAGTCTACTCAGGCCAGGTTGAGAAGGCTGGAAGTGCGAGGCTGTGAAATAGGACGGTCTAGCCTTCAGATTTACGTCACCAGCTGTGTCTAATAAACTCAGCCGTCTGCTCCTTGCTGTCTTAAATATAACAGGACATTGGAGTAAATTCTCTACCATCTCACACTTCTGTTTGATCAGTTTTCTATTTGTTTATTCAGCTGTGTAAAAACTATAACTTTAATCTCAGCCAAACCGATTTTCTCAGGAACAAATAAAACACAGAAAAAAGCCAAACAATAACATTGTTAAGTTACCTGAGTGGCAAAAGACCGCGCGGGGTCTGAAAACAATGTGCAGGGAGTCTGGTGTTCTCGTCAGCTTTAGTGAGTCCTTAGCACCCTTTCAGCTATTGAGTCTCAGAAAATATTGGAGCACTTTTGCAAATATGTGAGCAGATATTTGAAGTTGACACAGCTACATTCTTGCCTGAAAATATGTTAAAAGTTTACTTTGTGACCCAGAAAGAGTAATAAGATTAATATTAAAACTAAGCAGCTGCCACTATTGTTGGAAACTGGAATTGGCTGGGCTGTGTTATGAATCCTGGGATAGGTTGGATAGCCTTCGAATTGGGACAGCCCTCGTCGCGTCACTGTGACGTAGTCGGCCTTCAAATGCGGCCTCGGAAGGGTCCAGCCCCTGAATTGAGACACAGCCCTTGTGTGTATATTTAGTGTGTGGTTACCTCTGTTCTTCATTGGAGCGTCTGCGTATCATGCATGTTGGTCATCCTGCTCATCTTCCCCAGTGTCTCTCCAGCTATGTTTCCATGTTTCAGGTTGTTTAGTTTTATAGTTTAATGTTTAGCTGTCCCCAGTTTAGGTTTTTGTTGGTGGTTTTGTGGTAATTCTTACAGCTGCAATAAAGGCTCAGTTTGAAACACTGTCCTGCATCTTTGTCTGCGCCTGGGTCCACACCTCTTATGACCACCATGACATAAAGGAAGATATTTTGTGATTTTTATTTCATTTTCATTCATTCATTTTTTTTTAAAATCTTTGACAGGTCTGAAAATGTATCGAACTTCAGCTGAGAAAATGAAGAAGCTTTTTCTCCAAGAGAAGATTTATTCCTCCAAGGCAGGGGTGGGCAACTCCAGGCCTCGAGTGCCAGTGGCCCACAGGTTTTAGATCTGTCCTTGATCCAATCTTGATCCATCCTGATTTAAATGGCTAAATTACTTCTTCAACATGTCTTGAAGTTCTCTAGAGGCCTGGTCATGAACTAATCATTTGATTCATGTGTGTTGACACAGGGTGATATCTAAAACCTGCAAGAAACTGGCCTTTGAGGCCTGAAGTTGCCCACCCCTGCTCTAAGGTCAGTATAAGGTCTTTGATTTTGTTTGCTCACAAGATGGAGCCAACGTGCTTCGTATTTGCAAAGTCATCATTCAGTGAAAAGAGATAGTGGAAAGTTGTGGGTTGGCAACCAGAGGAGTGAATCCAAAGGTGTAAATAATTTCCCACACCCAAGCATTTGTAGCCTAAGCTCATTTGCAAATCCTGACGCTTTGTCCTTTAAAGGTTTGCTTTGTTCACAGTTAACATATTTGCACACAGATCCTGTCACTGTCTGTCTCCATTTAACCTGTGTGAAGAAGACCCCCCAATTGGGGTCAGCAGGGGGCTGAGGATGAGATGAGCATCACAGCATACATAGTTTGGGAAGCACAGACACCTTGTTCATGTTGCTATTAATTTGAGTGACAGGTGGAGGCCCAGTGTTTGTCAGTGCATCCCAGACAGTTTCTGCCTCTCTCTCAGTGGTGCATCCAGCCATGTTGGAACCCTCCTCTGAGGTCACAGCAGCAGCAACAGTGCCAGGCTGAAGAAAGTGAATATACACAAGGCAGCAAGCCCAGAAAAGTCCAGGACACATACTCAGGGAGTTTGCTGACCAGCTGGCACATGTCCTGATGGACAACTTTACCACCTTTCTGAAGCAGACTGTAGTTTCATCATGTTTCAAGTCTGCCATCCTATCATTACAGTGCCCAAAAATCCACCATCACATGTTTTAATGACTGTTGCACTAGCTCCCCTAATGATGAATTGCTTTTGAGAGGCTGCTAAGAACTACATCATCTCTATAGCTCCCATGTACGACTGCTACGGAGGCACAATGGAGTATGTTGACCAGCTGTATCTCCACCTGGTATGGCAATTGCACAGTCTAAGACAAAAAACAACTGTAGAGAGTGGTAAGGACTGCAGTGAACATCATCAGGACTTCTCCATCTATCCAGGATGTTGTGCACAAACGACGTCTCAGCAAAGCATCGTTTCCATCATCTGTGACTCCACCCACTGACACCAAGCACTGTTCTCCCCCTAGAAAAAGATTTTGTGGCATGAATTCTGTTTTAACTTTTCCTGTCTTAGTTCCAAAAGTTTATTTCAGTGCAATAAAACTGCATTTGCTGAACAACTCCATCTCTGCACAAAGGTAAGACACCAGTCAAACAGAATTCAGCCACTCAGCCAAGTGCTTCCCACTCGACCTCTCTCTATTTCCAAAGATCCTGTACATATGTCTGTGAAAGTTCTCAGTCATCCAGGTCATTGTAGTCTAAGGAGCTTGGATAGGAAAGCGTCTGGACTTCTTTAAATCGCTTGAAGACGTTTCACCTCTTGTCTGAGAAGCTTCTTCAGTTCTAGGGTCAAATGGTGGAGAGTCCCAGATTTAAGCCCTGTGGGAGTTTCCCCCGAAGAGGGACAAAAGGACCCCCTAATGATCCTCTGCCTAATCACATGAGCCAAGGCGTG
>NW_005187518.1:141020-142467 GCF_000239375.1 Pundamilia nyererei
GCAACCTTCCAATTACAAGGCGAACTCCCAACTCTTGAGCCACAATCGCCCACATATCAAGTGCATCTGTCAGGACTGACTCAAGGGAAAAAGTGCAATGAAGGATTATTTGCAAACACTAAGTGAGCAAGATACAAATGTGAGGGAATCGGGGGTTCCAGGAATCCACAGGATGTAGGGAGACCGACACCACGCTCCACTTTTGATACGCCATGTCACTCTGCCAAACACCCACACTCAGGAATCCAGGGGTGGGAAACAAGAATGAGTCCAGGAAATCTATATACAATATAAAAAAAAAAACGAGATCAAAACCAGGAAATCACAAGGAAACAAGAGAGACAGTTGGGGCGAGGGCTACAATAATGTGAGTTGTACAACGATCCAGCGACAAAAAGTCTTGAGCCACTGCCTTAAATAGTGGCCAGGAGTTGCAGGATAATGAGCCACAGATGAGTAACTGCTTGCAGGTGCGTGGGCCAAAAGCTGGAACCCATAGTGAGATCCGCATGAGGTGTAGTCCACCTAAAACAGAGGTGGGCAACTCCAGGTCTTGAGGGCCGGTGTCCTGCAGGTTTTAGATATCACCCTGGGTCTACACACCTGAATCAAATGATTAGTTCATTACCAGGTCTCTGGAGAACCTCAAGACATGTTGAGAAGGTCATTTAGCCATTTAAATCAGGTTGGATCAAGGGCACATCTAAAACCTGCAGGACACCGGCCCTCAAGGCCTGGAGTTGCCCACCCCTGACCTAAAACTACCAACCAACCACCCAACCAACCATGGAGCACAGAGTTTAAAAAAACACTAACACACATCAAACAATTTATGGTTAGGGGGAGTGAGTTCCTTAGTGTAAACATGTGAAAATCCCCCTTCTTGGTCTATTTTTGCCTCTTTCTCTAAAATATTTGAATTGACTTGTGTCACCTTTAAACAATCAGTATGCTTGATAGGGAATTTAAGGATATTGGCTTGTACAATTGATCCATCCATCCATCCATCCATCCTCTTCCATTTATCCTTGTCAGGGTCATGCAGGGGCTGGAGCCTATCCCAGCTGTCTTAGGGCGAGAGGCATGGTACACCCTAAACATTTCCCCAGTCTAACCAGGCTAACACATAGAGACAGGCAACCATTCACATTCACACCTATGGGCACACACACTATGATCTCTTTAAAGAAAAAAAGTATGTGCTAATTGTTTTGTGTCTTCTTGTACACATATGCTACACGACTGGTGTATTAGCGAGTAGTCTTTCAGTCATTAAGTGTGCAGATGGGTTTGTTGGTCATTCCAAAACTTTTGTATTTTATAATTTAGATCGCTTTCTACCCAGATGAACATAATGGACAATTTTAAAACTTGTCTTCATCATATATTTTTTAAAATCAGAGGTAAGTTAGTTACCCTGCTTTGATTTTTTTTTTATGTTTTTTTT
>NW_005187518.1:143468-148350 GCF_000239375.1 Pundamilia nyererei
TATATATATATATACATATATCTTTATGTGAAAAGACAACAGCAGAAGAACTAGGTTTCTGTTTCCATCTGTTCCCTTTCCCCCCCCCTCTCTCTCTGTCTGTGCACTCTTCTGTGGTTTTGTCGTGACTAATGTACAGTGGAAAAAGGCAGTCGATTGTTGCTTTTGAACAGATACTTTTGTAATATTTATCAAATTGTATCACGCTAGACAATGACATGGCATAAGCTTTGAATTAGGAAATATTGAATCTATTTATTCAGAAAAACAGATTTAACGGGTTTTAGTTTGTTAATACAAATTATTCACAGCTTTGAATGTTTGCTTGTCCACAGAGCATGCAGGCTCCAATAATAATTGTCATCGGTGAGTCACCTCTGCCTTACTGTGAAAATGTGTGATGCTTATTTTTACCATTTGATCATCATTGCAAGTTAAGTGCTGTTCAGTGAGTGTCACTGAGGTTCCCTACAAGAAAAGAATTAACAAATGAGGCTGTCATGCCTGTTCAAACAAAAGGCGCGAGTTGGATTTGTTGAAATTGGTGTTGCATGCTTGTCCACCTTTGTTTTTTAATGGCTGAATAATGACTAAACATTTGTCCATTCTCTGGTCTCTTGCTGTTTAAGTGTGCATTAACGATTTGACCACATCTGTCAGTTCAGGGTTAACCTCTGCTTTAACCAGTTGATTGGCCGTAGTACCTTCACCATCCACTTCATTAAAGTAATTTATCTTTCCACTTCTGATCATCATATTCACTTCACTCATTAGAGCCCACACTTCTGACACCACTTGTCAGTTTGACCGGCAGTATCTTTTAGGTTCAAACAAAAGGCATCTTCCACAAACTAATAAAATACAATAAAGGTAATGAAACCACTTGTTTTCCCTGCAGAGGAAGATATACTTTTATATCTGACTGCCAGCAATAATGTCCAGGCTTTGGTCATCTATGCTTTTCAGAAAAGACTGTAATGGAACATGGTATGACATCAAAGAGGCTACATGCTGTGAAAACAGACTTCACCCTGGTGCAAGCCTGTCTTGTTGTGGAAATGAGCCTTACAGTCCTGGAACAGCCACTTGTTGTAAACAGCAACACAGACACACTGTCACAGGTAATGAATTTATAAGATAGAAAACTGGAATGTAAAAAAAAAAATGAATAGAATAGTAATATTAAAAAGTCATCAGCTGGTATTAAAATAGGTTATATGTTTCCATATATTCAGATCTATTCTTGAAGGTCTTTTTCTCACTTCTGAGAACATTTGTGTATCACTCAACCTTGCATTATGGGTATTAAGCAGATAAAGGTTTTTCTTTTTTAGCAAACAAAAAATGCTAGACACCTACAGTGCTGATGTGATGGTTGAGAGGGAAAGCTTACACTATTTTGTTGCAACCATCATAAAGTACGGGGAGATGTGAGGAAACAGAAGTACAGTGCATCAGGAAAGTATTCATAGCGCTTCACTCTTAAGCTCCATTGGGTTGGACAGGGACCATATGTACACAGTCATTTTCAGATATGTACAATTAGATTTAAATCTGGTTTCTGACTTTCCTAATTAAAGACATTCACATACTGGTCCCAAAGCCACTCCTTTGCTGTCTTGGCTGTGTGCTTAAGATTGTTGTCCTGTTGGAAAATTAACCATTGCCCCTTCTCCAGTCTCTGCTGCCGATGGTGTTAACCAAGTAATTAGTGGTGCCTAGTTTCCTCCAGATATGATGTTTGGCATTCAGGCCAAAGAGGCAAATCTTTGTTTCATCAGACCAGAGAATGGTTTCTCGTGGTCTGAGAGTCCTTCAGGGGACAGCCACTCCAGGCAGGCTGCCTTTTACTGAGGAGTGGCTTCTGTCTGGTCATTCTACCAGACAGGCCCAATCAGTGGAGTGCTGCGGAAATGTTTGTCCTTCTAGAAGGTTCTCCTCTCTCCACACTGCAACACTGGAGCTCTGTGAAAGTGATTATCAGGTTCTTGGTCACCTCCCTAACTAAGGTCCTGACCACTCAGATTGGTGGGGCGGCCAACTCTAAGAAGAGCCCTGGTGATTCCAAACTTCTTCCATTAATGTGCTCATTGGGACCTTCAATGCTGAAGAAATTTTTCTGTACTCTTCCCCATATCTGTGTCTTGATACTATCTTGTTTCATAGGTGTGAATATTTTCCAGATGCACTGTGGCTGTCTCGATGCTGCTCAAGTAAAAGAAGCAAAAGAAAACAAAACAGTTTTTAGATTGAACTGAGTTTCTTTGAAGTTGTGAACTTTCTAATCGTGATTTGATGCACTTGTAATAACACTCTTTCAGCAGTTACATTAAGGTACTGGCGTCTGCATCCTGTTTTTACAGCCAGAGTTACACAGGGTCTTAGTGAAAAGGTATCCAGCTGCTGTGAACTGAAGGCTTACAATCCAGTGAATGAAATATGTTGCCAGTCAGCCATCATAGCAAAACCTTCACCAATGGCTGAGTGTTGTGGTAAAGGTGAGTAGATGCACTGATGGAAAGCATTAAATCAATTCTAAAGTATACAATGTAAATATGGAATTATGTTTTCTCCATCACTAAGTTTTGAGTGTCTGCAAATTTGTAGTTGTTTGAGTATTAAATCGTGAGATTCAGTTAAGGTGCAAAATGAAAGACATAGGAAACTGCAAGGTGGTGTCAAGAGAGAATATAACTAGCCACCATCAGATGGCAGACTTTGGAAATCAAGAGAAATGACTGAAGGCAGAGAAAATGATTAAGTGGTGGCTTGATGCATGCTCATTCATTCAGGTAAGGGAATGCCAACATTTTCATTGGGAGAAACTTTTTGTCACTCATCCAAGTGATTTCTTCAGTCTCAGCTGACTGCTGGTTTCCCCAACCTTATAAATAATACATCTGCATAATGACAGGCACTATCACCACTGACTAACAATGGGTCATGAGGGCGGTTTCATGATCATTATTATGCAAATTGTCATGACCATTAAGTCAAAGGAGCTTTCAAAGAAAAGCGTCTGGACAAGAACCCTAGCAAGTATAAAGCTAATATAACGGTGGAAGTATTACTAAGGGACATAACTAGATTGAACTGAAATCAGTGATTGTCTCTTGAAACAGTCATAATGAGATGCATCAGGGCACTCGTTTGGGAAGTTATTATGAGGCACTTTCTAAATGAACTTTAATTTAAAAGGTCAACAAGACATAAAAACTGAATGTACAGAATACACAGTAAAACATGATTAGAAAACACACACACACACACTTAAAGGTTTACCAACATTGCAGCAGCTTGACAGCTTAGCTATGGTTAAGGTAAGTTAAGAAAGCAAAAAACAAAACATATTTTCTTTTCACAGATGGTTTTGATAGGGTCAAGCAGTTGTGTTGTGGTTCACCTGATATTAAGATGATTCTGATGAGAGATTCCAGTCACCATCAGTGCTGTGGTCACAGCCAGTATGACACCGAGACTCAGTGCTGTTGTTCAAATGAGGAGAAGAGGCTGGAAGTATACCCAAAGATGTCATCCTGCTGTCTCAGGGACTCCACTTCAGGTCAACACAGCATATCACACTGTGCAGAATAGATTTAATAAAATCTGAAATCTGAAAGTTTTTGCAGTTTGCATCATACTTTACATGTTAGACCAAGACAAGAAAGTCATTTGATGGACTAGAAATTAAAAAAAAAAAAGTCTTATCCCTCAAGACTATCTGCACTAGATATGCCATGTCTTTAATGTTGCATATACTTAAAAAAATCTTTGTGGAAGAATGATAGCTGTCACAGAGTATTTAAAGGAAGCCAATGTTAATTACTGTGAGTAATGAAAGTGTGTTGACTGTCTTTGCAATTACAGCTCATTTATGTGGAAATGAGACCTATGACAAAAACACACAACTATGCTGTCAGTCAACTGTTATTGATAAACGTTCACCGAATCACACATGCTGTGACAAAAGTAAGTGAAGCTGAAAAAACAAAAAAGTATTTCACTGAATATACAGTAGATGATTAGGAAGATTATTCACCAAATGAAGAACATACAGACATCTTTAAAAAGCTTTAGCTATGATTAAAGTTCAAGTGTTTCAGTTTTTGATATCTGTATCTTTTCCACAGGGGCGTATGATGTGGAAAAGGAGCTGTGTTGTGGTCCAATTAGTGATAAGAAGATCCTGACAAGGAACTCCCCAGATCACGTGTGCTGTCATCAAGGCCAGTTAAACAGCAAGACTGAGTGTTGCTGCTGGAAGGATGATGGTGCTGAGATACAACCGAGGAATTCATCTTGCTGTGAGTCGTGTATATTTGAATGGCATAACTTGCCAAAGGCAGCTTAATGCACATCTTAAAATTCGATTTAAAAGTATGCTCTTCATTTTATATTTTATATTTAAATCATGAAAACTGAATACAGTTTTATTTTAGTGTTGGGAACAGTTCCATCATATTTGTAATGAAATCAACTCATAGACCACAGCGCTTATCGCATTACATACTTATAATCAGATTAAATGCAATAAAAAATTGTTAATATATTATCGTTTTTTTCAAAATCCTTTGTGCTTCATGTTCACAGGTATGCAACAAGAGGTAAGTGTTATGTTTTCCAAGGAAGGAAGTTGTTAATAATTAAACTGAAAATAACAGACAAGCGCCACTCAAGGGCAAAAAAAACAAAGAAACACAACAAAACCAAAAGGATGTTCACAAAAAAATGTCTGTTAACCGAAAACATGCTTTTATCCACAGTATGTGGCTATAGAAGGGCTCCCAAAAGTTCTCTTTTGCCTTTGCCTATAGAGTCAGCTTGGCAGTACCCAAGTCCAAAGTCCATACTATTTTATTTATTGTGTGTGTGTGTGTGTGTG
>NW_005187518.1:148370-152970 GCF_000239375.1 Pundamilia nyererei
GTGTGTGTGTGTGTGTGTGTGTGTGTGTGTGTGTCCAGGCACCTGTGCTCCAACCCAACTGGTAAGTTAACTGTGGCTTTGACCTATTATTATCCACTTATCTATACATACACACATACAAACATTATATATATACATTATATATACAAACATTTTCTTAACCAACCATCAACTGCTTTGTTGACAGCACTACAAATCTTTGGACTTCTCTCAATGAGCTTCATGATGTATTCACCTGAAATGGTTCTCACTTCACAGTTGTGCCTTGTCAGGGTTCATTTGTGAAATTTCTTGCCTTCTTAATGGGGTTAGGACCATTAGTTATGCTGTGCAGAAGTCAGGTTGGTACACAGCTGACAGCCCTAATTTAAAAACTGTTAGAATTCATATTATGGCAAGAACCAATCAGCTAAGTAAAGAGAAACAACAGTCCATCATTACTTTAAGAACGGAAGGTCAGTCAGTCTGGAAAACTGCTAAAACTTTGACTGTGTCCTCAAGTGCAGTCAAAAACCCATCAAATTAGATTACATGAAGACCGCCCCAGGAAAGGAAGACCAAGGGTCACCTCTGCTGCTGAGGAAAAATTCATCCAAGTCGCCAACCTAAGAAATTACAAGTTAACAGCACCTCAGATCAGAGCCCAGATAAATGCCACACAGAGCTCGAGACCCATCTTTACATCACCTGTTCAGAGGACACTGTGCAAATCAGGTCTTTATGGTCAAATAGCTGCTAAAAAACACTACTAAGGAAAGGCAATAAGCAGAAGAGATTTGTGTGGGAAAAGAAAAACAATCAATGGGCATTAGACCAGTGGAAATCTGTGCTTTGGTCTGATGAGTCCAAATTTGAGAGCTCTGGTTCCACTCACCATGTCTTTGTACAATGCGGAAAAGGTCAAAGGCTCCCACCTTGAAGCATGGAGGAGGTATGACGGTGTGGGGGTGCTTTGCGGGTGACACTGTTGGGGATTTATTCAAAGTTGAAGAAACATTGAACCAGCACGGCTACCACAGCATCCTGCAGCACCATGCCATCCCATCCGGTTTGCGTTTAGTTGGGCCATCATTTATTTATCAACAGGACATTGACTCCAAACACACCTGCATGCTGTGTAAGGGCTATTTGACCAAGAAGGAGAGTGATGTAGTGCTGCAACAGATGGTGTGCCCTCCACAATCACCTGACCTAAACCCAATCGAGATGGTTTAGGCCGAGGTGAACCTCAGAGTCAAGGAAAAAGGGCCAACAAGTGCTCAGCATCTGTGGGAACTCTGTCAAGAATGTTGGAAAACCATTTCAGATGACTACCTCATGAAGCTCGTCGAAAGAATGCAATGAGTGTGCAAAGCAGTAATCAAAGTAAAGGGTGACTATTTTGAAGAATCTAAAATATAAAACATCTTTTGAGTTATTTCACAGTTTTTTGTTTACGACATAATTCCATATGTGTTGATACCAGTGTTGGGCAAGTTACTCTGAAAAAGTAATTAATTATAGTTACTAGTTACTTCTTCAAAAAAGTAACTGAGTTAGTAACTGAGTTACAAGATTCTAAATATAATTAATTACTTGAAAAGTAACTATTGCGTTACTTTTAAAAATATGTTTAACCCTCTGGTCCAGGGTATAACTGGCCATTTTTAACTACTTTTGATGTTTTCTCAACATTTCACCTTTAAAAACTATTTACTTTGCCTTGTTTGGTATCATTGTTTTCAGCACAACCTCACGTGTCTGAATTTACAGTTCTATTTTCATTTGACATACTGTATTAACACAATTGATCTAAAGTCAGACATAAAACATAAAATTCGAGTAGAAAAAAGTTATCATTTTTACTGTAACAACCACAAACATGTTTAATGAATCATATTTCATAACTTTAAATGCAAATATAAATTGTCAATTTTAAAATCATATGCACAAGTTTTGCAAACAACAAACTTATTTGCAGCCATTTACCTTTTACCCCTTTTTTAAATAACCATTTCAAACTATTTACATAACAATCAGGTGTTCTGCATTCAGTAAGATGCCACAAATTATTTGTGCCACTTCAAAAAATATAAAGGAGAACATCACAGCCTGATACCTGCAGGTCTGACAGCAGCAGGTGTATCACTCCTGTTCTCTACCTGGAGACAGCAATCGCCTTACTGTTCTGACACACAACACAAAGCAATCCACAACACCACACACTAACTACACACTCCAATCACGCTAAACGTCGCAAATTTCTCACATCTCAAAACTCACTCACTCTCTTTTTCTGCTGCCTCTCTCTCTCTCTCTCTCGGTCTAAAACTTCCCCCTCTTCCTAAACAACCAAATGTCATGTTGCCATATCATTTTTGATTGGTCGTTTTTTGGGGTCATAAGCAGAGAGTGCTTGCTAGAGCTGACCTTAGACAGTAAACATGACAACACAATTTAAAAACTGCTATATATCACCTTTTGCTTTGTCATCTTGAAGTGATCATGTGATTGGCTTACCACGACTACTTTATTCTTCCTCAGTCAAACAGCAGCACTCATGCGATTGTCTTGCCCCCTAGCTACAGGTGTTGTGCCAGAAAGTGACTGTGGCCCGCCGGAGCCCGCAGAGCTGCTTAAAGCTGTAGAGCCCAGCTTATTTACAGCTACTTCCTTACAACTGATATAAGATGCGATAAGCTGAACACAGCTTCAGCCGTCTGTTTGTTGAAAAATAGTAATGCGACCGCACCGCATTTTCTTGTTAGTAACGGTAACGGCATTGTAACGATAGAAATAGTAATTAGTTAGATTACTCGTTACTGAAAAAAGCAACACCGTTAGTAACGCCGTTACTTGTAACACAGTTATTCCTATCACTGGTTGATACATAGTTTTGATGCCTTCAGTGAGAATCTACAACGTAACTAGTCATGTAAATTAAAAAAAAAAAACATTAAATGAGAAGGTGTGTCCAAACTTTTGACTGCTAGTGTATCAGGGGCTGCGGGGTCGATGGAGTGCATCTCAGACATCAACTGACAGGTCACCAGCATATCACAGCTTTATTTTTGTCAACAATGATATTCATGATATTTATGACTTAATGCTTTAATATTAAAAATTGCTTTAATCTGTTTATGAGGCACTTTTCATTGGTTAGGAATTTAAGTCCTTTTAGGCACTGAAACTATTTGGTTAGGTTTGGGGTTAAAATACTTCTTTGCAATTTCCTGCAAGTTTTAAAGTGATGAGAGGATGGGGAGCAGGTGAGAACACAGCTGGGATGTGACGAGGCGGGGAGGAGACCAAAACTGAAGATAGTTACACAAGACACAGGCTGTCATTAGTAAAAAAGTAAATAGAAGAGAGACACGGAGACGCAGATTCGACACTTAGACATGGAAACATGAGACGAGGCGAGGTGAGGCACAGGAACAGAACAGAAATCCAGAGGGCTAAATATAATACAACAGAAAACAATAATTCAATGAATAAAACTTAAAAACACTGGGTCACAGACCCACGACAGTGACAATGGCATAGATGCCACATGACACCTTGTGTATATCTGTGAGAGGCTTTGAAAACTTAGCATAGTTTTTATGCGATGTTGACTGTTTTTGTGTTTTTGTTTATTTTGACCTGTTTTTGCATATCCGCAGCACTGAACCAAACACACATCTCTGTCGGTCATCATGCTACAATCCAAAAGAGCACCACTGCTGTGAAAGAAACCAAAAGCCTCACTGGTTCTATACCTCAGGTATCACTGTCTGTTTGTTTTGGTTTTGCAGCTGTCGTGTCAGTTACCATCACATAAAAATTACATAACCCTGTGGTTCTAACTTTGCAGCTTTTGGAAGAGAAAGTGGAACTGGATCACAGCCCAAACTCCAACAAAGCAGTTAGAACTTAGTGAGCAGTTTATTTTGCTCTACTGGTGTAAAAACAAAGAGTTGTTTTCAGCATAAATTTCCCCTACAGAGCACATTGTGCCATTTGTTCTTGTGATGTTAGCTCACTGTGGAAAACTCTTCAAGTAATAAAGTGTGAAGACATAAAACATGCCCCTAGTATTTATATACCTAGTTTATATACTGTAATACTAAACTAACTCTTTCTAAAACTGAGAATAATGCCTTGGGAGTTTATCAAATGATGAAACAAAGAAATACTATCTTGTCTTCTATTTGTATTTGTAAAATCCTATATGCTCATTTTTAGTTAAATGTGTGCATTAAAGAGGGTTTTGTGTCATGAATAGGGATGGGTACCGGTGTCCGGTGCCATGATGGCACCGGTTCTGACATAAACGGTAGTAACCAGACCGAAAAGCAGCGCACATTTCGGTGCTTTATTTCGGTGCTTTTTTTTCCTGAGCTGTGATACACTTTAGATTCCAGCCAATCATTTTACGTTTCCGAGGATAGTAAGCGGGGCCAGGTACGTACGTTCTGTTAGAGCAGAGCTACAGATTAAAAATGTCCAAGGCGAAGCGGTCAGAAGTCTGGCTGTACTTCACAGCAAAAGATGCAAACTCAGCAGCAACAAGTGCTTTAAGCTGATACTGTGATACTGTCAAAGGAGGTAACACCTCAAATCCGATGAAACACCTGGC
>NW_005187518.1:154462-160078 GCF_000239375.1 Pundamilia nyererei
AAAATAATAATAATGGATTGGATTTATATAGCGCTTTTCTAGGCACCCAAAGCGCTTTACAATACCACTATTCATTCACTCTCACATTCATACACTGGTGGAGGCAAGCTACAGCTGCCCTGGGGCAGACTGACAGAAGCGAGGCTGCCATATCGCGCCATCGGCCAACACCAGTAGGCAAGTAGGGTAAACTGTCTTGCCCAAGGACACAACGACCAGGACAAAGAGCCCAGGGATCGAACCGGCGACCTTCCAGTTACAGATGTGATTCCCAACCCCCTGAGCCACGGTTCCTAGAGAGATTCTAGGAAAGAATTCTGCTTTGCTGACCCTTTGATGAGAGAGCTCAGAGCTCCACCCCGCTCCTTTTATACAATAACTGAGGGTGTTTTTCGATCTGTCTAAAACTCATCGAACGGCCTCAGTATTCGCTACTACTAATGCAAAAGTGCCAAAAGGCATTTCTGAACAATTTACTGTATTATCTCTGATTCTTCAAGTGCTGTGGAGAGACGCCGTACGGCTCGGGACAACGTGGAGTTCTGTGTTGTAATAACACCTTGTACGAGGACAGAGTCGATGGACAGGAATGTTCAGAGATGGGTATTCCTTACAACCCGGCCAAAGGGACTATATGTTGTTCTCAGTTTCACGGCAGCCCAGGACAACACTGCTGTGGGACAGAAATTTACCGGCCTGATGTTGAGATTTGCTGCAATGGACACAGGTGATTTTGTGTGTGTGTGTGTGTGTGTGTGTTGCTGATAACATCTAGTGAAAAGGGATGGGGTTTTTTTCCATTCCTTATTCATCAGCTTGGTATGTAACAGTGTTTGATTTTAGGTCAGTGGGCAGTTAATTTTGATGCATCTTGTGCTGGTTGAGGGGAAACCCAGAAGGGAGAGGCAAAGGAAATGTCTTGCATTCCAGTAGAAGGTCTTTTCTTTATAGAAATTCCAGCTGTGCATAACACTGTCCCACCTTTGTTTACTTTCAGGCACCGTTGTGCTCTGGTCTAATGTGATAAAGCATTCTTCTGTATCAGTCCATGTGGTTTCTGACTCGGTTTGGTGCCATATTGGTTAAAGTTTGCAGTTAAACTGTCTGTGTGTTTGCATCATTCAATAGTCTGGATATTCTATGGCCTGAAAACATTTGTGGCAGCTACTTTTCTTTCGGTCTCAGTTTTAGTATTGGTGGAGCAGTTTGTATCCTGAATGCTCTCATTAAGCGTATTTTCAACTGCAGAGTCTGTCAGAGTGGGTGATGACAGTAACACTGGGTATGAATATATTATGTGTGAACAGTGAGAGCTGAAGCTGCAGTTCTGATTCTCTGCTTTCAGTGTACAGCCTGTGTAATAACTGTGTTGAAGAAGTGGATAAATATCTTCCAGGCTGACATCCAACAATATACATAAGGACATGTCTCACTCAGCTTCTTATAAACTTATCTTGCTGATGACACCTGATGGCAGAATGGAATTATGGTGAAGATAGAGGCTTGGACGGAGCTTTAAGTGACTTGAGGGACACAGAGATGGGTTCCTGGAAAGGAAAATAATGGAAAAGCCCACAGATTTAAAGCACATAGGGGTGGAGTCTGGTTGGCTCAAAGAAGGCGGGTAAGAAGAGCACTGGACTAGTGTAATGATGTCAGTATTGAATTTGACAGCGTGGGAAATTGGAAGTCATGCAAAGAATTGACTAGCAGGCAAACACCCAGAAAACCAGAGAGATCTTGTAATTGCAGATCTTCATTATTTAACTTATGCATAAGCTTCATTTGATATTAATGTGTCCCTCTGTTTCCAACCAGACATCCCAAATCAGAAAACATTCACTGCTGTGGGGTCAAAGCCTACAACATTAAAGACCCACAGATGAAGTGCTGTGCAGGAACACTGTACACGCTGACATCATTACATAAGCATGGAGGGGACGTGCAGTGCTGCGGATCCACTCTGCAAGAGCCACAGGTAGTTTATCAGTAATGATGTATATAATATAATTACCATGTTATCTGACCATTTTTCGTGCATCCTATTCATGCCATGAGAACTTATTTGAGATAAACTATATGAATTTCAGGGGCAGGACGACACGTCACACACTCCACTTCAGGTTATATCTCTATAAATGGCTCACATGCTTGTTTGTTCTCATTTCCATGCCCCACCGGCCATCCATCAGTTTTCCACACCCTCTCATCATTATCAGGGGATCTGTGAGGTTCAGAAGCCACTGAGAATCTGTCACTGAGCCGTTCTCTGTACTGCAGATCTTTGCTTTCTCCATCTGTTTTCCGTATCATATTTGAGATTGCAGTCCCAACTAATGAATGAGATAATAGAGCTGCAAGGTGAAAGTAGCATTACAGGCCACCCTAGTTTCAGAAATTATGGTCCCATTAATTTTGACACTTTGTTTTTTCTTCTCTTTTTTTTTCCTCTCCAAAAGCATTTTGAATTTCCTTTCTTACTTGTGACACCTCTCAATAACCAGTTAAGCATTAAATCTAGAATATATGCCTACTCTACAGTGAAGGAAAACAACACCTTGTAATGCATTGGCTCCCAAGGCTGCTTTCATGGACACAGCTTGTCCGGCTGTCACACAAATAGTTGATAAATGCATCCAGGAGAAGATTACTGTACTTTATAAAAGTACAGTAATCTTTACAGATCATTTCAAAAAAGAGGAGGATCTCCAGTCTGAACCTAAACACAACAATTTATAATTCAATATAACCAAACCATCATTATTAGGCTTTGCAAGCCAAACTATGCAAAGTAAGACCAATACTAAAACATTTTTTATATTTAGTGATATATTTAGTGTATATCTGACAGTCAGAATACCTTCAGCATAAGGAATATTACACCTGTCTTTAGAAACTTAACTAACATCTCTTTTCACTACCAGGACATTTGCTGCTCAAGTGAGGAGGAAGAGGTGATCTACTCTGCCAAGACAGGGTTTAGCTGCTGTGGTCACCTTTACTATAACACCACCCTGTGGTCATGCTGTGCTGGGAGGCTGAGATCAATCCATGAACCAGGACAGGGTCAAAGAAAGATGATTAATGGTTTGTTTTGTCTGCTTAGATGTCCTTTCCATGCAGTAGAACTTCATTTGACGTCATTTTAATTTGATGGCAAAGCCCAGATCCTGCATTTTACCAATAACATGTATAATGTTGTTTTCAGAATCCAGAGTCCTATCTGTGAATAATCTGAACAAAACAGATCTTTGCCAAAAAAGTAAGTCTTTTTTTAACATAAAAAATGCTGATGTTTTGGTTTGTAATGCCATGGCTTTATGCATCTTTGTTTAGTGCACATTGGGACTGTGGAAAGTGTGTCTCAGCAGAGCGTTGTGTTTGGGAATGTGCTGACGGTTCATGGTATGGAGGCCGAAGCGCTGCCTTTTCCTTACGTCCTGGAAACAGATGATCGCTGCAGCTTCCCTAAACTGATTCTTGGGAAGACCTACTTCTTTAACAAAGTTAATGTTTTCACTGATTTCAATCATGACTCTGTTCTTCAGTCACTCCATTTCATTATTTCCAAATGTTCACCTTAGGTCACCATTGGCTGATTTATACATGGGCAGTCCTGATGAGTTACTCTATTCTCTGACAAAGTACTAATTTTGTGCTTGCAATATTGGGTTTTTCACTCTCTTGAATGTATTACATATTACTGCATTGTTATACATTGGTCTGTTAGCAATAGTGATGCTATCCTAAAAAGAAAGACATATACCTAATCTGTCCTTTGTTTTTTGTGTATTATTAGAGCCATTAGTAATGGTTGATTCTCACAATTAAATCAAAAAACTCCTTATGTACCGTCTGTAACCGTAATGTCTTTACCTGATTTAGAAACAGTAATGCATTACAGAAAAATGCCATTACAGAATGCATTATTTTTTAATTGTTACACTTAACACTGCTTACTTATGCATTTAAAATAATTACATACATAATATTACTAAAACTGCAGCATCAGTTACATGTGACTCTGCGCATAAGTAGTCAAACCCTGCCATTCCTCCACTCTCAGAAAATCTGTTCACTGAGATGACTAAGTAAAATTTTTGAAATCACTGAGAACATTGTAGCTTTTTACTGAAATATTTACTGAGTTTCACATTGTACTCACTCACATAACCTAAGACAGTTATTACTACTGTGACACAGCCCAGTTGTATTTAAGTATACAGTGTATGCAATAATACGATGAAACTATTAACTTCAGAAGTCTAAAAAACAAAACAAAACTTAAGTTTCTTCTTGATTCTTGTTAGCATGGAATCAACAGTTGCTGACTTCTTACAGCACTATAAAATGTAGCTTCATAAAATATTAGCATATGGCTCATTTTTTTATTTTTAAGCTATTTTCTTGCACTGAAACAAATTAGAATACATAATTTAAAAAATGTTTGACCTTGACCCACATAATCAAATGTATGCATATACTGTAAATGGCATAATTTATTTTGATAGCTAAAGCTAGTGAATGTTAACCACTGAGTTGCCAATGCCATGAATGCTACTATGCTGTACCACCCAGAGGTCCCACTGAAAAGACCATGAAAGTATTTTCTTTTCATAAACAGCTGTTTTTATTCTTACTTTTTCTATTGGAATGTAATTTCTATAAGGCCTCAGTGCACAGACACAGTAGTGGTGATGGCAGATGTTTGGGTTTGTAGTACTGTCTCGATACTGCATGTTTGACTTTGCATGTTTGTGTTTATTTTGTGGCCTAATGTTCTTATGATTTAAGCTTTAAATAAATAACATATTTTGCTTTATCCTATTGAGTTGATGATCTTGCCATTGGCAGAGGTTTGTTTTTTTTGTTTTTTTTACTAAAAAAGTGCTTTCATTACAGACTTTATGTTTAACATGCAATGTTTGCAAAAAAGTTGAAACATTTATTTTAACTAGTTTTGAACTTTTAAATAATCCACAATAAATGTTAAAGAGGATTCTGCACCTTTCTCAGATCAGATTCATTAAAAACATGGGACTTTGGCTGCATCTATAAATGTATTACTGGTACATCTGGTACACGTTTTAGGTCAGAAAAGTGGTATTCAAGCATTAGTGTACACCAGGGGCGGAGCGTGGGGGTGGCTTACTGGGCTTAAGCACGGGTTGATTTTTCAGAAAGCCCAGGGTCTTTTGGAGTGTAATCTTTTCATAGTTAGATGCCTGGCTGACACTGTATAAAACAAAAACTACACACAATATTCGAAGCACATAGTGCACACTGTGGGAATTTATGACTGTGCGTAAATCCCCCCTAATATTGGTATGATCCGAGCTCAGACACTAAGCGGGGCGGGGCAGCTGCTGCCTGCGAGTGCGCTGTTAGAGAAACGCAGCCAGGCAGACAGAGGAGAACTGAAGTTCGACCAGGTACCAAAGAAAATCATTCGTACTGTACAAATAATGTAAATATGACGGTGTATCACGAAAGATTGATATCCAACTGATCACTTGACCAATATTACGTTACTTGCTCTTCAAGTGAATCAACAAATGGCGAAATGAAAAGCCGAACAACAACAATGCTGTTTCTTTAGAGAGTCTTAGCTTACAT
>NW_005187518.1:181562-184140 GCF_000239375.1 Pundamilia nyererei
AGGATTACTTTTTTGGGGAAGTAATCAGTAATCAGTAATTAGTTACTGATTACTTTTTTCAAGTAACTTGACCAACACTGGTTGTTAATAATAAATTAATTAAAGCAACGAAACAACCTGAAGATCCGGTTGGGAGCCGAAAGAGCCGGTTCTCTAAAAAGAGCCGGAAATCACATCACTACTAACTTGATTAATGACAGTTTTTCGAAGAAACATCAGGTGAAATTTGTGATTGCATAACTGTCACAGTGGTTTTGCAGATGTACATCACGCTCTCTCAACCGTTGAACAAACAGTAATTAAGTTTTGGCTTGAACGGAAACAAAAATTTCACTACGAAAAATTCCTAAATGCATTTTCTAAAGATTATTTTTATTTTTACCTTTTGTACTGGATGCCAAAGTAGGGACGATTTATTTAAAATAAAAAAAAAATGCATATTTTGTGTGCAACTTTTAGAAAGACAAATATCTTCACCTTCAGAGAGTCTCTATAATAAAATTTCATTTATTTTTGTCCGGGACGACGTTAAATTCATGTGTTAAATTGTTTTTTACATGTAAGATTACATTTATTTTCCAGTCAAGAACAACAACAGTAGGAAACATATCTCTCGCTGTAAATTTCTTCCCGCTTTTGTTCTGCATTTAAAATTTTCAAATCACAATAACGTTGCAGCATTGGTATTTAAGGATTAAGTGAAAATAAATAGGCGTAATTTGTCCGAGCAGCCCCCAGTTCTCAGGACCACAGACTGTTCCCAGTAATTTCGAACAAAGTGTTTCATCTTTATATCAGAAACACGATTCTCCTTCAGCTGCCTCTCATTGATATGAATTGCGAGGCTTTTCAGATCAATGGGAGGCAGAAAGAAACTCGCTTCTTCGTTGATATAGAAAGACATAGCCAGTTTATTTTAATAATGATCAATGTAATCTACCAAAACTGACTTTGATTAATGAGTCACAAACGAGCACACCCCACGATAGCGCAGTTAGTGTAAGAGCAGGTTTTACGTGTTCAAGAGGCAGATCTAGGATCATGCTGACGCTCTGTAAGTGATTTTTTTTTTTATTATCATGCATTCTTTTTTTCTTTGACATTATTTAGCTCAATTTTCAAGAGAAATTGCATTTAAGTTTGATTTTTTTATTTTATTTCTGGGAGTACTGCATTTTTTTCAATCTATGGAACTGGAAAATAAAACAGGATTTTGTTTTTAGTAAATGACGTTTTAGGTATTTTTTGTGGATGTAGTGAAAACATGTTTGTGTGTTTTACTGAGTGTTGGTTTGAAGATACAGGTGTTTGTTAGTTTTTCTGTGGTTCAATTATAAAGGTGATTGGTTAATTCAGTTTTATTTACTGTGATGGCATGCCACACATGGTAAGCTCCACACCTCACCACCCATTGATTCACTTTAGTTTAATTTACAGTCACTACTTTAAAATATTCTATTTATTGTTCAATATTGTTTCTTAAATGTATTTATTTTTCCATCACACCTTCCAATGTTTATATGGTGTACACACATATTAACCTTGCAAGGTCAAAGTTCTGTTTTATGTTATATTAATACATCTTTCTTTGTTTGAGTTACCTGGGGTTTGGCTTCTCCTGTCTGGCAAAAGATATGGCAAAGGGCTGCAAGACCTGAAGTACCACTGACAGCCTAATTGGATTGCACCACATGCTTCATTGCCTGGGGGGTGTTTCATGTTTGTTTCATTGTTTTGTATTAGTTGGTTATATGGCAGCCATCTTGTTTTCCCCCGTGTGTGTCATTTGGTTTAGCTAAACCGGTATTTAAGTTCCCCTGTGTGTCATTTCAGCAGGTCAGTTTATCATGTTTGTTTGAGGTTTTGTTAATTATTATCTTGAGTTTAGTTTATTGAGTTGACCTCTTTTATTGGTCTGCCTGTTTAAGTTTTGGCTTTGTTAAATATATTTTCATGTTTTTGGGTCAATAAAACCCCTTTTTTGAATTAAAACACCTGTGACCTTAATGCTTTACTGCTTGGTCCCTGACATTTACACAGCACCAAATCACAACAACAGTTGCCCAAAGACACTTTATATTGTAAGGTAGATCCTACAGTAACACATACAGAGAAAAACCTAACTTGGATGACCTCCTATGAGCAAGTGATTTGGCAAAAGTGGGAAGGAAAAACTCAACCATCTGCTGCGACCGGTTGGGGTGAGGGGTGGAAGACAGGAAAAAGACATGCTGTGGAAGAGAGCCAGAGATTAATACCAAGAAAAAACAGTTGGTTAGAAATGCCAACTGTTGCTTCATTCTGTGTAGGTTAGTGATGTAGAAAGACAAGTTGTAAGCGATATAGAACTTTTTATATTTGCTCTAATAGTATTTGCACATCAGAACCAGTTTGTGTTACTTGTTAACTGTCCCCTTTTAGTACTTTGCTGGCCTCATTCTCCATCTAAGATAAGATAAGATAGAACTTTATTAATCCCTCGGGTGGGTTCCTCTGGGAAATTCGATTTCCAAAAAAGCACAGCACCGACAGAAGTTACAGAGTTACAGAATATTATATATATATATATATATATACA
>NW_005187518.1:185271-187135 GCF_000239375.1 Pundamilia nyererei
TAAAGGCACTGGAAAAGTCAAGAAACAGGATCCTGACCGTGCCTTTTCCCCCATCCAGGTGTGAGTGGGCTCTGTGTAGGAGGTACAGGATGGCATCCTCCACTCCGACACTCGCCTTGTAGGCGAACTGTAGTGGGTCCTGGGCATGTAACATGACTGTCAATGAACCATATTTACATTTTACTTTATTTCAAGCAGCCACATGAATAATAAAATATTAAATTGTAGTTAAAGATCTGAAAATGTATCAAACTTTGAGAAAATGAAGAAACCTTTTCTCTCAGAGAAGAGTTGTTCCTCTAAGTCCTCAAGAGCAACTATCCTGCAGCTTTTAGATGCTTCCCTACTCCAACACAGCTGAATCAACTGGTTTGATTACCTCTTTAGCATGCCATCAAGTTTGACAAAGGCCTGATAACAAGCTATTCATTTGATTCAGGTGTGTCGGAACATGGACGCATCTAAAAGCTGCAGGACGGTAGCTCTCGAGGACTGGGATTGGGCAACCCTGCTCTAAGGTTATTATAGGGTTTTTTAATTTGTTTGTTCACAAGATGGAGCCAAAGTGCTTCAAAATTGTAAAGTCATCACTAAATGAAAAGAGAGAGAGAAAGCTGTGGGTTGGCAACCACAGGAGTGAATCCAAAGGTGTAACATTAAGTAAATCATTTCCCACACCCAAGCATTTGTAGCCTAAGCTCATTTACAAATCCTGACAAGTTTGCTTTGTTCACAGTTGACATATTCGCACACAGATCCTGTCACTGACTCTCTGTCTGGTGAAAAAGACCCCTCAATGGGGTTCAGCAGGGGGTCAGAGGATGAAAAGAGCATCAACGCATACGCAGTTTGGGAAGCACAGGCACCTTCTCAAGCTTCTCATTGCTTCTTTTCTGAGAGCCTGTTTTCTTTTGACAGTCCTTGCCCTACGTGCAGTGTATGTAGTTTTGCTTCCCCTCGTCTCGTTATGTTTGATTACTCCCAGCTGTGCTCTCCTGCTGTGTTTCATTCCCTCACTACTCCCATGTGTATTTAAGCCCTGTGTTTCCTCTGCCCTTTGTTGCGCCGTACCATCGCTATGCTGTGTTTCGTCCCTCCGTGTTCAAAGTGATTCCTGGTTCAGTTTCTAGTGTTTTAGATTTCTTCTTTCGAGTTTTGTTTTGCATTTGTCATAGTGATTTCCAGTAATATAGCTGCCACTTTCAGTTAAATTTGGTGTACTGTTTTTTTTCATCCCTAAACACAGAATTCATTTGAAGGAAACTCCACCACAAGTGATCACAGCTGCTGTTTACACCCTTGACCCCCATCAACAGGAAATAATTTACCCCCCCCCCCCATCTCCTCTTACAGGGTCACCTCAAGATGTATAAAACCAAGTGATACAAAAGCACTATTACTAAAACATGTGACCAATACATCAAATATAAGAAAGTTCCATCACACAAAGCAAGTTTTTCCCCCCTTTCTTTCTTCCTTTCTATTCGGGTGTCAAAAGTGTTGAGTTTTAGTTGAGCATACACGTATACATTTGTATCATGCTTTAACAAAAGTGACTTTGCATGATAAAAAAAAGACCGTATGAATACGATTCCAAAAGTGTTTAGCACTGTTGCCTCATGTTGTACAAACCTCCTAAATGGCTGACACCTTTCTACCCCTGTGTGGGTTTCTGTCAAAGTCCTGGGCCCTATTTCAGGAAGCCGGTTTAGTGGAAAAACTGAGTAAGTATACCCTGAGTTAACGAAAACTCTGGGTTTTCGGTTTCACAAAGCGAGTTCAGCTGAAGCCTGAGTGAGTCACTATGACGACACACTCCGTGAAGCTAACCTGCCCCCTAGCAGGTTTACTACAACTAACCCTG
>NW_005187518.1:190091-194760 GCF_000239375.1 Pundamilia nyererei
GCAAAAAAAAAGAAAAAAAGAAACTAAAATGGGAAAAGCTAAACTGATACTGAAGGAGACACACAGGGTTGTGTAGATCATTTTAGACCTTTTAGATTGCTTGCTCACATTCCTTTTTAGTAACAGGAAGCTATTTGAATACAAGAGAAAACACAGCAGGTTAAATAAATGTTTGTATTTATTTATTTGAATCCTTAAAGGACAATAGGTCCGGTCAAATATTAAACATTTACAATATAACTATGCAATATATTATATTAACAACAAAGTCACTAAATCAAGCAGGCAGTGTTTATGTTTGCTTATAGCTTAAATGTCCCTCAAATCCTTACTAAATTCCTTACCATTCTTAAATTCCCATACCTATCCTTACCATTTCCACAACTATTTTACATGAATCACATTCAAAGAAACAGAAATTCATGGAATTTTTAGTGGGTCCTTCTAACATATTTGTATTCTTGATATTGGCACTAAGTGTTTATCATTCATTAGAATTAACAATCACAGTACATCATGGACTTTACTGCAAGTATTCAGTTGTATGGTTCAAGGACGTGAAAACAGTTGTCACTTATATTTTAGTTCAGTGCAAGAACCAAAGTTACATTTAGATTTTGTTCAAATTTAGATTTGAGCAACAACATTGTGCACCAGCTTGCTGTGTTGCAGTATTGATTATTGTCAAGTTGTGTGAATCACTACAATGTGAATCCCCGTAAAACTGAAGTGAAAAGCTACGTTGTCTTTTGTTTTCTTTACTTAAAGTACCTAAATTCTGTCTGTGATACGACATATTGGGATGTGTTAAACAACAGAGCAACATGGTTTGGCAATACTTCACATCATGTGAAGTATTGTATACTACTGATAAATGGACAGGTTCTTCTATATAACACTTTTCTACCCTACCTGAGCACTCAAAGCGCTTTATATAGCGTCCCTCATTCACACATTCATACAACGACTTCTTCCTGTGTTTAAGTTCGAGCTAACATTCACACTGTGATGGGTGCATCAGAGAGCGATTTGGGGTTAGTATATTAGGTTGCAATGCAACCATAATAAATATGGCAACAAATTACTTTGTAAAATAATGTTAACCAGTGTAATGTAATTTGTAATTAATTACTTTTTTGAGTGATAAAGCCAACACTGTGAGTAAATATGTGGGGAAAAAAAGAACTTCAAAGAAGAGAGTAACAGATCCACACTGACCACGTATACATCAGCCAGTGGTGACTAGTGATGAACATTTGGAAATAATGAAATGGAGTGACTGAAGAACAGAGTCATCATTGAAATCAATGAAAACATTAACTTTGTTAAAGTAGTAGGTCTTCCCAGCAATCAGTTTAGGGGAGCTGCAGCGATCATCTCTTTCCAGGATGTAAGGCAAAGGCAGAGCTTTCACTTTGGCCTCCATCCCATGGACCTTCAGCACACTCCTGAACACAATGCTCTGCAGCGACACACTTTCCACAGTCCCAATGTGCACTAAACAATGAGACACACAAGTACTTTACATATACTTGTAAACAGCATTTGTTCTGATATTTAAAAAAAATCTAAATAACAGATGATATCTTACTTTCTTTGCAAAGATCGATTTTGTTCAGATTATCCACAGATAGAAGTCTGGATCCTAAAAAAAAGAACATTGTAGGTGCATTATTGGTTAAATACAGAATCTGGGCTGAGGCATTGAGATAATATGACATACACTGAAGATAAACTTTGTGAGAGAACAGCTCATCAGACACAACAGACCATTAATCATCTTTCTCTGATCCTGTCCTGGTTCATGGATTCTTCTCAGTCCCCCAGCACAGCATGACCACAGGGTGGTGTTATAGTAAAGGTGACCACAGCATCTGAACCCTGTCTTGGCAGAGTAGAGCACCTCTTTGTCCTCATTTGAGCAGCAAATGTCCTGGTTTTTGAAAAGATATATAGCATTTTACGTTAAATAAAAGCATGATTGATTGGACTCATTGAACACTGTGTTAGTTCAGGCAAGCCATAAAGTCAACTTCAGCCTGTAATGTTGATACAGAGCTGGTATCAGGCACATTTTTGGAGATTAATAGAAAATATTACTTTGACTAAAGTCAGTCTGACTGTCAAATATACAGTAAATGCCTCCAGCAAACAGTTTCAAGATAGAGAGATGAAGCATTTGAAAGGAAGTGATTAGAATGGTTCATCAACCCTGATAATTATTGCTGGTTCAGATTAGAATGGCTTCTTTTGCTAATAATCTCTACCGAATTGTTGTGAATCTAGCTTTTGCAGAAGGAATCATAAAATGTACACAGAAGATGATTAATCTGCTTTAAAAAAGCCTCTAAATGTTTATGAAAAGTTTTTAACAGTTGGCCAAGTAGCTCCAGTGATGAGTCACTTGTTAAATCATGCTGTTTTCATTCACTTTATGCTGACTGTGCTTAAGTTAAATATATTTTGGATTTGTAGTTCAGTTATGCAGTTAGAGAGAGAGTTGCGGTTTCCTGTTTACCCCTCAGGCCCATATCAGTTTCTCTACTTTACCAGTGTTATTCATGTTGCTTCAAAATTACAGACAGGACTCTGAGATAGTTAAAAAGCTCAAGAAATCTAACTTTTCAACAGTTGTTTATTTTTTCCATTTTCATATTGGTCAAATCATGGTTTATGCATCATTTTGATATGACACCAAGAGGCAGAAGGCACCAGTCAGAAAGAGGCGCTTTAACAATGATAGGCCACTGTAAACAAAACACAGAGTGTGAAAAGTTATGGGACAGGGAGGCCAACTTAGCTGTGTTAAATCTAATGACATAATACAGTGGAATACACGAATAAGATGAACAAACAACAGATTTTCATCATCATTACTAATTCTACCTGTGGCTTTTGCAGAATGGATCCGCAGCACTGCGCATCCCCTCCATGCTTGTCTAATGATGTCAGATTGTACAGTGTTCCTGCACAGCACTTCATCTGTGGGTCTTTAATGTTGTAGGCTTTGACCCCACAGCAGTGAATGTTTTCTGATTTCAGATGTCTGGTTGGAAAACAGTGGGACACATTAATATCAAATAAGGACAAAAATAAATAATTATGTTTGTAAGAGGCTGAGTTAGATGAGTCTGTAAGGAGGCAACAGATGAAATGGAGGAAACACACTTTGAGGCCGGAATTCTTGCATGCAGTTCATTTACAAAAAAATGTGATTACCAGGTTAGTGGAATGAACTACCAATGAAGAAACTTGTGCCAACAAACTTAAGATTTAAATAAAAAAAAAAAAACTATGGAAAACTATAAATCAACTACATGAAACTCTAAAAGGCTTACCTGGTAAGATCCCAATCCCCCTACTATAAAGGGGCTTGGAACTTATCATTGCCTGTTTGGCAGTCTGGATCTCCAAAGTGGATTGCATTATGGAACAGAGTAAACCTGTTAACTGTTTTCCTGTTTGAGGTTTACTCTGTAAATGTTTGAGGTTTACTCTGTAAACCTCAAACATCCCAGATAAGTTGAATTGTCAATACTGACAATTTAACTTTGCAATAAATAGTTTTGAATGCATAGGCCCCCTGCACAATTATGTTATAGTATGAAGATGATGACTTGGGAAATGCTAACATTACCAGAAATATGTATTTTATCTAACCTACTTACCACTTGAAACAAACTAATAAAGAAGTGGTTCACAGCAGCATTAGTGTCACATTCACTGAGACAACTCTATTCTTTCGGCTAGATATAAAACAATAGAAATTGCCATCTTAGTGTTTTGTGGGCCATACTCAGTCTTAGTCCTCCAGAGGCATGTGTTATCCTGTGACAGAGTCTTTATGTATAGTGTTGGATGTCATTCTGGAAGCTAACTTCTTCATTTAACAGTATTTACACAAGCTGTGCACTGAAAGCAGAACATCAGAGCTGCACTTTAAGCTCTCAGTCATTGTCTACATAGAATGCATTTATACCAAATGCACTTTGACAGCTACTGCAACTGGAAACAGACTCAAGAGCAGCCAAAAAGTCAACCAGTTCAACTCCAACAAACATAACCATAAAAGTGAATCCTGAGTAAAAATACCTGGTGAGTTGGGAAATAATCTATATATTAAATTCAAATGTGTCACTTCAAATTGCAAAATACTTAATGATGCAATAGCTAAATACTTTAGCTCTAAGATGAGTCATAACCACACAGAAACAAGACACGGAACACAATGAGACACCACACAGACTGAAAGAAATGTATTTTAAGAGTCCTGGGAACCAAACGAAGGCAGGGAAAAGTTTGTTACGCAACTGTCTGCGTGTCTTAGAAACCGTATGAAATCATCAGCTATGAAAAATGTTTCATTCTACTTCTCTTCTCTCTCTCTCTCACTCAGAAGACAATACATTAAACTAGTTTCCATGCTCCCAGCTGCTCTGACTGACTAAATTCAAAACAGGAGCCATTAGATACTAATCAGATAAAACAAAAGAAGAAATCCCTTTTCAGTGGATTTTATCAGCAATGTAAAGCAATATGTCTGTGAAGGTTCTCAGTCATCCAGGTCATCATAGTCAAAGGAGCTTGCAAAGAAAAGCGTCTGGACTTCTTTAAGTTGCTTGAAGACGTTTCACCTCTCATCCGAGAAGCTTCTTCAGTTCTAAGGTCA
>NW_005187518.1:207966-214380 GCF_000239375.1 Pundamilia nyererei
CACCCATTTTCACACCTTGGCTCATGTGATTAGGCAGAGGATCATCAGGGGTCCTTTTGTCCCTCTGTCCAGACGCTTTTCTTTCCAAGCTCCTTAGTCTAAACGTATCCCGGTAGGTTTTTCTTATATTTGAGCTTACAATCTCTTTCTTAGAATAAATTATGGGCTGGATGAAAACTGTGACGATAAATTTTTAATCTTTTGTTGTATTTCTTCATGTACTGCAACCATTATAAGAAAGAAATGGAAGAATGCAAGAATGACTTAACGAAAAACTAAAATAAACTTCTTCTGCCGAACCCTAACCCCGTAAATAAATTGAAACATCTAACACTAAGTGCTAGCAGATGGATCGATCAATGATGAATATTTTTTTGGCAGACTCTTAAAATTTAGATGTGGTTGTCTTCTATATTTGGATGTTTCTTGTCTTATAAAGCACAATATATATGCTTCAAGTTGAATCAAAGTCATTGCTGATTGGGTAAGGGGGTTAAACGTAATGTAGCTTTTCAAACCAAAGTAGGAAGTTTATACAATCATCTGCAAGTTTAATTTGTAAAGTATTAATATTAACCTTTTTAATCTCAAGCAGTGCAATTTAACATCTCTGCAAACTGCAGCTACCAAAACAGGAGTTTAAAGAGACCGTTCTGATTCCTGAAGCGTAAATGAAAACAACAAACCAGTAAAACACTGAAGCTGCTTCTTTACATTCAGGCACTCTGTTTCTTTCACATTTACAAAGTCAAATTAACATTGGCTTTTAGTTAGCTAATTCACAAATTCATTACCTGTGAGGATCTTTCCATGTTGAACTTTACAACAAGTGGCTGTAGCAGGATTGTAAGGCTCCTTTCCACAACAAAATAGATTTGAACCTGGATGAAGTTTGTTTTCACAGCAAGCAGCCTCCTGGATGTCATACTGTGTTCCATTGCAGTCTTTTCTAAAAAAGCACAGATAACAAAACCCAGGATATTATCCCTGTCACTCATTTCTATTCCACATACATAACATTATAACATAAGAGTAGATTTGGTGAAGGTAAACAAGTTTAAATCAAAAGCAATAGACAGTGCAGGTGGTGGAGGTGAAGAAGAGAATGCACGCAGGATATATTGGACAAAGGATAAAGAATGTTAAATATGAAGCTGTCAGGCAAGAGGAAAAGATCCCAGATTAGATTTGTGAATATATTGAAGGAGGACATGCAGAGGGCTGGTGTGATAGAAGAGGATGCAAGAGATAGGGTGAGATGGAGGAGCATTTAGACATGTAGACATGCTCAAGAAAACCTGCTGACAGTTGAAACTGAAGTGACTATGAACATGGAATGGTTGTTGATGCTGGAGAGTCTGTTCTGACTATTTCAGAAACTGAAATCACAACTTGTTACAACCAAGAAACAAGATATGCAGAAAAACATCTCTGAACATAACATGTCAAACCTTTAAGCAGAGCACGCCTGCTCCTCCTGTCAGCTAGGAACAGGAAACTGAAACTAGAATTCAGGACTCACTAAAATTGGAAAACAGAAGACTGACAAAATATTCTGATGAGTCTCAAACCATATCAAACTAGTTTTTTGAACATGACAAGCTCACTGTACTTAAATGACTAGCGCAGTCACCAGTTCTCAATCCAACAGAGCACCTTTGGGATGTGATTGAAAGAGATCTCTTTCAAAGAGATATCTGCAGCAAATGTTTGACGTTATCAAGTCATTATTCACCAAAATCTCTGAAGAATGTTCCCAGCAACTTGCTGAATGTATACCATGAAGGGTTAATTCAATACCAGCCAAAAATCCAGAAAACAAACTTTACATAAATGTCATAAATTGATTTACATAACATTAAGTGAAATTAGTATTTGATGCCCCACAACCTGCCCATAATTCTAGCTTCTCAGGAAGCCTGAAAATCCTATAAAAAAGGCAGCTTTTTTATAGGATGTGAGCTAGGAAGAGTAGGTGCTTGGTTGCTCAACCATTTGCAGAACTTCAAAGTAATTTGAAATGTGAAATGACCTTTAAATTCTGTATGTATATATGACATGTCTGCTTCATTTTGACAAGTAAATGATCATTTTAGGATTATTTGTGAAAACTAATCTTCTTTGTTTTTCTTTCCTCCTCTCTGGAGGGATTCTGTCATAGGCCAGTTTGAATTGAGAAGGCGTGGTCTAAGAGTGTATAAAGGTGGACTGCTGGATGAGAGGTGGATAGGTTGCCACGTTGGAAGTTGCTGTGTGTGTAAGTAAAAGATTGGCCAATAAACTAAGGTTGCTCTCTGTTCAGTCAGGTGAGTTTGATGCCTGTGGGTTTCATAACACACATCTCTACCTGTTTGCAGCAGAGGCGGAGCCAAACATTTGAAACACCCGGGGCTTAGCCATAAAGGGTAGTATGCATGTGGGAATTTTTTTTTTTTTTTGGGGGGGAGGAAATAACTGAAAGATAAATTTGCTCTTTTTTGAGTTTTATTCAAAAAAGAATGACTTCATAGAGTGCAGGACACCTTAAACTAGTTTTTTAATTAAGCAGCAGGGCAGAACAAAGTCGGGGCTGTATCAAGACACGAGGACTAGACCCCAATTCAACCAGACCCAGAACTGATCCGGAATTAAAACAGGACTACAACAGTTCAAAATCAGGACTACTGAGGACTTAACCAAGACAGAACCAGAATCAGAACTAGATGATAGTAGCACTAAAAATCATCATAGACCTGCACTACACTTATTTTCTAATTCTACCAAAGTCCACTATTTAGATTGAGAAAAGTTTATATAATTATTTAGCCTTGTTGTGCAAACAAGCCTGCATAACTTAATAAATATAGAATTTGAAAAATAACAAACCTAAAAAGAAACACTAGGTACGAGATACATGAGTACCTATGATACGGTGATACTTTTGGTAAATGACCATTTGACTAACATGTGTGTCTCACCTGCTCTTGTTCCACCTCTGTTCCTCTCTCTCCCTCTTTGTGCTGACAATCATCAAATATACAGTTGAAACCAGATATTTACTTACTCTTGAGATAAAAACACTTTTTTAATTGTAACATCAAATCAGACTAAATGTTTATTTTTTTAGATTGATAAATATAAAAAACATATTTGTTAACTTTAAGAGTAAAGAGAGAAACTATCTGTATTTCTTAATTGCAAATGGCACCAAATTGTATTCAAAATTGAGCCACACTTATGGAGCTCCACAGTTCTTTTCCTGGTGTTTTTGTTGACATCTCTTAATTTTTCCATTTCAAAGAAACAGGCTCTGTGTTTTGCCTTATATGCATCCACAGGTGTGCCACCAATTTACTCACATGGACTCTACTAACCTATCAGAAGCTTCTTCAGCTCAGAATGGAATCTTCTGGAGTTTTCTTATTAATTAACAATAAACTTAGTGTACATGTACTCCTAAATTTGATGAAAGTGATAAAAATAGACAGCTCTGTCTCTCTTTATTCTGACATTTAAATAATTCAAAAGATATTTCAATATTTATTTAACCAAAACAAAACAAGTTTACTCTAAATTGATGATGTACAGTAAAAAAATGTTCTTGTGTTTTCCATAAAGTGTATGTAAATATCTGGTTTAAACTGTGAATATACTGCTGTGTATTGAAATTCTTCTTGTTTTGCACAGAAATATACTGAACAACATCCAAAGCATAATATATAAAATACCAGAATTTTTTCTTTGAAAGAAGCCCCTTATGTCCATTCTTGTATATCAGTACATTGCTGAAACTGATTTATTTATTATTTGTTGATTCACTCGAAGAGCAAGTAACGTAATATTGGTCAAGTGATCAGTTGGATATCAATCTTTCGTGATACACCGTCATATTTACATTATTTGTACAGTACGAATGATTTTCTTTGTGTCAGAGTATTTTTGCTTTTAAAGGTTTTATTATTCATATAATAATCAGCTAAGAGTGTTTATATTTCTGTTCTGTACTCAACCAGCTGCATATTTTAATTGCTGGCTCCCTATTTTATAACGGAAACTGTTTGCCTTCACATTGTCACTGTTTGCCTTCACACTAGCAGGAAACCGCCACCCACGAGTAAGAAACAACCTTGTAGAGAACACGAAGTTTTTTGATAAACCACACCTGTTTTCTTGACAAGATAAGGATGATATTTCCTTTTTTGTATGCTTCATGATGTGTATAAATAAAGCCAGACTGCACCAAGGAGGTGTGTGAGTCTCTCCCTGAGTCTCTCACCTGTGCACGTTTAAAACTGCTCTAAGTGTCTGAGTGATATTTCATTGCATCTGAGTACTTTGATAATAGAATATCTTTAACACTTTGGTACCTGGTCGAACTTCAGTTCTCCTCTGTCTGCCTGGCTGCGTTTCTCTAACAGCGCACTCGCAGGCAGCAGCTGCCCCGCCCTGCTTAGTGTCTGAGCTCGAATCATACCAATATTAGGGGGGATTTACGCACAGTCGTAAATTCCCGAAGTGTGCACTATGTGCTTCGAATATTGTGTGTAGTTTTTGTTTTATACAGTGTCAGCCAGGCATCTAACTATGAAAAAATTACACTCCAAAAGACCCTGGGCTTCTGAAAAAACAACCCGTGCTTAAGCCCAGTAAGCCACCCCCACGCTCCGCCCCTGATTCTGATAGTTTCCTATTTCCAGTGTCTTGTGTTTAGATTACTTTAGTTTACTGAAATGTGCTCCAGAGAAATTTTCAGAAATACTTTATGAACCAGTCCTGGTCCAACAGTCACTTTACACCAATGTGATGTGAAATGTATAATTTACTTGTTTGTCTATTTAGTAGTTAAACTTTTAACTTGAACACTATATATTTATTGATGCTGGACTCCCCCGACCCCCCTCACCCCCCTTATTTGTTTATCCTATTCTTCTGAGGAACATCATAATCGTCATGGGTTCCCTGAGCCGCCAGGTCAGTGCTTGACCTAATAATGGTCGAAATACATCACTTTTTGGGGGGGTTGTTTTAACACAACTTTTGAGAAACAATTGAGAAAGAGTCGACTTACCGGGAACAGTGGTTTTTGGAGGCTGCATTTTCTCCAACTGCAGGCTCTGCCAACAGATGCAAAGTCAAAGGTGTGAGTCATGGCATTAACAAGCTAAAACGTGTTAATATGTCAGCAGGTGTTCTAAATGAATATAATACATTCAGCATTGTTCAGACTTTAAAAGGTGAAAAACAAAAATGCCCCCCAGTTCTTCTTTAGAGACGAGTACAGTATCAGTGTACCGCATACACGCATAACTCTCTGCCAAATCAATTACCTTTCACTTTTCTATAACGCCCCTGTAAATTATTATCTTATGACGAAACACAGGCAGCGCATTCCCGACAAAGGTTTGCAAACACAGCTGAAAGTGAAAAACACAAAGCAAAAACCCAACAATAATAATAGTTTGGTACCTGGCTATGGAAACCTTTTCTGTGTACTTTCATGAAATTCTTTCATAAAAAATGAAAAAAAAGCCCCCTCTAAGCATCCACTCACCGCTTACTCAGATTTAGTTAAATTAATATTTCAAATAGATTAAATAGGCTTTACACATAAACAAAGAGCATTTATTTTTAAAATAATAATGCTTTAATTTAATGAGTATATGATTTACATTTTAAATTACACATGGTGCTTTGTTTTATCTCCACTTTCTTTAACACAGGCAAGCTCACAACAAACATCAGTGGCCCTTTATTCTGAGCTCATTAAATAAATAAATAAAAATAAAACCTACTTACCATGAGCAGTGCTGAAGTCAATAATTAAACAAACTGAAAGAACAGGCAGATAAGAATTACTGTAAAGTTAAGAAAGATAAATTATTCAAATTATTCAAAATCTATTTCAGTAAAGGTGGGAAGTTCGCCTACCAAATCCGAGAGTCCAAAACGGAATCATCTGGGAGCCTTTTGGTTATCTGACACTGAGATGCAGAAGAAGAGGCAAACAGCTGCTTAAATACTTTTAAGACCACGCCTCCCTTGTGACTAAAAATAACCCTAATATCATGCCAGGGCATGATGTCAGGGTTGATTAAAAAAAAAGAAAAGAAAAGGGAAAAAAAAGAACCTCCACTGCAATATTCATTTGTAAAACTTCTGAAAGTGCAGGATGATTGGGGAAAATATGCATTTTTTTTACTCCCGCTCATTTGCTGCGAGTAAGGGCACCCTCCGTTTCTGAGGTGCGCCTGTTGCTTGCTGCACAGAAAGAGGGATATTCAATTCAATTCAATTCAATTTTATTTATATAGCGCCAAATCACAACATAAGTCACCTAGATACAAAGAAAAACCCAACAATCATATGACCCCCTATGAGCAAGCACTTTGGCAACAGTGGGAAGGAAAAACTCCCTTTTAACAGGAAGAAACCTCC
>NW_005187518.1:219965-221058 GCF_000239375.1 Pundamilia nyererei
AGAGCCTTTTTTGGGCAGCTGAAGAGGAGAAGTCTATCTTATGGCTAACCTCTGGCTGTATCTTGGTCATATTACCAGGCAAAACCCAGTATGCAGGTTCATCTGTAACAGTCCTTGTGCCACGGATCAACACTGTTGCTTCTACTTTAAACAGAAGAGCAGCGACATGGCTGCAGGTCTCCATGACTCTGGCCATACAGGTGCAGTGGGCGGCTTCAACCTTCCCTGTGATGCTCACAATGACCCATGGCTGCAATGCTGGTTCATTCAGTCTTTGAGAGTGCAGGACCTGAAACATACAAAGTTAATTTAAAGACAAGAACTATGAGCCAAGGCCAACATAAATGTGTTTTATCTACTTTCTAATCCATTTATCATAAATGTAACAAAGTGTTTAGAAAGTGAGCACATACATGTAATTTTTCCTCTTTTTTTTTAATGCATCCATCTATAGAACGCTGCATGTTATAGTCTAAATCTGCCTGTTCTCTTTCAGAAACCTGCCTGCAGAAAATGAACCTAAAGTATGCAATGCAAGGATGTAATCACTTGCACTTCCCAGCCACCGTAGTATACAGACAAAGATAATACAAGACCAAGAAAGACTACCATACAAGCTATACCACAGGCACAACATACCATTGCATCAATGAGGTAACCACTGGCTTCTCTGAAAGATAATACTATACAACACAGTTACTTATTAAAATTTCTTCAATCTGGATGGAATGAGGTTAAAAAAAAAAAGTCCTAAGGACTGTGATGCTGTGATGTCCACCCCAGGCAAAATTTTTGTTGACTTGAATGCGCCAGAATAGCAAATGTCTGTCTTTATTGATGTGCTCAGACTTACTGACGATCAATCAAGTGAATCTGATTAAGAGCACCTGACTGCTACATATCCTCTGAATTCATATGGAAGTAAGGGTGTACTGTGAGTAATCTTGTGAAAATCTTCTTTTTCCCATGAGTGTAAATAATTTGTGCTTTGTGTCTATACAGGGAGTGCAGAATTATTAGGCAAATGAGTATTTTGTCCACATCATCCTCTTCATGCATGTTGTCTTACTCCAAGCTGTATAGGCTCGAAAGC
>NW_005187518.1:222349-244649 GCF_000239375.1 Pundamilia nyererei
AAAACATTCAGCTTTGATATTAATGAGTTTTTTGGGTTCATTGAGAACATGGTTGTTGTTCAATAATAAAATTATTCCTCAAAAATACAACTTGCCTAAAAATTCTGCACTCCCTGTATGCTTTGTGTGAAGCTGCTTCATTAGCAAAAGAAAATATTTTTACTTTTTGTTTTAATGAATACTTAAAAAAACAGACAAACAAACAAACTTAGCTTTAACCAGTTCAAAATGTAGAAATGTATTCCTTTAAGGTCATTTCAATGTTTTGAATGTATTTGTCCACTAGATGGAGCCAAAATACTTCAAACCCATGTTGTCACCATTTGAGTGAAAAGAAATGGTGGCTTGTTTGACCTCTGGAATCAGTTGTTTCGTTATTAAAATCATCTCACACGTAAATTAAACATCTCTATCCATTAAAAAAAAAAAAAAAAACTGACTCCACGCCTGCCTCCAAAAAGTTTTCGAATATGTCAAATGTTCACCAATATATATATATATATATGTGTGTGTGTGTGTGTGTGTGTGTGTGTGTGTGTATATATATATATATATATATATATATAGAAAGCAAACAACCATGCGAGGTGTACCAAATGAAGTGGTCAGTGTATATGCTGCATTTATGAATAGGTACCAGTAGAAAGGTAGGGATGTGACCGGATGCAACGTTGCGCCAACATACACTACCGTAAAATGTAACGTATGTGAGGAAGAACGCTAGGCTTTGGCGACCTCTTGAGGCAAAAAAAAGCACTCGAAAGAACTTGTATTGACTCGTACTATACCTATGCGTGCTGGGACGCCGCTCATCTGTCTGGAGGTTAACTCGAGTGATTTGAGGTTCTGGCGCAATGGCAGGTAAGGCGATTTGTCATCTAAAGCAAGTTGTAGCTACTCAAATCTGAACACATGAACACATAAGTGAAGTTTTAAATCACACGCAATTAATACAAACAAGCAGCACGGGTTGAGGAAGTTGGAGAATGGCTATAGCGATAAACACGGATCTGACTGCTAATTGAAAACTTCATTTTTTTTCTCTCTTTTTTCTTCTCTCTCTCTTAGTCATTAATTATTCGTTGCCAGAGCTCAGGATGAAATCAAACTTGACCTGGTAGTAAGGCAAACCACCGGTTAAAAGCTCTGCTGTCATTTTTTGCCACAGCTGCAGAGTGAAAAGCAAAGGAGATCCTCCTCCGATCTAAATCCCGTTTAGTATCCGCAGAGATTGTGTTTTCATAAAACGCATTGGCCCAAGTGATGCCCTTAGAGGAAATGACGTGATACTGTTAATTGTTCTGCTTTTTATTTTATTTGTATTCTTTTCCCTCCTTTTTTCAGCGCGAAATCGTTTGTAGTTTCACTTTTGTACTGCCCACCCACTTTTTTTAATAATCGGTTTACATATCCACACAGCGCGGGATGAAGATCACTGGCCAGAATATATCAACACAGATTTTAAAAGTTACATTTAGTTATAAATTAGCTGCATTTATCTCGAAAAGGAAATATTTTTAGAAATATCTTGTGTTTTCAGATGGGAAGCACGCCACTGGAGTGCTTTTAATATGCAGCACTAAAGTATTAATTAAATCTCAAATCAGGTACACCTGTAAAATCTAATGCAAACCAAACAGAGCTTTATAAAGAGATCACTGCTCAAACTTGCAGTTTTCCAATAAATTCAAACAAACACTGGTCAGACAGCTGAGAACTGAGCTTTCTAAATCACAGATCTGTTTCAATCTGTGTACAAGCGTGTTGACTAATTTTTTACCACTTGAAGTCACCTTAAGAAGTCAAAATGAGAGCAAATTATTCAAGTTGTTACGTGAGTTTGTGTTGAATCATCTTAAACCTGGTAAATGGGATTTTCTTTCTCCTAGAAAGCGCAAGCTCGATGCTTTTGCGGGTGAGGGGTAAGTTTGTTGAAAAGACCTCCAACCCTCTTCTTGACCAGCTCCTGGATGACATTTTGGAGGATGGCATCTTGAATGATGGAGAGAGAGAGTCAATAGTTGAGGAAAACAAGAACCGAGCCGACAAGGCGCGCTGCCTCATTGACACTGTGAGGAAAAAAGGAGATCTAGCCAGCAACAAGTTAATTCGTCACCTTCAAAAAAGAGATCCTATGCTTTTCGCTGAGCTGGGTCTGACTGTCTGACCAGGTGAGATGGGATACATCAGTGGAGCTTATCAACACATATGAGCAAAAGGAGGCTTTAACCCTGATTTTATAGAGTCACAAACTGATGTTGTACTTTGACACTGAAATACAGAAATAAGATCTATCAGGCTTTGACTTTGGTTGATGCCACTTAGGTTATGTTTAATCTCTACGCATTGTTGTTTGGCACCATGTTTGTTTGTTTTTACCGTTACCTGATTTTTGGTATTTATGTTTTTATCCACAGGAGGAAACGAAAACCTCGTGAACACTCATCCCTACTGCCGAGACTTTGTGAAATAAAGAGATGTGGAGTGAACATGCTCATCTTTCATCATCATTACTTTTCAAAGCAATAATATCAACATGAATGATCACATCTAAAGATACAATACTGTATCTTAATTCTTTTTTTACACTCTAGAGCACTATTATATGATGCTTATATTTTGCCAACGTGACAATCAGAAAAACAATCTATTTGTGCTCTCAAATGTACATGAACATAAAACTGTAATGTTTCCAGGTTCCTCTGTACATTATTTTTTTGCATGTGATGGATGAGAATTACAATCTGTTTACGTTAAGATCATTTTATAATCTAGTTGAATTAAATCTCAACGACAGTAAATGAGCTTGTGTGTTTATTATATAGTATGATTCATTTGCATGTACAATGACATGTGGACCTTCATAGCGCATGACGGTTTTTTGTTTATGTTTTTTGTTTGTTCGTTTTTTTTGTTTGTTATGGCTCCCAAGTGAATGGTTAGCATGGGTGCCACGGTGTTTTATAATGTTACAGTATAGTTTTAGCCATTATAAGTTACAGTTTAATGATCCGGGTTACTCACATCAAAGTAGGAGCACCACAGGCCTGCTCTGACTTTTAAACAGAAATTTATGCACTGTGCGGTACTACTATAGGTCATATGCGGAAAGGAGGAGCCTTATATCGTTCATCTCTGATAGCAAACATTACGCAAGCATAATCAGGTTAAAGTCAGCAGCAATTTAAGCAGGTTGGCCACACAAGTTTTGAGCAATGGCAGGTAAGAGCCCACGGACTAAATGCATTTTGTTCTACGTTGTCATATATGAGTTTAGCCAGCGAGCAGGAATGCAGTACAATAGGCATAAAGTGTTTACCACCACTGGATTGCGTTACGAACGTTTTGCGGAAGACAGCGGCGGAAAATATGTATTCTTACACTTTCGACAGTTTTGCAACAAAAGTGTTTGTCAGAGAAAAGTTTGAATAGTGTGATTCGATATTTGTTATTTTCATACTATGTTTATGCCAGGTTGGATCCATACTTTCGTTTTGCACCCCGGAAAACTATTCCCGCCCGGATGTCTGTTGTTGAAAAAATCTTCTAGTGGAAGGTTTTCAGAGATGAGAGAGCGAGTTTAAGTTTCTTTGTTGACAACTATTTGCGTTATGTATACACACTGAATCCACGGAGGCTGTTCTTCAAGTACAACTTCTAAAGATGGGAGGTCACACATTTCCAAAGTGCGACAGGATAGCATATAAAGTTTGTTTTGTTTTGTTTGTTCTTTATTAAAATATCCAAATTTGTATGTTGACGACAGGCATCGGTAATGGTTTCGTTATGCACTAAAACAGTAGCTTCGTTTTTACTCCGCACTTTATGAGGAAGAAGGACATATCAGCCATTTCCTCCGTCAATCCGAAGAATACCGGGCGTTATAACAAGGCAGGATGTCCTACGTAGTGCGCAAACATTCACTCTTTGTACGGAACCAGCGTTAGAAATGCTGAAGTGATTCATGCACATGAAATGTTGTAGATTAGCGCTAATATCTCAGGGGATCATTCTGTAAATGTGGGTCTTTCACCGTTAACTGCATTAAGATGCCGGATTATTAGATACAACTAATATATTTTACTTTGTTACAAAGCAATAAATCTGTACATAGATCGCAATGTTTGCTTTTAATTAAAAAAAGACTATTCAACTTTTAGAGTCATTGTGAAAACCGCAGTTTGTAGTGATGCTGACATGTGTTATGCGTTACTGCTCCCCACCACAAAGTGAAGCGTCCAAAGACGATAATACAGCTGAAAAGGCTCAAACCGAGCAACCCCCCCCCCCCCCCCAACGTATTCGATATATTAAATAAAAACAGCAAAATGTATACATCGCCCATTTAGTTTGAGACGAAAAGTTTTCAAAGGTCAGCAATCTTTCTAAACATTTCTAAAATGACATATTCTCTATTCTAGATAAGGAGCTTGGCAGGGTGCGGTCAGACTTTGTGACGAGTGTGTCCAAAGCGGTTATAAAGATGCTGCTTGACGACCTCGTAGAAGATGGTGTGCTGAATGATATGGAGAGCGAGTCAATACTTGAAGAGAATGACAGCAGGGCTGATAAGGCGCGCTGTCTCATCGACATTGTTAAGAAAAAAGGAGACCCAGCCAGCAGCAAGATGATCGTTCACCTTAAAAGTAGAGACTCTTCTCTTTACGAAAAGCTTGGTTTGTCTTGCAGTCAGCCTTCTCAGGCAGGTGAGAAACCTTAAAAAATATTTTTATTAAAAAATATAGCGCAGAAGATAATGTAATGATCACACAGGTACAAACAGAATAAAATACATTATTTCAAGCAATAATCTATTTTGTCAGCCTCAGCTCCAGATCCTCGGGAGCCACCAGATTGGTCAGATACACTGATCCACACGACTGAGCAATTCTGGAAGATGAAAATGGATGATAAAAGTGTGAGTCATTCACAAAACTCATGCAAAATATCTCAGTTTGATAATAAGAAATAAAGTGTTTTCTTATTAAAGTTAATGTTGAGACACAAGATGGATTTTTCAACTTTTTTCCCTTTATTTTTGTTTTGCAGATTTACCATGTGACCAAAGACGCCTTTAAAAATCGCTTAGCTCTGCTGATCACTAACATGAAGTTTACTGATGGGAAATTCAATAGAAATGGAGCTGAGAAAGATGAGGAGAACATGAGGAAGCTGCTCTCTGCTCTGGGTTATGAAGTGGTGAAATACACAAATCTCACAGGAAAGGTATTTTTATTAAAAGGGAAAATCTGGGGGAAAATTTTATGTCTGGTTTGTTTTGAGATACAGGAAGTTATGCCTTGACTTTTTTTTTTTGTTATGTTCTTACAGGCAATTAATAAGGCTCTAATTGACTTCTCCAAACATCCAAAACTCAAAGATACAGACAGTGTGTTGGTGGTTATAATGTCTCACGGGAAGCTAGGAGCAGTCCTTGGTGTCGACTGCAAAGAACCCCTTTGTGATAATGAGGAACAAGATGCGTATGAGGTGAACAACATTTACAAGCAGTTGAGCTCAGACAAGTGTCCTGCACTTCTGAACAAACCCAAGATCATCATCATCCAGGCCTGCAGAGGAGGTGATCACCTTCTGTTCTTACAGTTACAAAAAAAAGTCTTAAGTTATAGATTTGCTGGAGTCTTCTTATCTTACAAGTACATTGCATATGTTTCAGAGGAGAGAGGAGGTGTGCTTGTTAGTGACTGTGCAAAGCCAGATCTGGTCTGTGATGACGTGAAACAGCCAAGTCCATCCCCATGTGCTGATGAAGAGGGCTTAGAAGACGACACTCTACGATGTGTACACAAGGAAAAAGACTTCATTTCTCTTCTCTCCTGCACTCCAGGTCAGTGTAGCTAGGCAATTATTAAAACTTAGTGACACACACACAGTGATGACACACATGAAAAAAAAAACTGTATCCAATTTCTGTCTCTGAATTTTCTTTCTGCAGATACTGTGTCATATAGAGACAGGAATCAAGGGTCTATCCTCATACAGTACATTGTTCAGGTTTTCAACACCTTTGCACATCAAGACGACGTCGAGGAGCTCTTTAGAAAAGTAAGCGCTGCAAGTGTAAATTGTTTTATACTTATTGGAAGCAAGTCTCATTACTTCACAACCATGTTGATACTGCTTGTGACATTTATGTGGACAGTTACGATAACCTGTTAGCAGTCGGACGTACCGCCCACGGTACATTGGATGGTTTAGGGGACTAATTGTAAATTTGTAGGACTGCTAAGGGGTTAAAGCAATATTTAAATTACACTTCAATTATCACTGGGAAGTAGTGCATGTACAGTATTAAAAGTAAAATAATAAAAGGTTAAAAAGTTTGCAGAGTATGGCCCAAAAGAAGGCTTTCAAAGCATTTTTCATCTCCTGGAAGTTACGCTTACAGGAATCAATAAGTGCCATATCTGTCACTTATGTTTCTGGAACATGTGGAAAGTTGTATTGCTATAGTCAAGCAGTAATTACTTTGTTCTCGTGTCATTAGTGTGATAATGTTGTACATTATTACTGTGATAATGTCGTACATCATTTTAATCATACAGGTGATGCAACGCTTTGAAGACTTCAGTGTTCAAAACAGGAGACAGATGCCAACAAAAGACAGATGCACACTGACAAGACGCTTCTACTTCTTTCCAGGCCTCTGAGATATTTTTACAGTTATTTAACTCAACTTTGCTGCCATTTCAATTGATGTTTTTAGTGCTCAGAGTTAGGTCATTTTATCATTTCCAAAGAACTACAAAGAGATGCAAACCTAGAAGCAAAAAGATGATATGATCTCACAGTTAGACAAAAATGGCCACAATAAGATGCAAAATAGCTACAAACAGATGGAAAATACAATGCTGATAACAATTTTAAAAGAATGAAACAAAGCTGCCATCTGTCTGTCTCCTTTGTTAAAAAAAAAATCCTGATGACATTTCTAGCTTCATGTGAGACCCATGCACACAAAACACATCAACATGAAATATCCTCTATGTGGCAATTGGAGACGGTTGGATGGACGAACTGGAAGAGACGTCCAGCAGAAACAGGGTCAGAGAGGGACAGACATACTCGCTTCCACAGCATGTCTTTGTCCTATCTTCCTCCCTTCACACCATCTTTGCAGAAGATGGACACCCCTCCCTCAACCTGGTTCTGCTAGGGCTTTCTTCCTGTTATAAGGGAGTTTTTCCTTCCCACTGTCGCTAAACCTCTTGCTTGCATAGGAGTTCATATGATTGTTAGCTTTTCTCTGTTTTCTTTGTATTATTTTTTTCTATTATTCTAGAGTAACATGTAAAGTATCCTGACATAACTGTTGCTGTGTTTTCATGCTATACAAAAATAAAGAAATAAAAATAAAATGCGCTTTGCTTTTATTTTCCACTCACTGCCTTTCTCTCTCTTTGGATTCATACACCACTGCTGCATTTAACTTAAGGAGTTACTACACTCTGTCTCTCTCTCCTACAGAGTGTCTTGCTCTCAATTCTTCTCATCTCTGCCCTTGTCGCCACATCTTCCTGTTAAAAAAGAATCCACTGGTGTTAAGTGCTTGTTCAAAGGGGGTCATCTGACTGTAATTGTGCTTGTTTGTTTGTTTATATCATAGGACCTTTAGCCTACAATATAAATTACCCTGAGGTGACAACTGGTATACTGGTTTAGGGCTTTTGCTATACTGGTCCACTTGATGGTCATAGCTTAGAAGATTTTTTTAAAGGATTTTTTTAAATTTTCAGTCCTTACAATGCCCCAGCAGGTAGGGGCACCAGCCACTGACAAGGAGTGTGGTGGGGGAAATAAGCCCCCACACCTGGGGATGCCCGAGACTTTCAGAAGGAGGTGAAGCCTAAGACCCAGCCTGACACATACAGGTCCTTCTCAAAAAATTAGCATATTGTGATAAAGTTCATTATTTTCTGTAATGTACTGATAAACAGTAGACTTTCATATATTTTAGATTCATTACACACAACTGAAGTAGTTCAAGCCTTTTATTGTTTTAATATTGATGATTTTGGCATACAGCTCATGAAAACCCAAAATTCCTATCTCAAAAAAGTAGCATATTTCATCTGACCAATAAAAGAAAAGTGTTTTTAATACAAAAAAAAAGTAAATCTTCAAATAATTATGTTCAGTTATGCACTCAATACTTGGTCGGGACTCCTTTTGCAGAAATGACTACTTCAATGCGGCGTGGCATGGAGGCAATCAGCCTGTGGCACTGCTGAGGTGTTATGGAGGCCCAGGATGCTTCGATAGTGGCCTTAAGTTCATCCAGAGTGTTGGGTCTTGCGTCTCTCAACTTTCTCTTCACAATATCCCACAGATTCTTTATGGGGTTCAGGTCAGGAGAGTTAGCAGGCCAATTGAGCACAGTAATACCATGGTCAGTAAACCATTTACCAGTGGTTTTGGCACTGCAAGCAGGTGCCAGGTCGTGCTGAAAAATGAAATCTTCATCTCCATAAAGCTTTTCAGCAGATGGAAGCATGAAGTGCTCCAAAATCTCCTGATAGCTAGCTGCATTGACCCTGCCCTTGATAAAACACAGTGGACCAACACCAGCAGCTGACATGGCACCCCAGACCATCACTGACTGTGGATACCGTACTTGACACTGGACTTCAGGCATTTTGGCATTTCCCTCTCCCCAGTCTTCCTCCAGACTCTGGCACCTTGATTTCCGAATGACATGAAAAAGTTGCTTTCATCCGAAAAAAGTACTTTGGACCACTGAGCAACAGTCCAGCGCTGCTTCTCTGTAGCCCAGGTCAGGCGCTTCTGCTGCTGTTTCTGGTTCAAAAGTGGCTTGACCTGGGGAATGTGGAACCTGTAGCCCATTTCCTGCACACGCCTGTACACGGTGGCTCTGGATGTTTCTACTCCAGACTCAACCCACTGCTTCCGCAGGTCCTCCAAGGTCTGGAATCGGTCCTTCTCCACAATCTTCCTCAGGGTCCGGTCACCTCTTCTCATTGTGCAGCGTTTTCTGCCACACTTTTTCCTTCCCACAGACTTCCCACTGAGGTGCCTTGATACAGCACTCTGGGAACAGCCTATTCATTCAGAAATTTCTTTCTGTGTCTTACCCTCTTGCTTGAGGGTGTCAATGATGGCCTTCTGGACAGCAGTCAGGTCGGCAGTCTTACCCATGATTGCGGTTTTGAGTAATGAACCAGGCTGGGAGTTTTTAAAAGCCTCAGGAATCTTTTGCAGGTGTTTAGAGTTAATTCGCTGATTCAGATGATTAGGTTAATAGCTCGTTTAGAGAACCTTTTCATGATATGCTAATTGTTTGAGATAGGAATTTTGGGTTTTCATGAGCTGTATGCCAAAATCATCAATAATGAAATGCTTGAACTACTTCAGTTGTGTGTAATGAATCTAAAATATATGAAAGTCTAATGTTTATCAGTACATTACAGAAAATAATGAACTTTATCACAATATGCTAATTTTTTGAGAAGGACCTGTAGACAGGCATGTTTTCATAGTTTCCCAGAGCAGACACTTCCAAGTAAGGCAGGTGAAGGGAGGGGGATTACTTGCGAATTGAAACTTACTGAACTTGTTTCTCTTCTTCGAGATCTTGCAATGATAGATAAGAATATCTGTGGTCTTGATGTAGTCAACACTACAGGCATAGTTCAGTGTATTGGAAACACTCAGCAAAGGAACGGTAGATGGAAAGAAAATTATTATATGAAATGAAGAGAGATGGCGATTTTTCTCTGGTTATGTTTGGTTTTTTTTGTCATTAACGTATAATATTGGCCATTAAAACATCGTAGAGTTGAAATGTTCAGACAAGTTCAAACATGACTTGACATGTTGTGGTAATTCAAAGGACAGAAATGTTGATACTGTCGGTAAACTGCTTTTATCTCATCTTTCTGTTTTCTTTGACAGCACCCCAAGTTTCACTTTTACTTCCTCTTCCTTATGTCTGCCTTCTTTTTAAAGCAAGCTGTTTTGATCATAATTCAGTATATACAAAATGCATGTAAGTTAGGCGTGAAACTATCTGAAAATAAATTGAAAATAAATTAAGTTATAAATGCAATTTTGGAGAGTTTATATGCCTAACGTGCAGCAGATGAACCTATGAAAGTAAGAAGAAACATTGTCACAAAAGCAGCAGCTTGCCTATGCACTAAAACAGGAAGAAGAGTTTATGAACTCTTGTTCAATACAAGTTAAGGCTTAAATAAAAATGTTAAAAATGCAAAAGCTAGTTGATCCTTGAATTTAAAAACATCTTACATTTCATTAACGGCTCTATAACCACTTATTGGCATCTATTTGTTCCTAGGAAATCAGGCAGTGCTGTCCAAAACAGCACACATGAGCACACATGAAGGTTTGCAAATGGTAACATACAGAAAGCACAAGTAGTGCAGGAGGTGCTCAGGAACATGACTCTTAGAAAATATAAAAGATATGTTCTTTGCAAACAAAGATATTTGTCCTGACTTCATTTCTAAGAGACCACTGCTCAGAAGAAAAAGAAAATATTTTATGTTGCATTTCAAGTTTGACTTGATTACAACCACTTCCATGGAAGTGTGGTTTCCACACAACTATTAATAGATAAAACATCTTGGCAAACACACAATCATTTGTACATGCTGGAGGACACAGGTTGCAAATTTGTGAAGTAAAGTTTATGAAAGATGGCAGGTAAGACAGAAGGTATCATGATCCATGCACTTTCCAAGTGTTAATGTGTGATAGATTTTGATTTTGACATCATTATTTGATCTCATTCTTCCCTCTAGATAAGGAGCTTGCCAGAGTGAGAGGACGGTTTGTTGAAAAGGTATCAAAAGCCCTTCTTAAACAGCTCCTGGATGACCTTTTAGAAGAGGGTTTGCTGAATGATGGAGAGACAGACTCTGTGCTCGAAGACAACAACAACAAAGCAGACATGGCCCGTGCTCTCATCGACATGGTGAAGAGGAAAGGAGATAAAGCTAGCAGGAAGATGATCGAACACCTGGAGAAGAGAGATCCTACACTTTACTCTGAGCTGGGTCTGTCCTGTGGTCAGCCTCCTGGTGAGTTCACCCTGTTTGGAAGAAGGAAATCGTACAGAATAAAGTCTGAACAGTGCTTTTGCTTTTTCCAACTGCAGCGTCTCAGAAGGAGCAAAGCTGGTCGTCCAAACTCATCGCCACAACTGACTCTTTCTGGAGGACAAAGCTGAACGATAAAAATGTTTGTCATGACTGTTCAAACACTTTTAACAAACAAGATTCAAATTTGGAATACTTTGCAAGTTTATACACTTAAATTTTACATTTATAACAGTAAATATTCTGTCTTTACATTTGTATTTTTAGATTTACCCTGTGGCAGAAAAGTCCATCAGCAGTCGAGTGGCCCTGCTAATCACTAATCGAAATTTTTCTGATGAGAGATTAACCCGAAAAGGAGCTGAAGTTGACGAGGAGAACATGGATAAACTTCTCCGATCTCTGCATTATGAAGTGGTCAAATACAAAGATCTCACTGGAAAGGTATTTAAATACTAATCTTTTATTCTTTCCTAGCAAATTACGGCTGAGTGACAAAATAACTGATGCTGGGACTTTTTGTGTTCAATCAGATGATCAATGAGGCTCTGATGAATTTCTCCAAACATCCCAAACTCAAAGAGACAGACAGTGTGTTTGTGGTGATTATGTCTCACGGGAAACGGGGAATTGTCCTCGGTGTCAATCACAGAGAAGAAGTGGAACCAGATGAATTCCCTGTTGACAATATTTACAAGTACTTGGGCTCACAGAAATGCTCAGCACTGCTAAACAAACCAAAGATCATCATCATCCAGGCCTGCAGAGGAGGTGACTTTCAATCATTTCATCTGACCAACATCCACAAATGTCCTCGTAGCTACAGTTTGGACCTGAATTAAAAGCATGCTGCGTGTGTTGCAGAATCTGGTGGCTCCGTGATGGTTAGTGACAGTGCAAAAGTGGTCTGTGATGATGTGTCACAGAGCCGCTTTGATGAAAACAGCATTGTGGATGACTCTACTCGATATGTGCACAAAGAAAAGGACTTCGTTTCACTTCTGTCCAGCACCCCAGGTCAGTTTGTCTGCTGATGGGTTTTATTATGCAAAAGATTTCTGACATTATTAAGATAAGCATCTGAAATTTGCACCAATAACACACAAGCATAGTCTCATTCTGTTTTCACATGATTTCCTGCAGACACTGTTTCATACAGACAGGAAGACCATGGGTCTTTTCTGATCCAGTTCATCAAGGAGGTATTCAACACGTGCTCTCATGAGGACGACATCGACGAGCTCTTCAGAAAAGTAAGTACCTGAAAACTCATTTGGTGATAGTGCTGCAGGCAAACAGATGCAGTCACTGGTTATGTTTTCATCACACAGGTCATGCAACGCTTTGAAGATTTTCCCTCTGAGAAACTGAGACAGATGCCAACCAAAGACAGATGCACTCTAACCAAGCGCTTCTACCTCTTTCCAGGCCGCTGAGACAGGATTGAATTTTGGTCAAAGGAAACACATAATAAGTGCTAATAAGTACATTAATGATTTCATGGATTATCACTTCCTAGTAATAAGGGATTCATACTTATCTGTAGTATAACGAGGGATATGCATTGATTATTGTGAATTATATGTAAAATATTGATTTCTTTGTTTCTGTTTTTACTGCTTTGTGAAAGTGAATGTGAGATTTTGTCAACTTTTAATACGTTTGGAGATTTTAGTAGCTATATGAGTGAGTGTATCATTTACATTCATCAGTTGTTCTTGTCTATAATGTCATCACTGTTACTGTTATGTGTCTAAATAAGTAAATGAGCCATTAGTTACAGTAAATGAATCTTGTATTAACTAAAACATTAACACCAGCGGTCTCCAACCTTTTTTCGGCCACGGACCGGTTTATGCCCGACAATATTTTCATGGACCGGCCTTTAAGGTGTCGCGGATAAATACAACAAAAATAAAGCTAGTACCGGTACCGAAAAAAAGAGAATTTATTCATAACACACGTGAAAAGACCAAAGAAAACCGAGTAAACGATAAAAACAATAACAAAATCACGCTGAAAACCGATAAAAACCCTGAAAACTATACATTTCACACCTGAGCCTCAACTCTCGCGGCCCGGTACCAAACGACTCACCGGTAAAGACATAAAGACCTGGATGGCCGCTAACTTTCTGCTCCTTAATTCTGATAAAACTGAGGTTATTGTACTTGACCCTGAAAAGCTTAGAAATATGGTATCTAACCAGATTCTTACTCTGGATGGCATTACCTTGGCCTCCAGTAACACTGTGAGGAACCTTGGAGTCATTTTTGACCAGGATATGTCCCTCAATGCACATATTAAACAAATATCTAGGACTGCTTTCTTCCATTTGCGCAGCATCTCTAAAATTAGAAATATCCTGTCTCAGAGTGACGCTGAAAAACTAGGCTGGACTACTATAATTCATTATTATCAGAAAGTTCTAAAAAGAACTTTCGGGTGAGAGAAAGATGGCCGCCCCTCCCTGAGCCTGGTTCTGCTGGAGGTTTCTTCCTGTTAAAAGGGAGTTTTTCCTTCCCACTGTCACCAAAGTGCTTGCTCATAGGGGGTCATATGATTGTTGGGTTTTTCTCTGTATGTATTATTGTAGGGTGTAACTTACAATATAAAGCGCCTTGAGGAGACTGTTGTTGTGATTTGGTGGTATATAAATAAAACTTAATTGAATTGAATCATGTGGGTCTATGACCACTGGTCCAACATATAATTATGCTTAATACAAGCATTTTGTTAGTAACTCAGATTTTTATTACTGCAAATTAATTATCTTTAATCTACAGGTGGGCTACAGTAATAGAAATTACAAGTATATAAAGTTACATATTTATAGAAATGTAATTATTTATGTAAAAGTTTTAATAAAATTGCCAATAGGAGGTGGTTAGCTTGTGATATTACTAATTACTGTGACCTAAATTTACTGTTTTTCTATTGAAGATCCAGTGGCAGGTGAGTTACACATTGGTTTAAACACATTGTATAGACTAGAAAGCTTTAGTAATTTATACCTGACAGCCCTTGTTATTTATGTTTTTTGAATAGAGTTTTAAGGAAATACATCACTTTATTTTGTATTTTAATTAGAGTGAAGATTTAAGATTGTGAGGGCCCAGTGGGATTTTCAGTTTTTTAAGCAGGCTGCAGCATTTTTGACTGTGGGAATGAGCATTTTAAAACATCTTAGTATAGTACAGTTACTGACATATTAACACATTCACATTCAAAGAAATCATTAGATGCTTCCTCAACTTGTTCATCTGGGGATGAGCATGTCTTTACTTTTATGATTGGCTAGCTGACAACAGATAGGTCAAAAGATCCTTAACTGGGTGGAGAGAAAGCGTGAGCTCGTGCCTTTAAAAGTTGTGCAGTGTTTTGGCCACATCCTGTATGATGGTGGTTTTCAACCTTGGTCATCTAATGTAGCCCCCACCCTCAAAACCCTGTTAGATGGGTTAAAAATAATTCCCTTCAGCACCACCTTATAAACACCTGCACTGCTTTATCTCTTACGCTCGGTGCATGCACCCTACCTTTGTAGCAAACTGCCTAAATCTTTAATCAGTTGGTAGTGGGTTAATATTTCAGACATGCATCTAAAATGTTTAGTTACCAGTCCATGTAACAGCTATATTCATGAGCCTGTTTTAACCATTTATCAGTTCTCTTTAGCTAACAATTTTATTCATTTATTGAGAATTTCGTGGTTTCAAGTGATGAAATGCTGCAGGAAAAGCATGCTTTGCTTGTTTCACTCGAGCCAGAAGCTAGTAGTGCAAACGTGTTCACTGATGATTTCCTGCATCTCGGTGCATCTTTCTTTACAGGAAGATGACCCTGATGGTGTGAAAGTAGTTTTGCAAATAGGAAGTAGCTTTCTTGGTAAAAAAAAAAAAAAAATTGAAAGGAAATCCACAAACCTGAAACCCTGTAACATTAAGTGTACAACTTTGAAATGCCTTCAAATACTAAAAGAAAGAGTAGGTGAAACTCTGGTCTCTCTCATGCAACATTTAGAGGAATTATGGGTCGCACAAGACTTTTGCTCAATTTAAGGTTTAAAGAAGAATAGAATTAAGAATAACTCAAAGTATTCATTTGGAATCTAAGAAAAAAAAATAAAGTGCATACTTTTAGTGGTATGCAGTGTAAAATATCTGAATGTTCAAACTGACTGTAAAGTTTTATCCATTTAATTTACATTTTCAAAACTGAACTTTAAGTTTTTAAATTTTAATGGTAACGGCAGTCTCTTTAGCAGCTCTTCAATTCTATGCAGAATAGTAAAAGTATAAATAAAAAATGTAAGAATAGCAGTAGCAGGGTGTAATAAAATCAGTCTAAAAGGTAAAGTGGAGAGGGATAAAAGGTAGTGTTCAGAGTGGGTTATTTTCCTTATTATTCAGCTGGTCTTCTTGTGCCAGTCACAGTGTATATCTCTGTCATATCTTGGTCATATGCACTGTGATTCTGATGACACCCTTAGCAGCTTTGTCCACCCTCTGCAGGTCCTTCCAGTCTTGTTCTGTGTGTACCAGGCAGCGCAGCACTATGTCATGAAACAACATACAATACAATACAATGTTGTAACTGATGTAAACCAACTCATGTGAGGTAAAATACAAGCAGATGATGGTAAGTTGGTGTAATGAGTAATTGAGATGACAGTGACAATTACATTTAACTTGTAAATTAGAGCAATCACAGCCACATACAGACATTATGTTAACTGATGATAGTGAATGGCTGGTACTGTTTCTCTGTGTTAAATCTGTTAAATAAAAACTCAATCACTTCACATATTTGATTATCACAACAGGCACAAGACTACAGAGGAAGTAATTGTCATCTGATTTAAATGTGACAAAACGGGAAATTGCAGAGTCCAGCGAGCTAATATAAGGTTAGGTGCCAAAAGGACAGAGCCTGCGCCTAGATAGGAAGTTCATGTCTACAAAAACAACAAGTTCAAACTGGAACAAGTGCCATTAGGAAGTAAGAGGAATTACACTCTTAATTCTGTATGAGAAGTTTAAATGTAGATTTGAGTGCAGGGTAACCAGATCCAAATAAATTTAAACCCGGGCGTAGGACGTGAAGGATAACATGCGACATGTTGCTAATGCTGAGTTGTCTGAAATATGGATTTATTCAGCTTAAAGCAAACACGCAAAAACTTTGCAGGTTTGACAGTTAGCATGTGAAGAACAAATACTACTGCAATTTTCAAATCTTCAGTGTAAAGTTAAGAAATACAATAAAAACAAAAGGAAGCTGAAGTTTCTTCATATGGTCTTTTCTGCCTTCTTGCACTCATTCTCACTTCTTCTTATTTATTGTGTGACTATATGTCATACTTTCCACTTGTGAAACTGAAAGAACTCCACTAACTTTACTCAGGCAGCTTCCCAGTGTTTCATTGGGCAGACATCCCTTTTCTTTCCCAAATTTTCACTGCCTTTGCAGATTTTAAGGCTGTGCAATTTCCCCTGTTGAGTAGAATATATGCTGAAAAGTTACCAAGATGCATCATGACAACCTTCCCTGCTTTCAGTTCAAATGGATAAATAGTCACATGCCAGAGAAGTGTTGATTTATTTAACAAATATTGCCAATAAATGTGTGGGGCATCGTCTCACTATACTGGATAAGGGAAAAATAGATACAATACAGCACAGGCTATAGGTTAAAAGATGGAACTGAGCACTGGACACATAATATAGTTGGCTGTTTGTGGATGGTAATGTTGGCTTTGTTGTTAATGTTACTTTTCTGCACCATCTAGATAAATGCCTGTTCCTTTTGAGTTCTTGAAGTTGTTAGTTCTAATAAAAGAAGACTGCTACAATTTTCAACTTTATTTAGGGAAATGTGACCAGCAGCAGTGATGCAGTTTTGCCATCAGATGTGGTCCTCTGGGCTTCCTTTAAACATACATCTGCGCATAAACCTGGAAGAACTCATATGAAGCTACCCAAGTGTTGCCATTTCAGTTTCAGCTTGTCCATTCAGCAAGCTAAACCTAGACACAGAGTGCTGCTGCCTGACATTTCTTTTAGAAGTGAAGGTGTGTTTTCTATGAAGTGGAAGCATATCCATATTCAGATGTGTCGCAGATCACATCAGAGGCAGTGAAACGTGTAAACAGGTCTGTGCAGGTTCTGTAATGCAGGTAGTCTAAGAAGTTTGGAAAGAAAGCGACTGCACTTTAGATTTTGTGAAGATGTTTCATGGGCTAAACCTTTCAGTTCTAAAATCAAATGGTAGACTGTCCCAGTTGTTAAACCCTATTTGGGTACCTTGAGAGGGTCACTAAGCCAGTATTAATTATGTGGATTGTCACAGTGAAACATCTTCAAGAAACTTAGTCCAGTCATTTTTTTCCAAGCTCTTTGGGTCTAAACAGATCTTTGTCATTTTAATCTTTATTTTGCATTTTCCCCATGCCGCAGAAAACGAGAAATTGCTGAAAGCGGTATTATGGCTACCCACAAGTCCCGCTCTGCCCCAGCTTTCAGGTTACTGCACTTCTGCTGCTGATAGAAAGCTAAGGACAGGTTTGGTTTTTGCTACTAATGATGCGTTGGTGCAGCAATAATCCTGCTTTGTCCAATCAGGTTCAAACGTTGTGTATGTGCTTGACTGAAGAGTCAATGGTGCAAAGCGACCAACTGCAGGATTATGACTGAACTCCTCAAAATCAGAATCCTGTCTAGAAAAAGTGACATCATAGTCAGTTCATCTTGACAAGACAGCCCGTCCAGACCAGTGAAGGAGAGCATGGGACTGGGCTGGAGGAAGGCTGAATGTTTGACGTCCCTCTCCAATTTTGCAATCATGTTTGTGGACATTCTGGCGCTTAAATAACTTGCTACCAACACATCAACTTCAAGGACTCACCATTCATGTTTTCACTGGTATTGGACTTCTGGGTATATTATTCCCCTGTGGAATCATGTGTGCAAGGCAAACTACAAACTCAGTGTAATTTTTTGGGACAAACTTTACTTAAAAAAAGAAAAAAACAAGACTCATTAAACAAATAAACCCATGTCATTACAATACAACACAAAGGCAACAAGTTGAGTAGGCAACATGGTAACATGGTTGCAGTCTGTGCTGTCTGATGTTTCCCCCCAAAAATGATATGAGTCTTTTAACAGGGCTACTTTGAGTTCATGCTGATGCATTCATTGACTCAGTGAGTTCATCAATGGAAATAAACATACAGTAGAAGTAGCTTGACAGGATAATATGCACTGTTTAAACCTTGGGGTTTACAGAAACGGCAGAAATAAACAAAAGGTTTGTCACTTCATTAATCCAACCAGACTAGACTCCACTTTAACAGCTTATTTAAATATACTGGCAGTGTTAGAGAGCTTTATATTACTTTAGAAAACAAAGACACATTTGGCTACCAACAAGCACTCATGTTTTCATCCAATGACTCACAACATGTTCAGACATGTAGCTACCAAGGAACTTGCAAATATCCTTTCAAATCTTATATATGCATGCATGCACTCAATCACACTCAACACTGGAGCAACGGTCAAAAATGCTGCACAACCGGTAAGGCCAGATGAAATTAAGTACAGTAGCGTTGCTTCTGTCAACTACAAGAGATGTGCAATTAGAAAAAAAGTTTGGCAGTGTGTTAAATATACGAGCAAAATACCCAACATCAGCGTAGCTATGTTCTTTTTGATGTGTTCCCTTTTGCAACAGAGTACAAAACACCACTTTACAGTGAACTAAACCATGCAGGGCTTTTAACAGGGAGGTAGAAGACATCAGAGAGAGAAAGTAAGAAGACTACAAAAAAGATAAATACATGTGCAAATGAACAGAGGTCTACAGATAACATAGCTCTGAAAACATAACCGATGAGTTACCTGTCACTTTGCCTGTACAACACAAAAAAAAGACACATCTGAATCAGTGTCATACTTGGAAGTTGGAATGTTTTAGTATAGCGTTACATTTCATTTAGTAACTTTTTCATTCAAGAAACATCATATCGTTGACAACACTCGACACTCTGATAAACAGTTTGCAGCACCACACATTTACAAAATAGCAACTCATGCGAAACAAAAACAAAACACCTCTGGCCCTGTACACTGTGTGTAAAATTTATTGTACATTATGTAACGTATCTTTTGCTGAACACGTAATAGATTGCATTTGTTAAAACAGGAAATTGGAAATGTGTGTTATTCTGCTTTTAGCTCTGTCGTGTGACTTTGTGTGTTTTTTTTAGTGTGATCGTGGCTGAGGTTTAGCCCAGTGTTCCCCCAACAATGGAAGCAATGACGACTCCCAGAATGATACAGCATATAATAATCATAATTTTCTTCTGAATGGTATTAACAAATAAAAGAAAAAAAAAACATCCAAAGCAGCAAATGGGGAGCAGAGAAAACATGTTAGTTATACTGTTTGTGCTTTACTTGAACAGAGTTAATAATAATTTGAACAAAATGCAGTTTACAACAAAAGTAAAAGAACCGAGCTGGGAAAAAAAATGCAATTTAATTCATTCTAATAATGCTGGAGTGTGACCAAAATGTTACATTATTTCTACATCTTCTTTTAAAAGAAATCTTTAAATCCTGCATTTTGCTCATACCGTCTGTCATATACACATGCCACAAACAGAAATCATCTCTGCGGTTAAAGCCATCACATGCACAACATAAAAAGCATCGATTTGGCTCCATCTAGTGGTTATCCAAGAATATGCAAGCAAGACTGCAAATTTATCAAAAAGTAAAAACCCACCAAACACAAACTTCACTTTTAAAACGTGTTTAGCAAAGGTCCCTCTAATGAAGAAGTTCAGCGTGCAGCAAATAAATCCTGTGGACTTCCACAGTTTCAACAACTCTTAAAGAAACCGTTTAAGGAAATATGCCCTTAGTTATGAGTCACATACATCTCATCACATCAGTATAATAAGAAGAAAATAAAAGTTCAATTAAACACATCATCTCTCTCTATGAGACACCCTCATGCAGTTCTAAAGTTTTACATATCAGGACATAAACAAAATCATCTGGTTATTACAACTAAACTAAAATGATCCATCCATTCTCTACTGCTTATCCTTCTCAGGGTTGCGGGGGCGCTGAAGCATATCCCAGCTTCCTGAGGGCGAGCGGCAGGATACAACCTGGACAGGTTGCCAGTCTGTTGCAGGTCTAACACACAGATACAGGGCAACCATTCACACTCGCACTCCCACCTATGGGCAATTTATAGTTTCCAATTAGCCTATCCCCACTAACTGCATGTCTTTGGACTGTGGGAGGAAGCTGGAGTACCCGGAAAGACAAACATGGGGAGAACATGCTAATTCCACAAAGAAAGACTTAAATTAGTTCATTCAATTTTAATTTACTCAATAAACCAAAACATGTGACATTATTTGTTTAAAAAAAGGCAAAGTGCAGAAGCAGTGTGTGAAAAGCTAAGTAAACAACATGATTCAGTAGTTCGTAGAACCAACTCCAACAGCAATAACTTGAAATAATCATTTTCTGTACATATTTCTCAGCATTTTATATTAATGTTGCTGTTTTTTTGGCTTACTCTTCTTAACATTGCTTCAGCTTGTTGAGATTTATGCGCATTTAATGAAGCACAGCTATTCCACCAGAGCATTTCAATCTAGTTGAAGTCTGGACTTTAACTTGGCCATTGAAACACCTTGATTCTTTTCTTTTTCAGCCATTCTGTTGTCGTTTTGCTGCCATGCTTGGGATCATTGTCAGTGACTGTAAGGTGCCCAGCTTCTGTGGTTGCACAACCCAAATCATCATGAGGTGTTTGATATGCTATAGGGTTAGGGGGGTTAGGGTTAGCGCCTTCGGTGCTAGGCCCTCAAACTGGTCATCCTTCTGCTCAAAGACCTGTTTCGGAGAAATGAAAATATCTTGATCTCTGAGCTTCAGGGAGAAAAGTGCCCCGACGCTCTGAAAGGACACGTCAAAGGCACAGCGTTAACAGAGAACCTGGCGACCCAAGACTCGTTCCCAACAACAGAGAAGGATGAGGGACAGAGCAGTACACAGGGATGGTTCTCGTTGAGGCATAGACCTTAACGAGAACCCTTCTCCACTATCAAATGCATTAGATTAGCAGCACGTGGCTGCTACTTACCCTTTTAATCCCTCTGAAAGTATTAAGAATGTACTTAGTCTTTCACACACTGGTTCTGCATTTTGGATTTTTAAAGAATAAATAATGACACATATGTCATGTGTTGTTATTCATCTGAGGTTCTTTTTACCTCATTTTAAGCTCTGTAAAGTAACTGACTAAACTTTTAAATGTCCCAACCTTAAATTAAATTAAAAGAAAGCGTTCTTTTGAAAACAGATATCTCATTCTGTCTAAAAAAAAAAAAAAAGTGCAACAATAAACTTACATTTGTTTGTGTGTTATAAATCCTAATTTCACTCATAAACTATTAATAGCTTATTTAATTGACCTGGTCATTTCAGATTCATCGATATATCGTGGATGTATCGGGTGAGAAGGAAATAAAATCTCTACATTGTTGCAGTATCTTAAAATCTTAAAAATCATGATTAAAAATGTTTAACTATTTTGTTTTACCTTTAGTAATACATCATTGTTAAAACTAATTGGTAATAAGCTTATTTTGATGACCATTTTAGTAATAATGCAATCATCTTCAATTTGTGTTTGTGGGACAACAGAGAGAAACATGCACATGACAAAGCTTTGCAACTCAAACAGGCCAAGCACAAACCGTTCCTGGAGCTGAAGCACACATTAAGAATAAAAGTTGATGCAGATTATATTTGAGTGTTCATAGCTTGCTGCACAGACCTCAGACCAGTAATGCAATGACTTGCTTCCCAGTTCACAAGCAGTGCTCACTGCACACATTGCAGAGGCCACCATACAGTACATTTAACACATGAACAGTTGTGTGCGTTTTTTTGGCATTCATGTCACTCATAATGACTGTCCTGTCTGCCATGTGATGATTTTTTAGGCTCCTAACTGAGTCCCACTGCGAGCGAAATAATGAGGATGGTGATACAAATCGCAACACAAACTCCTATCAGGATCACCTTCTGGATGGGGGACCATGGGGAGGGAGAACAAGGAGAGCACAGCGTTAGATAATGAGTCAGGGGATTGAGAGGAACATGAGA
>NW_005187518.1:245089-263386 GCF_000239375.1 Pundamilia nyererei
TTGCAGTCTTTAATTATAAATGGGGAAATAACCATGTAGATGACCCTTGCACTGAGTCATTGGATGTGTGCAATTTATCTAATGTTGAGCACCTTGTTAGACGTTGACCAAGAGGTGGCAGAATTGCTCCATCGTGTTGCAGATTGTTTAAAGGAAGGAAGACTGCCATGATTCCTTTCAAAAGCATTTGTCAAATGTTTATACACTATGGGAACAATCAGCTTCACATAATCCTGTCCAAAGATAGTGAACCCCCAGAGTTCATGATGTAAGATGATACATCTGGCTTTACTAGCAAACAACTATTCAAAGATGACAGTTTGTGCATTTTCTGTATATGCACTAAACATTTAAAATCACTATTATCTGTTGTGGCTCCTTGTCATGCCTCTCCACCAGAATGTAGTGTTCATGTGTTAAAAGTGACTCTGGTTGTAAAGGTTGAATTAAAAATACATACAGGGTGCTTTTATTCCATTTCCTCTTAAATACAAATATGAAGATCATTTTTCTTACCAAATTGAATTGTTCTTAGGTCAGATTCTTATAGGCACTCACCGGCCAGTTTGTTATGTACACCTATTCAAATATCTAATTAGCCAATCATATGGCAGCAACTAAATTCCTTTAGGCATTTAGGTCATCTAGACATGGTCAAGATGACCTACTAAAGGTCGTGATAGGGGAGCAGCAGTAACTCAAATAACCAACTGTTACAACTACAGTATGCAGAGGAGCATCTCTGGAGGCACGACATGATGTGCTACAGCAGCAGAACATCAACCGTTTAGGCTGGTGGTATAATTGTGTGGAGGATATTTTCTTGGCACACTTGCTGCTTTAATCACCGTAGTATCAAATGGTCACGATTTAAACTTTGCAGCCCATCTGAGTCTTGCTGTTGACCATATACTTTCCTTTCCTTTCCAGGGCTATATGCCATGTCGTAGAGCTCAAATCATCCCTACCTGTTTTTTTGAACATGGCTGTTCTCAAATGTCCTCCACACTCACCAGATCTCAATCTAATAGAGCATTTTGGGGTTTTAATTTTTGCAGCATCATGGATGTGTAACTGACAAATCTGCAGCAGCTGTGGACTAAAATCTCTGAGGAATGTTCTTAGAACTGTGTTGAATCAATAAAAGGAAGAACTGAAGAATTAAGGCAGTTCTAAAGTCAAAAGATGCTCCAGCTCAGTACTAGCAAAGTGCACCTAATAAAGTGTCCGGTGAGTGTATTTGCTAAAGTTACTGAGGCTGAAAGTCATTGCTGTAGACTTAAATACACTCACAATAACCACAGTCCATACACAGATACATGACAGGTGAGCATGCACAGCAACCACTCCACTATACACATGCACCGATTCCGACTTTAACTACCACCGTTCCACATGACAGCACGTTTTTCCGTTTAAGCAACTCACCCTCCGGGCTTTACTCTGGTATTTAACAGCCTTCTTAGTGTCTGATACCGCCCTCTCCACATAGTCTACCGAGTGCTCCACATTGTACTCAATGCGGTCTATCATTTCCCCCTAGAAGAAGTTAGTTACAGAGGAGGTGTGGAGGACATGCAGACAAGAAGAATAAAGAGGAAGCCAGATATGTAGGCAGGAGGAGGAGGAGCGGATACAGATGGAGGCAAGTGACAGGGGAGGATAACAGATAAATGAGTAGGAGAGAGAAGAAAGAAGGAGAAGAAAAAAGAGAAAAAGAAATAATTATGTCACCCGTCTGTTGGTCTTTTTGAACTTTTTGCATTTTGGGATGTTGTCCTTTCCCTGCTCCACATAATCCTGGGCCTCCATAACACAGTGCTCAATGTTGTTCACGAGGTTGCCCTGCACAAGAATCAGAGATGGAGACACATTAAGGTAATAGTAAGAAGAAATCTGTAGTACCAGCAATGTTTAGATTTCATAAATATGTTTCAAAGCAACCTGACTAGACTAATGAAAGCTATCATTACATGAATGTCATAGAACACAAAATAACTGTGATATCATATCTCTTATCATTTCCATTGTATTGGTAACAAACCATGATTAAAACAGCATTAATCAACAAGATAGAAAATCATAACTTTTCACATTAGCACTGACTCACAATCACTTGACAAATCAAATGGCTACTAAAGTGACCCAGACTGCTCTCTGTGCATGCACTAAAACAAAGACAATTCAAAGTCCACGCAGGTGAAAAGTCACGAGTTAGAGATAAATTACCTTGCTGTGTTAGAAGGGGAACAACGTTCTGTGTTCTCCAGAGCTTAGAGTCATTGGAGTGGGGGCAGTGTTGTGTAGTGAAGAAGAAAACAGAGGCGAAAACCAAGAGAGTGGGAGACAGAGAGAGCAAAGCTGAGAAGGGTAGATTTAACAATCACATTCCAGTTTAATCTTAAATCATGCGGCACTGAGAGCATAAAGGGTTAGTTAATTGAGCTGTTTAGAGCACACACATACAAACACCCATTTCCACTGAATTATTAGACGTTTTCCCGCTAAATGTTATTGCATTGTGCCATCAGTGTAACCAAAATCAGTTTCATGTAACGATTTACTTCAATATTTCACATATTTTCTTATTTTTCATATTTTCAAGTGTTCTCTAACTCAGAATCCATTCTGTACAATTCAGGCCGATTATTTCTGATGAAGGAAATAGTTAATCTCTGTGGGGGTTAAGCCACACACGCGCGCGCACACACACACACACACACACACGCACGCACGCACGCAGGGAGCAGCCCTTAAGTTCCACACTTTGCTACGGAGACAAAAGGCAACTCAACACTTAAAGAAAACCCGAATATGTATCAGAAAATTAGGGAACTGTTCACTCCATGAGGCTAATGTGCAGCATTCAAATTTTGCAACATAATAAAAAGACTAATCCTGAACAGCTCTAAATGCATGAAGCTAAAGCCTGAAATATTTAAGGTTTATTTATAATTAAAAGCTTTAACAAAATGTGACTCTGTTAAGTTGCCAACTTGAAAGTTGTAGATGTCAGATTTATTTTCCAGCTAATGATCGCAGCAGGAGAATTATTTATAAAAAAAAAAAAAAAAAAAAAAAGAAAAAACAGTCCAAAGCCAGAAATCCCACGTGGAGATAATCACCAAACTCCAATCAACTTATCTTTGAGCCAAAAATGATCTGTTCCCCCAAAACTGTCTAAATTTACTGAGATAGTTTGCAAACAGACACCCAGATGGAGCTGAAAACATAACCTCCTTCCAACTGTGTTGGCATAGACAAGCCCTCAATTACACTAATACACTTAAAAACCGTTCTGCAAAATGAAAGACGTGTAGTTCCTTGAGCTTTAATAGGCAGGAGCAGCATGCTAGCATGCTGAGCTGATTAATGATTTTACTATTAATGAACACGGGGAGCTACTGAACCGCTGCAATGGCAAGATGGCCCTTTCTGCATGTAGAAACCAGTCATTATGCATCAATTGGCAGATGGATTGTCAGTTATAAACATATTGAGCATTTGCATGTTTGTTTCATTTGCATGCATTTGGCCGAGACTCAAGCAACACAGCTGTAGAAACAAAGGGAGAGAGAGAGATCAGTGTTTTCACCTGGCTTTCCACCAGCATGGCCATGTCCATGAACATGTCGTGAAGCTCCCTGATACTGTTTTCCAGCTTGATAATCTCATTGTGCCGCGTCTCGATCTCATTCATTGCTTGCTGGGTGATGTTGTCCATAATTATCTAAGAAGGTACAAAATTAAGGAAGTAGTGACTGACAGGTGCGCCCCCGCTGCATTCTTTATGTTTTGCTTTTTTGTTTTTTGTAAGACTTACCCCCGAGGTGAAGATGGCTGGATTGTCACTTTCCAACATGCTCTCCAGCTCCTCGTTTGTTGTGTTTCTTCCAGCTAAAAAGGCAAAGCGCACAAACTTCAAAAAAAGACCGCCAGCTTGCTTAAACTTTTAGGGATAACTGTAAGCGCATCAATATTTCATTTAAAAGGTTTCCAAAGAGAATGAAGACCATATTAATAAAACACTAATATAACGCCCTGGACGATAACAGTCATCCCCTCCTGGTCTATATGCCAATTTGAGGATTAATTAAAATAAAAGCTGTTTGCTCATCTTTTACACATACTTATTTTCCATCCTCTCTCCATCCGTCTCCACTGTACAGGAACGGCAACACTGGATGTAATATGTAAAAGATTTGTCCAGGCAGGAAAAGGGTTAAAAACAGATGTAATAATAGAAAAACTGATCTGAATGTCGCAGGGTAAATATGTGTTCATACATCTGTCAGTATTTAACTAGGCATCTCAAATTATCTCCAAGCTAAGGTTCAGACAGAAAGCCATAAACCCTGCAATTCAAACATTAATGGGCCTACAGTTAAAATATTGCTTAACTACAGGAGTGAGCCATCGGACTTCTCATTGCACTTAACCCCACATCTCTGACATTTGCAGGCCAGGAGTTTTGCATTTTTCTGATCCAGCCACACTAATGTGAACACGATTAATGGTGTAAAATACCTCGAGAAACTAACAGTTCAGTTTTTTGCTCTGTGTATATCCATTTGTTGATGTGTTTTGAAGCAAAACATTCACGGTCTCTCTTCTTTAATCCTATCAGCACGCGTCATTAACGTTTGAACGAGGATCTGTGGCTACTCTAAAACCTACAAGTTAGATTTTTTTTCGCTTTTGACAAATCACACACGGTAGCTCAGCGACTGCAGCTGAGTCAGAGATATCAGTCTGCATCTCATTTGTAGTAGCTGAGATTGAATCTGATACTCGCTGATCATCTTTTGACATTTCCCCTTCAACTGTCAGACAGGCAGAACATGAGTAAACACGGCTCGTATTCATTTGAATATGAGGCTTGTGTAGTTTTCTTAGCATGAGGAGCAGAGGAAGACTGAGAACTATCACCTACTTATTTAGCAGTTTATTAAGTTTGCTTTAATATTTTCAATCTCCCATCTCTTTCTGTGTGACAGCATTTCTTATGGCTTCTTTCTGCTGATGAGTTTGCTCCTCATCCATCTTTATTTTCCCCGACAGAGTTGCCCTACTTTACAAGCATTTCCCTACACCTACACTAATACTCTCGTTTGAGCGCTGAGTTTGCATGCAGCGCTGCTCCACTTGGGCTCCATTACTGCCCCACTGTTACTGTAAGTCATAGTCAGACACTATCAGCATCATTTCCAATCTTTCCTTTGCACATTTTAAATCCTCTTTGGGGTTGCATGTGAATACAGGACTTTCCCTTTCTTCCCTGTGATGACACACGTGATGACCCATCAAATAGTAACTCGATGTACAGAGCTGAGCAGTTAGTTTAACTTCTCTCGGCTACGGTTAAAAAAACAAAAACAAATAGCAGGCCAAAGAAATCTAAAAGCTTTCTAACAACACTGTCTATTAAAAAAAAAACTAGTGGTGAGAGAAACACTGAGCTTTTTTACTAAATAGAAGTACAAGGAAAAGCCATTTAGAGAAAAAGTTCAGAACTATTGTTGTAAAAATGATTTTAAATCATCAAAACTGCCCAATAGGCAAAATGGATTAAGATTAACAAATTAAATTAAAACACTAAGAAATATATTTTGAACATTTTCAAAGCAGATATTTTGACTCGCAGCAGGGACAGCACAAGTGCCTTCATGATGGCTGCATTCCATTTTCTTCATACTGGTTCACTGCTGTGGCATGCTGGGATATTATGGGGAAATCATTAATTCTGCCTGTTCCTTCCCTACTGCGCCACATCACAATGTCTGTCTAGAAAAAGATCTAAAAAGCACGCCATCTATAACATTTCTCCTATGGCCTCAGCGTCACAGGCCTAGAGACCAGTGGGTGATCGCCTGGCAATCACAGTTTGCTAGAGAAAAATGTGCACGTTACTTGTGCTTTAATGAAATTGCTCGCAAAGAGGTTGTAGTACTACACCGGAAACATTCTTGTGATTGCTTTGAACGCCAACAGGTTGTTGCGGTCCCCTGTAGTGTCGTATACTACAGGTCAACTACAGCAAGCTCAGGCAGCCACTTACCAACATGTCGGGAAATTCTCAATGACTGGAGGTTGTCAGCAACTGATATAAATTAACATAAAAGAGCCCTTCAAATTACACTGTGCTAATACAGCACTTTAATAAATGTATTTAGCTCATTTCTGCTCCTGGGGTATACTGAAACAGCAACCACAGGGGCTGACAAAAGAAGCCAACTGGAAGTGCCAAAAACCTGCAGTTCATCTAGTGGCCACTTGAGGCTGCTTACCCTTTTAACTACTCCAGAGATAATCTTAACATGCTCACAGCCTGGTACAAAAATGGTTTGGGTCTCTACAGTGAATTTCTGCTTTCAAACATCTCTCCAGGGGATTTATTTCTTCCCTTTTATTTTGTTCAGGGATAGAGTTATGATTGCTTTGACAGAACGTTATCAGCAATAGCTGTCGGCAAGACTTCGCCTCCACTAATTTGTGGCACTGAGCTGGACCCCATGGCAGTGTGTGTGCTGCTGGTGCCTTCTGGAGTATTTTTAATGGAATTATGTGACAAATATTATGACCCTCTATGAGGTACAGCCCATCCAAGAACTATGTGCTTCAAATTGGTTTAGTTTAGAGAGAATTTCTGTCTTTTTATTAGTCTGCTACATACTGTAATAATTAGCTGCTATATGCACTCACCAACTACTTTATTAGGTACATTTATTCAGCTGGTCATTAATGGAAATATCTATAAATGTCTAAGCCCATCATTAATAGTTTTATATTTTCTGCTAGTATAACGTCACTCCAAGAAGAAATGCACTTAAGTAAATTAAAGAATTTTAAAGTATTTTATAATAAGAAAAAGCATCAAAGCATTACTTAACCTATCAATAAGCGTTAGGGCATGCTGATGAGTTACAACACATAGTGACCTCAGTCTGTCGCAGTAAAATGTGCAGCACTGCTAAAAGTAGAAACGCTGAAGAGTGATGCTGAAAAACTTGTTAATGCATTTAATACTTCAAGGTTCTACTTTAGTAATTCCCTCTTATCAGGTTTTTCTAAAAGCTGAACCTGAACAGACTTTATTAAATCTAAAACATAACAGAAAAACTACTAATAGCGACTAGAAAGAGAGACTGTTTCTCTTTCCTGATAAACTCAGAACTGAATTTAAAAGCCTTCTGCACAGATACAAGGTCCTGAATAATCAGGCCCCATCACAACGTATCACCCCAGCAGAGAACTCTCAGACTGCTAGATTGTGACTTGTGGTTCCCACAGTTTGCAAAAGTAATGGAAGGCGGCTATCAGGCCCCTCTCCTGTGCAACCAGATTAGGCTCAAAAAATTCCTTTTTGACTCATAGCTTATAGTTAAGGATGGATCACGTCACCCTGCAGCATCCCTTAGCAGTGCTGGTAAAGGCAGGGAATGACAGACTTGCCATGACGCAATGAGCTCTTCTCCACTCGCCCCTTTTCACTCCTGATGTGTTTACATGCCACTAATGCCGGTCATTAACGTGTCTCTTCTATAGTTTCTTTTCTCTACTCTTTCTTCTCAGCCCTGCAGTCACAGCAGATGGTCGCCCCTCCCTGATCCCTCCCCGGCCATGGCAGGGGGTCTCTTCCCATTAAAAGAGAATTTGTCTGTCTGGAGGTGGTGTTTATTGGACTTTTCTGTCTAATATTGAAAGGTTTGTTTTTTCCTTACAATATGAAACACGTTGAGATGACTGCTGTTGGTGCTATATTAATAAAATGAGTCAAATTGAACTCAAGACTATTCAAACTGGAACTCCTTGGGGAAATTGTTTTGCAGATCAAAGAAATTTATAGTAACCCTGACATGGTGTGACCAGTTCTTCTGTGTGATATTAAAAAGAGTGTAGCGAGATAGTAGTTTGACACTTTGTGCTTTGCTTTTAACGATGATTTTATTAACTTGAAATTCTTGGAAAAAGGCAAATAACTCCAGCTCCTAAAATTTCAAATAATTAGAAAAAACACAACTCAATTCATTCACAGTAGCTTAAAGTAACAGACCTGCACAGCTTGCTTTGTGAACTCTTCTCATTCTTTCTCACCACTGGACCCCTGGGAGGAGATTTTAGAGGCAACAAAATCTGGATTCATGATCTAATCAGCGTGTGTGAGAATGCGTGTGATGAAGACTGGTGGTTGCTGTGGGGCCTCAGAGACAGAGCAGGTAGCGTGATGGTGACTGATGATGGTCGGGAGTCAGAGCCGATGATTGCCTTCACGAACAGAATTTTGATGAAGCCGCACGCAAGCATCCATAGCAGAGTCCATTCACACTTCTCTTTATATACACAGAGCGCATCATGTGCAATTCAAACTTCATATCCATATCAAACCAATGAATTTCATTTAGTTGTGAGTAAGTGGTTGCACAGTTTCATTACCATGCTTAAGAGACATGTTGAGCAATAACATTTTAGCAGCATGACAAATGGGAGGATGAGAACGAGGCACAAAGAAGAGCGAGAGGCCACATTCACTACATCGCTGTGATTGGTTTCCAGTCCTCTCTGATAATAATCGCTCTAACATCAGACTAAAACTACAACATTGAAGAGGGTCAGAGAGGAGTGACAATGAGTCATGCATAATCATGAAGACAAAAAAAAATTGAGGCACACTACCCTACACTATTTATCTCACTTCCTACACACACACACACACACACACACACACACGTTCCTCATAGTTTTTTGTTTTAAGCCATGACAGTCTCTGAGGGAGGCTCTTAGCTGTTACCATGGAGACCTAAACCCTGAGAAGCCTAATATGAAGCCAAGAAGTCTCACTTCACCCATGGTGTTTATGGGCTATTAAATCATTGATACTATGTTGCTACCAGTAACAGCATTATTTCATTTCCATTGTTATATAACACAAATCAAGCGAGACCCTCCAGAAGCAGAGAGAAACGGCAAATTGCACAACCAGGCACAAGAACAAGCAGTGTAATTTTCTAGTACATTTTGCCGATCTGCACCCATGTAAAGGAGATCGATCTCTTTTGTTCCCGAGGCAGGTATGTGGCGTACATCTCTGTCTTTTCCGCTGGCGTTGCAAGCACGCTCCTCCTAAGCTAAAAGAGCGTCCACTGAGAAATAAAACACAACAATCAAATGTCAAAGAGACCCTGCAATGCCTGTGACCAACATCCACTCCACCCTGCTGGCCTGGCCTCTCTGCTCACTGCTGCAAAATAATGGAAGCAAAATAGCATATCAAAATATGCATTCTCAATCAATAGTAAACTAAAATGCAAACACAGTGGATTAAACTCATATCAAAGTGCTTTAAAAGATTAGCTGAAATTCCATGGGTTAGTTCAGCATTTGTAAAATGCACTCACTTGCTGTCTTGCAAGAAATAGTAAAGATTTATATTTCTCTAATATTCAGCTTTTGAATATGAAAACATACTGTATTAGCTGAGCATGAATCCTAAAATCAGAAAACAGAGCCTGTCTCTACCTTAAAAGTATAAAACTGGATAACCTAAAGGTTTAAAATCACTAACAAATTAATTCTTACTCTTTTTCTAGTGAAAAGAGTGAAGTAAAGGCCACCGTGGACCCAGAATGACGTGGACCCAGCTGAAGAGAACGGTCCAGAACAGAGTCCGTTGGCGCGGTGTTGTTGCAGCCCTATGCTCCACCAGGAGTCTACAAGCTTGACGATGATTTAAGTGAAAATAGCATACAGTTTTATGGTTTTAATAATGTGTCTCCGATACATTAAAACTGTTTGAGTTCAGGTCTGAAAACCAAAAATTGTATTCATCAATCATTCATTTTCTTTCACTTATCCATTTCAGGGTTGCGGTTGGCCTGGAGCCTAACCCAGCGGGGTAAACCCTAGACATGTACCACAGGCCTAACAAGAAACACACAGCCATTCACATCTAAGATCAACTTAAAGTCACCAATCAATCTAACATGCATGTGTTCACACAGTCCCAAACAGTTCCTGAAGTAAAAGTCATGGGGAGACAATGCAAACTCCACACAGAAATGTTGCATAACTCAAAAACTTCTTGCTGTGAGGCAATGGGGCTAAACACCACAACACACAGCGGTGTTGCCCAAATTTTATTGATAGAGATAAAATTCCAGAAGAATAGATGTATAGAAATGCATTTTTATTAGAAATGATGCATCTAGATCTATTTAGGACTTTATTTAGGACATTATAAGGTACTCAAAAAAATTCTGACAACAAATCTGTGGAGGAAACACCAAAGACGGCAGTTAAAGGAGATGATAAGTGCTTTCATGCACTGACATGAGTGCACAGCTGAGGTTCACGGCTGTTGTCGCAGATAAATCTAACACTTGAGGCAAAGATACACATAAGTAAATGTATTGTTTTATGGGTTTATTGTAGCCTTCACATAACTTGACATGACAGGCGTTTTTGCGGGACAGAAACACTAAACACCACCAATACTACCAATTTTGCTCATTTGTAAAAGACATAGGAAAGAAGACCATAAGGATGACAAGAAGTTATGAACCTTCTTTTAAAGCAAGAAAGTTGTTCTCAATTACCCGAAATAACTTCTCGGCACTGTTACTAATAGCAGCTTTCTTGAAGCTTTGCTTCAAGAAAGACTTTTTTTAGAGTCACTGTTGATCAGGGGCAAAAATGTTGTCTGGACAACAACGTGTTTACATGACAGTGTACCTTTCCTGTTTTCTTTTTCATGCATGTACCCAGCGGGTTTGAGTAGGAGTGAACAGGAAAGGGGATGAGCAGCAGAGGGAACATCAATACTCAGTCTGACAGAGCAGACTGTTTCCCTCTGTGTGACACACTCTCATTGATTCACAGACGTGCACACATACACATGTCAAAGGTGCAGGCACAACAGAAAAAGGCCACTTGCTACATCACCCTAAATGATTTAAACAGTGTTAGATTCAACTATTATGGACTTCTTCTCATTCTTAAATCCCTAAACTCCAAGTCCGTCTTTATTTCATACTGATGATTTCCCGATCTTTCTTTCCATCTCTGTGCTCTCTCTCTGTAACTAATCCCTTCCTTGACGACAGGTGAGATCAACTAAGGCCTCCTGTGACTCCACCAGCTGACAAATCAAATCCAAATGGATCTAGATGAGCTCAAGGAAAAAGTGAGTCACATGCGTGTGTTTAACTTCACTAGTGGATTTGCGTTGTTCTTTTTTGCGCACGGTTGTTGTTGTTGTAGTCTACATATATTGGGTGGAGCTCATGCATACAGACTGGTTGCATGTGTCCATCTAAACTGACAGATGGCCAGAGGAAATGACATCTATACCAAGCGCCGTGCAACATAACTGCCCTTGCGCTCCTCTGCTCTTGCTATTAAATGAGTCACTGTCTCTGGATGCTCGTGTGCATGTGTGTTTTTATAAAGGTGACTCTATCATGATTGTTAGGGGCAGCTGGCACAGTGCGGTCTGCCAGGATGCTGTGTCAGAGGCCATGCGAGGTGCCTGGTCCAGGAGCCCAGCGCCTACAGCTAATACCTGTCAAATCACATTACACATACAGCGTGTCACGAGTGAGATGAGCTCAGATCTGAGCTGCAGCAACCTGGCATGTGCATGCACATGGGTGTGGGTGTTGGTGATCTATGTGTTTTGGAAAGTGGTTTCAGTGTGAGGGTGGTTGTTTTGGTACACTACACAAAACAATTCAAAATAAAATATGGGTGTGGGAAACTGAAATTTCTCTCTAAACAAAATTAAGAAAAGACTGCATTTTGTAGTCTTTTCTCCACAAGTGTTACTGATGATTCTGTGGGATGATAATGGTTGGACACACTCTCCAATTTGTATTGTTTTATGTGTGCGTGTGTGTGTTCAAGTTTAAGCTGAAGACATTCAAATGCGACTTTGAGAGTGAATAAACTGAATATATTTATAAATTAAACTTGAATGTCAGCCCAGCTGAGCGAATGTTCTATGAATAACGATGTGCTGGAAGCTGTTGGAGCAGCTGCGAGATGTTGCGATGATGAAGTTTTCCTCCTGCCGGAATTTTTAAAAAAAAAAAAAAGCAGAAACCTTGAAAACAGAAAATGTCAAAAGAACCTGCGCCTAGAATTACAACGCTTCTCGCTACACAAGTTTCTCTGATTGAATTTGATCAAGTCAATCAATTGAGGTTTGAGGGGTCATAGTGTGTGGTAAACAGTGTGCAGAAATACTAAAGCTCTTTCAAAAATGGTGAATACACCTGAAGTCTGCACACAGTGGCAGAAAATGGGTACAGTAGCACAGCTGGATGGTAGATGACTTTAAATACCATCCAAAGTAACAGGTGCGCAAGAGTGGCAAGCAAGAAGGTGGAGGAAGGGTGGAGTGTGTGGAGGCGAGTGTCAGGAGTGATTTGTGACAGAAAGATAACAGCAACAGTAACAGTGTGTGCAAGATGGTGACACCTGCTATGATCGATGTTTTATAGATGGTGGCGCTGATAAAAACACAGGAGGTCTGGCTGGAGGTAACAGACCTAAAGATGCTAAGATTTTCACTGGCAGTGGCCAGATAATTAGAAATGAGTGCATGAGAGGGATAACTCAGGTTAATAATTGTTGAGACATATTTAAAGACACAAGGTTGAGATGGTTTGGACATGGTCAGAGAAGAGATGGTGGATGCACGGGGCAACTGATGCTGAGCTGTTAAGCAGGAGGAGAAGAAGATGACCACAGAGAAAGTTCACAGATGTAGTGAAGGAGGTCATGCAGACTGTTGGTGTGGCAAAGGATACCAGGAATAGAATGACGCTCCGCATCCACACTATTGTTTTCATTCATTTTCACAGAGTTGTGCGTCCACAATGGCCAAAAACACTTACGTTCCAGTACTGCGCATGCGTGAAGTGCAAGATGTTGAGGAAAAGCAGCGAATTTTTTAAATGGACTAACAATGAGGTGGAGTTGTTGCTGCGAGTAACACAAAAGTACAACGTTGGAAAAGCGAGTGAGAGTTAAAGAATTTGAAGAAAAGCTATCTACATGTACAAACTAATATTAGTCTTTAATAGGGCTGTCATAACAACTGATGTGCAATGCCCTCCGCTATCTTAGTTTAATTGGTCACATGACTACATCACATGACTAAAATGTGTCATCGTTTTCGAAAAGGCTCCTGGTTCGCTGTACACACTGCGTCGCGAAAGCGGTGTTTTCAAATGTATCTGCTTTGGAGAACGTTTTCAAAAAGCTCCGTTTTCCTTGACCAAAAACGCCGTCTCAGTGTGGATGGAAGGCCAAAACGGAGAGAAAAATATGCATTTTCAAACGAAAACGTTTTAGTGTGGACATGGCCTAAGGCACATTATCTGCTGTGGTGACCCCAAAAAGGGAGCAGCTGAAGGAAGAATAAGAAGGAGGAGTGCGTCACCGCCAACTGAGACCCTCTCTGTGCCTGTGTGGGTCCTCCAAGGCTTCTCTAGCTTCTTCCCATAGTCCAAAAAAAATGCATGTTAGGTTAATTGGTTATTGTATATTGATGTAGGTGTGAATGTAGGCATGAATGTTGCTTTAGGCCCCAGTGCCAGCAGGGATAAGCTCCATCTCCCCTACGCTGGATAAACAGTTCAGGAAAAAAAGGATGCAGATCTCATTTTTAGCCTAATTAACATGAATTCAACATCTGAGCAATAAGAGGGAGGACAGATATGAAGAGGACGATGCTTGGCCTGAGGATAAAACACATGCTAGGAAATGTGGGAAAAGTGATTATGACAGCCTTTTTTTTTGGACAGAGATGACTAAAGCTGACCATTTTGTTCACAGTGTAGCAACAGCACACCTACACAAGAGTTAGATGTTATACTGTACGATAAGAGGGTGTGTTCTAGGTGGGATCAGACAAACCAGATAGAAAATACAAATTAGAACAACAATTAAGATGTTTTTATCTGGGCTATGAAAATAGATGTAGATGTTCTGAATCAGTGCAGTGTTCACACAGGTACAGTCACAGTTTGAGGGGTGGCGGTGGCTTTAGTCTCCTGGGTCTACTCACTAATCTCCAGCTGTCTCTGAATGCGTCCCTTGCAGCGCTCCCTGTAGTCTGACTGAGTGGTGTTGTATTCTGACATCACCTCGACAAATTTACGGGACAGTGTGGAGTGCTGCAGAGACAAGGAGAAACAACAAACCACTTCACCTGAGTCCGACTGATGCTGGCGCCAGACAGTAAATAAGAGAAGTAAGAATAAAGTCAATGCTACGTGAACAGGAGTGTAGCAGTGTACCAACTGCATATTACACACTAATGACATGCAAATGTAGCGTGTTCAGAATGGAAATAGGACAAAGAGGCGCAACAAGTATACTCAAAGCAGTGAGTATAATACTATACTATGAATACTAACAGAAACACTTGATATTTTCATGTGCTGTTTGATAGACACCATTAATCCACATTGTAATGGGAGGAGGTAACCTCTCACATGTGAGTTTTATTTGTGATTACGGTTAGAGTTGGGGGTTTGAATGCCATGATGTCATCATCTGTGAAGTTGTCTCATCTTTGCTGATTGTCTGAGAGAAATCCAGCGATGTCCTCACAGAGTGGGGAGGGTGTTAACTAAAGTACTTAAATATGGCTCACCGTCATGCAGTAAGATGCAACTGGAGCACAGCTGTGATTCTTCTGCTTCCCTGAACTGTACCTGTGTTTTACGTATCCTCAGGTCGGCCGATGACCTGTTCTGCCCCTCCTCTTGCTCAATGGTTTGTTGGATACCTGGGCAAATGCACAAAAGTACACATTTGATCAACAGACAGCTGCTCTCTTTGAATAAAGCCTCCAATGCTGCTGTCTGCCTGTAGAGATTAATTAAATCATACACAACGTACAGATTAGATGAATTAACAAAGATACCAATGATTTAGCTGTTCAGTAGTAGTGAAAATAAGGGTACGAATCCGTTGATGATACCAGAGGAAAGACGAGGAGGTTAATAAAAATCAAAAATGAACTGTAACCACGAGAGCAGAACTGTGCTCGCAAATCCTCATGGTACTCTGCTAAATAGATTATGAGGAACGGCAGTTCATTTTGTGTGCAGATCTGGCATTTTGTCCTGAGGCTAGAGCAAGAAGAACGGTCCAGAGGTTATTAAAAATACAAGAATTCAATATCTGGAGACCACAAACATACACATCCAAATTTATTAGAAATCCAGCTATTTGTTTTTGAGATACCGTGTTACAAGGTGGACAAGGGAAAGGATGAACTGTTACAAGAGGAAAGGCTAGGAGGTCAAATCATAATCAATAACACTCTGGAGGCTGTGAATTTTTTACCGCATTCGGTCAATGCTTGTGAAGCTGGGAGTGAAAGTGCTGGACACTTTGTCAATAGGGGAATCAAATTCTAATTCAACACCTGTAATCAAGAGGATGTGATCTATGATCTATGTATTAAACTATAATTATAACCCGGGGGTGGTTATTATATCTACGTATAATAATGTAGTAATGCACTAAGATTGCCATACATGCATGACACAAAGATTAACTAATCATACGTCAAATCAGTCACTCAGATGAATAATTGATGATGTGGAAGAAGCAGTGACTATTAAGAAATTCATCAAGGTACAAATTACTGGGGTGACTGTTCCCGTTCTAGTTTTCCAGTGACATGTTAGTGTGTAATAGTCACTTTTTCTTGGCTGCTTCTTCGCTGTCACACATCAGGAAGATGCTGCCGAGCATAATAACGTAAATGAAAAGCCATCAGAGGCCACAGGAAGAACTGTTGCTGAAATATACAGAGATGTAGCTTTCATTTAAATCCAGTTTTTCATTTAAGATGGGATTGGATGGCTGATGAAGGCTGCTACACCTTCATGGACACATCTTACAGTGAGATGTGCAGCTACACCTGACTTGTTACTGTAAGGGTCTGTGCTCGTTTCTATTTATACACACAGCTTCAGTATAACAAACTATCACAGCTCATAGGGTGTTAAAAACATGATAACTCATAATAAATTACTTGCTTTCAGGATCTCTGAAAAACGTGTACATTTAACATCCATTTATCGATCGGTCTTGATCGATTCAGCCACTGGGGATGCTTCCTTTTTGCCAATTAACTACAACTGTGTATTATTTGGAAAACCCAGACAGGCTAGAGGAGTTGCTTTATTTATTTAACACAATAATTGGTTGTGTCACAAAGGAGACATTGTATTTTAATTGTTCCAGGAAAATCCACGATGGGTTTTTGATTTACTTTAACATAATCAGTATTGTGCATCATTTAGAAATCATTTCAAATTGGATTTTTGCCTTGAATGTGTTTCCAAAACCACTGAGAGCATGATTAAATCCACTCTTTGAGCTTGTTAAGTCTGTGTCTTCACAGTGCCAGGCTGCGCTCAGTACAACCTAAGAGTATTTATAACTCTAGGCACATATAGCTAATTAGGTACATCTTGTCCACAGCACAGAAAACGATCCTTTGCTTCACTACTCATACAAGTTTTTTCTTAATAAATAGTTTAGGTGCATGAAAATAAACCACTAGCACAAATATAAGAGGTCCTCAACAGCCAAAGCAGACTGTATATGCAGTACTCAATGCAGTATTGGTATTGTGAAATTAAAAATCTTCATTAATACTATAATTTCCCATCTTTATTCTTAACTGGAAAGCTATTTAAAAAAGGCATTTGGTACATTTACCAGTTTTCTAGGAGGTACAAAGAATTCACTTTTTAATTGTCTTATTTTTCAATTTTGCTATTTTGATGCTTAAACCTACTTATTTGAATTCTTGGTATTTCTTGAAATAAACTTTCTTTAAAACTAAGTGAACAATTGACCTCACGAGTCACTCTAAAGCAAAAATAAGCTGCAGACACCTTACAACCAATTAAAAATAAATAAATCAGTGGTTGCCTGGTGATTCCGGTATTTTGTTATGTTGTTGTGATTATGCTGATGATAAAATGCCAGATTCAAACAACTACTTCAAATAAATAAATAAAAAACTGCATTGAGCCAGTTCTCTTGACTTCCACAAGTGCTTGCCTGCAGAAGTTCAGCAGCGATTAATATAATAACTTTATGTTCATTTTGATTGACCAAAATGACCATAATTCAAAAAGACCAAGATCGACCTCTGAACCATCTGTTGTCTGTTTGCAAAGACATTTTGAATTATTCATAATGGTTAAAGAATACACATGAAATACAGTGGAGAAAATAATTATTTGGTCGTCTGCTGAATTTGTAGTTTTGCTCACTTACAAAGAAATTTTTATAGTAGTTTCATTTTAATGGAGGGAGACATAATATCAGAAAAAACACATTACATAAAATATATAGATTGAATTGCATGTCATTGATTGAAATGAGTATTTGATCCTGAAGCAAAACAGGTGGAGAACACTTTGTTGCTGAACACAGCAGTAAGCTGTTTAATTGTTCTTGGTCATCAGGTTTGCACAGATTTCAGGAGGGATTTTGATTCACTCCTCTTTACAGAAACTCTAAATCCTTTAGATTTCTGCTGTTTCAACCCCCCAAACATATTTTCTACCGACTGAGGTCTGGAGACTGGAAAGCTCACGCCATGACCTCAAAGTGCTTCTTATTTAGCCACTCCATTGTAGCCTTGAAGACATGTTTTCAGTCTTTGTCATGCTGTGTAATCAATGGTGTTCTGGGTGACTGTGGTTCCAACTGCTTTTAGATCATGAATAAACTCCTCTGGTGTAGTTTTGTGCCGACCCACCACTTTTCTCATGATCATCCTGACCCCATGACCCATGAGGGTAACTGATGGTCATTTTATATTTATTCCATTTCCAAATTATTGCACGAACAGCTGTCAATGTCAATTCAATTTTATTTATATAGTGTTCACTAAGCTTCTTGCTGATGGTATTTTAGCCCATTCCAGCCTTATGCAGGTCTACAATCTTGTACCTGATGTCCTTTGACAGCTATTTGATGTTGCCCATGGTGGTGAAGAGGTCAGGACAGGTGTGCTTTATGCACATAATGAGTTGATTCACTGATTCTGATTTGTATGCTACATCTATGCTAGCCTGAGTTCTCGCAAGGTAGGAGGGGATCAAATACTAGAGCTGGGCGATATGAGATTTTTTCATATCACGATATGTTTTTTTCATTTCAGGCGATAACGATATCCATCACGATATAAGCCAAATAACTATATTTGTAAGATTTAAATGTGCCGTTGCTCACAAGTAAAATGTGAAATAATCA
>NW_005187518.1:264139-278046 GCF_000239375.1 Pundamilia nyererei
CTGTTTTTTGTCAGACTTGAAATAGCCGAAATACCTTCACACTACGGAACTTCTATGGCTCTTCCGTTCGACAATCTCTCCGGCATTGGAACCATCATCTGTTTTCACTTCGGTCACGCTCGGTTGATTTTTCTAGTCGGCACACTCATTTCCTCCATTATGCGCTGGCTCCATTACCCGCTGGCTGCTTCCCAAACAAACACACGTGCGGCTTGGCACTTGTGCTGTACGTAACAAGTCACGCGACGTGACGCTGCGGCTGTGATTGGTTCGGCTCTGCGCTACTTGATTTGGATTGGCTGACCTTATTTTTTTATTTTTTATTTTTTTAAAGAGGACAAGAGCGGCGAGGTCTATCGCGATAGCTTAATTTCTCTATCGAGTAAAAGTTATATCGCGATACATATCGTTCTATCGCCCAGCTCTATCAAATACTTATTTCACTGAACAGCATGGAAATCAATTTCTAACTTTTATGTGTTGTTTTTTCTGTGTTTTTGGTCAATATTCTGTCTCTCTCCAATAAAATGAAACTATCATAAAAATTAGAGACTGCTAATTCCAGCGAGCAAACTGAGCAAGGGGTTCAAATAATTATTTCTCCTACTATACTGCTGTTGCTCCCTCTTCAGGATCTATCATAGGGTGCACTCTGAAGTCACTCAGTGAAACACACAGAAAGCAGCAACACAAAGGTATCCTGTGGCATCAAATGACGTGAACTGGAGTGACACAGTGGACTGTGATGCAAGGCCTGGTCTGCCTGACAGCACTTTGTCAAGCGTGTGCCTCCCGATACATATATGTATGCTTATCTTTGTGTCTCCAGGCTGTAGGCATGCCAGATGAAGGATAAGGCAATCATCTTCTAGTTCTGTGCACCGAAGTATATATTTATCTTCCTTTAATACAGAGTATACCATTTCTTTACTGAATCTATGAGTGTAAACCAAGTCGTCTGTCAGCTGCCAAATGCTATACAGTTCACTGTCTCATTATGTCTCACTTGTTACCATCTCGCCGATCCTAAGAAAGTACCAGGACCACGAGATAAACCACTGTGCACACATATAATAAACAGCGCAAGAAAATTATTTTACATGGTCATTAACCAGTTAATTGGTCTCTGTAATGTATGAATTTAAGATATTCAGTTTGCTAACACATTGAAAATGCTTGTCAGAATCTCTATAGTCCCATGTTGGCAGTCCAAAGCCTTCATTTTTCAGTTTACAGTGATGTAAGTCAAGGAAAAGCTGCAAATTCTCACATCTGAGAAACTGCAACCTTAAAATATTTCAGACTTTTTGCTTTAAAAAAAGAGATAGAAATTAAACATTTTACTCCTGGTAGTTTCATTCACAGTTATTAGAAAATTCCTCACATTCTTGTAGACAATAAAACAATTTTAAGCATTTATTACATAAAAATCCTGTCATACTCAAAAGTGCAATAATTTTTGGATGCCAATCAGAGTTTTGGGAACCAACTGGTCACTAATTCTCAGAACAAGGCACATTTAAATAAATTAAACAAATGCAAAAAAGTTGAAGCAGCATAGAAAATAATAGTAGCGGCTCTGGCAGGCGAAAATAGAAAGAAAGTATACCCACTCTTTAACTTGGAGCGTACTTTGTTGGCCAACTTCTTGATGTCTGCCATAAGATCCTCAAGTTCAGCTTTAGTTTCTGAGAGGAGAGGAGACAAAAAGGAGAGGATGTGTTAGTGGATTACATACTAACTCAGCCAAGCACATAAACCACTGGGAAATACGATTTCACAGGCACCGACTCCATACTGACACACAGGAAGTGTCGCTCCCAACAGAGACAAACATTCATCACTTTCAGTCCACAGCAGCACAATTCATCCTTCTTAATGCTTCTTTTCTATAGGGAGTAACTACATCCTCCCTTTTCTCTTGCAGTCTTTCGTCTTCTTTCCAGGTTTACACTGTTAAATATTCACATTTATATTATAGAGACACAAAGATACAGATCAATGAGTGTGGAGCCAGTGCAGAGCCAAAGAGTGGCAGGACCACTACAAGCTAAAGAATGGCCACACAAATAGTGGTGGAGACCCTAAGGGGCTTGCACATGTTAACTGCAATAGGTACCGTTTCTTTTTTCTTTTTCCTACAGAGCACTGCCATGAAGAAAAATCAAGGCATTAGTTTGTGTGCCAAAGTAAGTAATAATCTTACCTGGTCCTACAAAGTTTCCTACTTTGACCCCTGGTGAGGACAAAGATGTGATCGTAGCAATAAGTCAAATCACGATGGATGAAAAATCTGGCCTACAACAAGATGAATTTAGTATATTTTAGTATAAATTTGATATAGATGATGGAGTTACTAATACATTTAAAATCTCTGCCGGCAGTTTGTACTGATCGTTTAATACGCAGAAAATGTTCAAATGGAGAAAACAGCGGGTACTAGAACTGGAACAACTGGTGTAGCTTTGATCAACGATGAAGACTTGAAACATTTGCTAGTTTCAGGTCAAATCAGTATAATATGTTATAGGAAACAGGGAAAAAGGTAAAATTTCTCTTGTCACACCTTCCCAATGCTGGCTAGTCATTAGATTGCCTTGGCAACAGGCATAACCTACTGTCTTTACTGTGCTACTCTAAATTTTCTGAACCTGCAACAGTAGCCTAAGTGTATGATAATCAGACACATTTTTACATTCAAATGTTTACAAGAGGGACCAAAGATGGCATCATTTGCTGAAGAGAGTGAGGGTCTTGGAACAGGGCACTCATGAGGATTCACAGAAAGGGAAGGTCAGCACTAAGTGGAGAGCATAAAGAAAAAAAGAATGATGCCTTCACCCCTCTATCCAGCCATCCATGGGCATGTTTAACACTTTATTTTGTGAGCACAAAGGAAGTTTTTCTCTTCAGTGAAACCTTCAAAAGTCAGCAGCAGTGAAGGGCCCACTCGAGTGCTTTCCATGTTCAGGTTATCACAAATGTGAAAAAGGCACTGGAAATACATTTATTTTCTGTAGCAGTCAAATTTGTGGCTTTTTCCATGTAAAAGGGCCACTGAAGCATTAACCATTGCCTGTTTAAAGGCTGAATACATCCATTTACACTGAAGAGAATTCATATTTTTTCATATATGGATCTACATTTTCTTATAAATGTGCAGAAGTGCATTTTCATAATTTTTTCCATGTGCATTCATCACCAACACAACCTCAATTAACCTCAATTTATTTAGGGCATGCTATTTCGTTGTTACAGTGAAATAATTGCATGGCCTCATATTAGAAAGTACGTTGTTAATCATTTGCTTTATGACAACGACGGCAGTGGAGGAAGTAGCAGGGAGATAATAACATTTACAGTGCTGTGAAAAAGTATTCGCTTCCTTTCTGGCTTCTTAGTTTTATGCATATTTATCACACTTAAATGTGTCAGATCATCAAACAGATGCTAAAATTTAGGAAAACATAACCTGAATAAATACAAAGTGCAGCTTTGAAAGCATTATTTCATTTATTAAAGAACAAAAAAGCTCTTCGATCTTACTTGACCCTGTGTGAAAAAGCACTTCCCTCCTAAACCAGATAAGAACTCCAATCAAGATCTGTGATAATTGTGAGTTTGTCACATCACTGTGTAGGAATTGTTGCCCAATGTTCTTTGGAGATTTTTTTTTTAAATTGCCGCCTCTGTGATGCCAAAAACAACCTGACCCATCAGGGCATGGACAGAACACCTCTGGTTTCATCTGGAAATACAAATCATTTGAGTCCCGCAAGTTGTTGTGCAGGATCTCTGCTGATGCTACTTGTTCTATTAACCTTCCCTAAAACGCTCAATAGGTCTGAGAACTTGACAGTTTGGAGGCCAAGTCAACAGCATCTTGGTATTTTGTATTTCTTTGTATTTCTTAGTTTTTGAAGTGTAGCAGGATGAAATGTGACAATGAAAACTGCCATTTCCATAAGTTTGGTACACATCCAAGCTTTATTGTGTTTACACAGGTGCAACCACTTACAGGTATCCACAGGAGCTGTTGCAAATTCCACTTAAATCTTCTTACAACTGCCCTAATGCAAATTAGTGTTAGCTTAAAAATGCTGTTTAAGGGTTAAAGTAAAGTGCTACCCATTGCTTCAATTTTCACTACGGAGGGGAGAAAAAAAAAAGTCAGAGAAAATGGAAAAGCTTTCACACATATTCCCTCTCTCTATCACACACACACACACACACACACACACACACACACACACACACACACACACACACACACACACTCTACCCTGGAGCATTAACTGCCATTTTTAGCACATTGCAAGGGGGTGAGAAACTCATTTATCATCTTAATGCCATAAAAGAACCAAATCTCCATATGTTAACAAGCTGTAGGAGGCCAGCATGCATAAAAGATTCTTCTAAAAAGTTATTCCGGTCAACCTATTCAATCAAACCAAACCGCCTGCAGTAGTTCTTTCTAATGAGTTTGTTTCTGCGTAGTTCCCTCCTTTTAAAAGCTGAATAAATCACAACGATAAATAACGGCCAGTTTTAGCCCCACTAAACTAAAATTCGTGCTAAACATCTGAACCCAATTAGAGACACAGCCTCAGTGGATAATTTGATTACACAGTACGAGGAATACTTCAATCACTGCTACATGTTCAATTACTGAAATATAATATTTGCACATATCTCTGATGGGAAAGAAACTGAGAAATGTGAAATCATCATCATCTCTTCCTCTGAAGCTACAATACAGATCCATATTATATGAATGCTCCTCATGGCAGTCTGGGATATCATTTTAATGATTACGGACAGTCAGAAAAGCCCACGTGGATGGCAAACTGAACTCTGAAAGGAGAATGTTATATTTGGATTTTAGTGACACTGAATAATACCATTCATACCATTTCATCTAAATCCTAATCAGGAGCTCATTCAAACAAACCCTCACTGATGCGATAATGCAAAAGATGGTAAACCATTTATAGACTGATCAGCAAAGCACTACAAGACTTTAATCTGCTTAACAGATGCATTTCCATATCAGCAGACATCAGCCTGTGGTACGTACAGCTCAGTGAGACAAAGCTGTGGACACAGAGTGCTGGCTGATAGGTGTCATTTCACATACAGCATTTTTGTTTTATGTGTTTTTAAACAGCAAAGTGGAACATTTTCATTACACGGACAGCAAACACACTGATCACCCTAAAGTCTAGCTTCAAACACATCAAGAATAAATCTGAATCTTTCTTTTTTTTTACCAATAAATTTAAAAAAAGAAAAGAAAAGCCAACAATAAATTTATTGTATCACCAAAGACTTCCTTAAAGCTCAAGCCTGAAAAGCCTTTTCATGATGTGTATCACTGATCCAGACGCACATCCTTGCAGGAGATTGTGTTTAAGAAATGCCAGAAAATACCTGTTTCAGTAAACGAAATGAAACAAAAAAAATTTAGGATATATTCAAGCGTCTTTTTGAAATGTGATGCACAAACACTGGGCAAAAATCCAATTAATAGCAACTGAAAGATGTAGAACGAGAACCTTGGGAATAGAACCGTGAGCACAGGATCATTTTCCAGATAAAAAAAACAAAACAAAAAAAACTCATAATGGAAAGACTCACTCTCTTGAGTTTACAAAAAGTAGATGTGGAAGAAAAAAAGGGGGTTTAAAATTGTTCTTTTAAGAGGACTATGCATATAAAGTGAGATCATGTATTCTGTCCCTTCATTTACATTTGTAAGTCTCTATTTCATAAAAGAAATTAAAGGTGGGAAAAAACACAGAATTAATGTAAGTCTACCATATCAACACTCTCCAGCTACAATAAATAATAACCTACCAATGTTTTTAAGAAAAGAAAAAAAAAGCACAAGTTAGAGTACCAAGAAATAGCTACTCCACTCAGGAAATGAGCAATTGGGAACTAGATCCTTGGTATGTGTTTGAATAAGCCCATATCGCTTGCAATTAATTTTGCTGCCAGTGGCAACAGCAAATACTGAGTTTGTCAGGGTCAAACACTAAGGTGGTGGGCTGAGAGCTTCAAGGCAAAATAACAGTGTATGTGCTATGTATGCATGTGGACATGTGCACACTTCTTCATAAGGCTGACTAGTTTCAGTTGTGTAGGACTGAACAGATCACCGATACATGATATCAGGCCATTTTAAATGTCAATATAGCAAGTCTCACTATTGACAACAGCTATATGTTGTGAATATTTGTGTAAATAAAAAAACAAACAAACGAAACCAAAACAGACTTTACATAGATTCTCACAGATATGTGAGGAAGAAAAGGCATGAGAAACTCTGCTTCAGTATCTGGTGCAGCCAACTTGTGCCGCAGTAGCTGCTCATCAGTCCTGCACATCAATGTGGAAGAATTTTAACCCATTCTGATCAGAATGGTCAGAAATATGATCAGAACACATTCATCTTTGAGATGGTTGGTTTCCACACATGAACTGCTCACTTCAGGACATTTAACAACATTTCTGCTGGCTTAAGGTCAGGACTTTGACTTGGTTGTTCTAAAACACCATTGTAATTTTTCTTTGGTAATACAACAGATGTGCTGAGGGTTACTGTCTTGCTGCAAAGCCTGCTGGTAAGATTCAGTTCACAGACATCATCCTTAGAATAGCTATAATATTTCAAAATGTCTTGCTCCATCAATCATGGGCAGCTATTCTTGCACAGTTGTGGCAAAATAAACCCAAACCATGATAATACTATGACAATAGCAGTTTTCATGCTGGAGTGCGGTCTTTGTTCCTTTTCTCCAAACATAAAGTTTCATATTAATTTCATCGGTTCATAAAACATTGTTCAAACAACTTTATGGATTCTTCCTGCGATCTTAAGCAAACTGCAAGATGAGCTTCTTGCAGTCTTCACATACACACCAGTTTCTTTTGATCGTTGACTCATGAACATTAATCAATGTGCGAAGGTCTTTCGTCATTTTGGAGTCTTGAACTTCAATCTGTCTGACTGTGGATGGGTGAAATCTAAAGTCTTTAGAGACAGATTTGTAACATTTTCCAGTCTGATTAGCATTCATGACTGATTAGCATGAATTCCTCTTACTTTCTAAAATGTGTTGGGATTTTGATTGTTCTTGAAATAAAAACATTGTGCTCATTCATAAATGATTACAACTTGAAATAAACCTGTAGGCCCGAGTAACAGGTTGTGATGTGATGTTTGTGAGTGTTTGGTTGAGGTTGCTGGTAGTCACTAGGTAAAACTGTTTGCAAGGAGATACATGGAACACTGAGCCTAAAATCTCTCTGCGATTGCTTTGGCCACTAGCAGATTGCTGCAGTCGCTTGTAGTTTGCATGGAAGACACTGAATTGCCTGCAAACCCGCTAACCATTCACAGGGGATTTATTCACGTTTGAAAAAGGGAACAACAAACCAGAGAATGTCTGCCTTCAAAAGTCGCACCTTTTCAAGCGCGTGATAGTGATAGAATCGTTTTTACTTCAATCGTCTCTGTTTGAGGGCTTAATTAAAAAAAAAACTTTCATCATTCATATGTAAAAAAGTATAATATTGTAAATTCATTGTTTAATTGGGTTCTATGAGTTTTAGAACTAGTAATAAAATCTGCTGATGTCATATTTATGCAGACCATCCATCCATTCGCTTCCACTTATCCTTTTCAGGGTTGTGGGGGGCGCTGGAGCCTATCCCAGCTGTCATAGGGCGAGAGACAGGTTGCCAGTCTGTCGCAGGGCTAACACACAGGGACAGACAACCATTCTCGCTCACATTCACTCCCGCATGCACACCTATGTCCAATTTGGATTAACCAATTAACCTATCCCCACTAACTGCATGTCTTTGGACGGCGGGAGGAAGCCAGAGCACCCATGCAAACTCCACACAGAAAGACCCCGGCCTGATGGTGGAATTGAACTCAGGACCTTAGCAACAGTGCTAACCACCGAGCCACCAGGCTGGCTATTTATGCAGACAAACAGCAAATCTCAAACTCAGAACAGAACAGTTGTGTAGGACTGAATAGAAAATGATGCCTTCTTCTCCTTGGTGTGTGTTTCTCTTGCTAATTAAGCCACACACAACTACTTCTGCAGAGTTTGTGATAAGACAAACTCAGGGAGAAATAAAATATATATGTAAATTTGTGGACGCATTTCACAAACCAGCAAAAACAGACTGTCTGTATAAAGACCAGGAGCAGGAAAAAGAGCAGATGCAAAGGACGCACACAGTATGTTGGATGATGTGGTCAATGGGAGGACAGTGCAAAGCTTTGATTAACAAGCAGATGAAAAAGCAGAAGAAAATATGGACATAGCTTCTGGGATGGCAAAAGTAAGGGAATGCATCAGATCGTTAACTCTGTATTCTTTCCAGTGGGCACCAGCAAAAATGTCAACCTGTAAATTTTGGTTGTATGACAGTGTGGAATATACCAGGCACAAGCACACACACACGCAGGTCTGTATTGCCAAGTTCCACATTTATTGACACTTCACAGCTGATATTTTGTCGCACAGACTGACAGCCGTCGATCCCCGCTGATGTGTGTCTCTTTTTCCTCCTCTCCGTCTCACTATAACACAGGGGAGGGAAACCATCATCCGTCCACAATCGCCATCAGCTGTTCTTACCGGCTTCACCCGCACCGCCCGTTGAGCCCACTGCCCCACTCCTCCCCTGCAACCGCGCCCGGGGCCACGCCTCCGCCACACACCCCACCGCCCGACTGAGGCCGGGGAACCATCCGGCCAAACCTACTCCCCCCCCCCCCGCGAGCGAGAGAGGAAATTGGCCACCGCCATCTGCGCCCCCAGCCTATGGACCACCTTGAACTGAAAGGGCTGTAAAGCCAGATACCACCGGGTGATCCGGGCGTTGGCATCCTTCATGCGGTGGAGCCACTGCAGCGGGGCGTGGTCCGAACAGAGGGTGAATGAGCGCCCCAGGAGGTAACAGCGAAGGGAGTCGACCGCCCACTGGATAGCCAAGCACTCCTTCTCCACGGTACTGTACCGCCTTTCGCGCTCCGCCAGCTTCCGGCTGATGTAAAGGACGGGACGGTCAGCCCCCCTCACCCGCTGGGACAAAACGGCTCCCAGCCCTCTGTTCGAGGCGTCGGTCTGCAGAACAAAAGGGAGGGAAAAGTTAGGTGTGTGAAGCAGCGGCTCCCCACAGAGAGCCTTTTTCACCTGCACAAACGCCGCCTGGCACGGCCCCGTCCACTGGACCAGATCTGGGGCACCCTTTCGAGTGAGATCGGTCAGGGGGCTGGTCAGCTGCGCAAACCCCGGCACAAAACGGCGATAGTAACCTGCCAGCCCCAAGAACCGTCTCACCTCCTTTTTCGTCCTGGGGCGCGGGCAGGATGCGATAGCCGCCGTCTTCTCCACCTGTGGACGCACCTGCCCGCCCCCCAGGTGGTACCCCAGATACCACCACGGCCAACTTCTTCGGGTTGGCCGTGAGCCCCGCCCCCCTCAGGGACTCCAGGACCGCGGCCACCCGCCGCACATGCTCCGCCCAGGTGTCGCTGTGGATGATCACGTCATCCAGGTAGGCAGCAGCATACGCAGCGTGCGGACGCAGCACCCGGTCCATGAGGCATTGGAAAGTGGCAGGGGCCCCGAACAAGCCGAACGGAAGCGTAACGAAGTGGTACAAACCGTACGGAGTGGAGAAGGCCGTTTTCTCCCTGGACTCGGCAGACAAGGGAATCTGCCAATAGCCCTTGGTTAAATCCAGCGTCGTGAAAAAGCGGGCCGTGCCCAGCCGGTCCAGGAGCTCGTCGACCCGGGGCATAGGATAGGCATCAAAGCGTGATACTTCGTTCACCCTGCGATAGTCGACACAGAACCGGATCGACCCATCCTTCTTCACTACGAGAACGATGGGGCTACACCACGCGCTGTGCGACTCTTCTATCACTCCCATCCTCAGCATTTCAGCCAATTCCCTCTGCACGATTTGCCGTTTATGCTCAGGAAGCCTGTAGGGCCGTGAACGCACCGTCACGCCAGGCTGCGTTACAAAATGGTGCTCAATGAGAGACGTCCGGCCGGGCAGGGGGGAGAACACGTCAGCAAAACGCTGTTGTAACGCGACAACGTCCGCTCTCTGGGCCTGTGTGAGATGGTCATCACAAGGGAAGGAGGCAGGGATGATGGAATCTGGCACCTCCGGCCCCAACTCATCTCTCTCCTTAACCAGGCTTACCAGAGAAGCAGTTTCAGCCTCTCTCCACGCTTTAAGGAAATTGAGGTGATAAATCTGCGTGGCCCCTCCCCTGTCCGACCGAGCGACCTCATAGTCAACGTCCCCGACTCGCCGTGTGACCACAAAGGGTCCTTGCCACTTGGCGAGCAACTTCGAGCTGGAAGAAGGGAGTAATACAAGCACTTTGTCTCCCGGTGAAAATTGCCTAAGTCTAGCCCCTCTGTCATACAGGCGTTGCTGACGCTGCTGAGCCTGGAGCAAATTCTCCCGTGACAACCTCCCCAAAGTGTGGAGTTTCGCTCTCAGGTCCAACACGTACTGAATCTCATTCTTAGCGGGGCTCGGACCGTCCTCCCAGCTTTCTTTAATCAGGTCGAGCACCCCACGTGGCATTCTGCCAAACAGCAGTTCAAAGGGAGAAAATCCCGTGGAGGCCTGGGGCACCTCCCGCACTGCGAATAACAGAGGGTCTAGCCAGTGATCTCAATTGTGTTCATCCTCGTTAATGAACTTACGAATTATGGACTTCAAAGTCTTATTCAGCCGCTCCACCAGCCCGTCCGTCTGAGGGTGGTAGACGCTGGTCCGGATAGATTTAATGCCCAGTAATTCGTACAGTTCCCGCAGTGTACGAGACATAAACGACGTGCCCTGGTCAGTCAGTATCTCTTTCGGGATTCCGACTCGGGAGATGACCTGAAACAGTGCCTGCGCCACACTCTTTGCAGAGATGGTGCGCAGCGGGACTGCTTCCGGGTACCGCGTTGCATAATCCACCAGGACTAACACAAAGCGGTAGCCGCGTGCACTCCGGTGAAACGGCCCGATGAGGTCCATGCCAATGCGCTCAAACGGGACCTCTATGAGGGGGAGTGGGCGCAAAGGCGCTTTTGGTATGGCCGGCTGGTTAACAAGTTGGCAGTCCGGGCAGGATGCGCACCAGCGGCGCACATCCGCTCAGATGCCCGGCCAATAGAAACGGGCCGTTATGCTCTCCAGAGTTTTTCCGTAGCCCATATGCCCTGCCATGGGGTTATAGTGAGCCGCCTGGAAAACCGTTTCCCGGCGGCCCTGCGGCACCAACAACTGGGCGTGCGTTTCCTCCGTCTGAGTGTCACGACTCACTCGATATAATCTGTCTTTTAATAAGACGAAGTGCGGGTAGGTCTGTACGGCTTCAGGGCGCACCACGTGACCATCAATTGCCATCACCTGATCAAAGGCTGAGCTTAGGGTGTCGTCACGAGACTGCTCCAGTGGGAAATCACCCATGGGGGACACTTCCGGAACCGGCGGAGCCTCCCGTGAAAGACCCGCCGGCTCCTCGGCGGGTCCTTCAATTTGTGCCCAGAATCAGGGGGTGCGACAGGCGCGGGCTATCCGCAGCCGTTATTCTATGCGTATGGCCCTTATACTTTAATAGCAGCGGCACTATGGGATACCTGTGCACATCACCATGAACACACTTCACCTCCACCCATTCTGCCTCCAACAATGCCCCGGGGCGAACCAAGCCTTGGTGCACGAGGGTCTGCGTGCAGCCCGTGTCCACCAACGCATGGCGTATACCCCCTCGAGTCCTTACCGGAATGCTGTATGTCCCTCCTGGACCGGGAGAGGGCGCTGGGGCACCGGCAACGCGGAACACCTGCCCCACTTCTATAAGTGGACAGTCCCTCCTCAGGTGTCCCAGTTGCCCGCACTTCCAGCACTCCTGCCCCGGCGGCTGTGCTGCTCTCCGTGGCTCAGGGGCGGTACTGCTCGACTCGGCTCCCCGGGACGGCACAAACGTAGCAAAGGGGTTAGTGGGGCTCAGCGCCGGCGCTCGCTCTGCCTGCCCTGGCGCAGGCACCCGGCGCCTCGGGGTCGGCACTGGGGCCTGTTTACTCGGCCTCCGGCCGCCGTCCCCAGGCTCCCCTGCTCTAGCGGCAAGGTGGTCCTCCGCCAACGTTACCGCCACCTCCGGTTAAACATCACAGATTGCAAGAAATTTGTTATTATACCCATTTATCTTCAATAAAATGAAGAGCCTTTTAATTTGTGGATCCCCCCCCTACTGCAGTTAAGGTTCATCGTTGTGCCCACTTATTCATGTGTTTGCACTACTTCAGAAACTCAGAGGGGTGTGAGGTTATTAACAAGCGTGTCTCTCGGTTCTGTGTAACCATAGCAACCTCCGGTCACCTGTTCGATGAGGTCAGCTACCAGTATTACAGAGAAAATACCATAAAAACTGAGCTTTGTTTGAGGCTGCGTGTGATGTGTTTGTGTGTGTGCATCCTGTGCGTGCGCTAAGGAGTTAGATTAGATTTCCCGCTTGTGGTTACCAAACAGAGGAGGCCAAGCTGCTGAATCAAGTGTCTATTCAGCCTCATTACTGACTGTGTGAAAAAAGGAGGAGTACAGGAGCTGATGAATAAGCAGAGGGAGAGGAGAGAGGGAAGCAAATTAGAGGGCAAAACTGAGGAGTCAATTGAGCTGTGGCATCACACTCCATCCCTCTTCCAGACGCTCTCAAATGAAATCTTCAGGTCATGCTTGTTGCCATCATTAAGACTGTGTTGCTATGGCAATGTCTGCAGTCAGTCCTCTCGCCAGCTTCAGATTGTTTCAAAGTGACAGAGGGAAGGAGAGCAAGAGAGACGCTACAAGGCACGGAGAAATGTAGAAGCTCGGAGAAGAACAGTGTGATCACATATCAAATACACGCAGGAAACACAGGAATGAATTTGTTTTGAAGGGTAATAAAATTAGCTTTTTGCAGGATTTACACTCACGTTACTCTGGTTCCTCGAGCTATAATCAATTTATTCACCGCAGAGCAGTCTTATGATTTTAAGTTTTGTTGCAGTTTTTTGTTTCACATTTTGTCGTTTGTACATCTAGTACCCTGTGTTTCATCATCTTTATCTGCCGTTGTTTGTTTATGCATCTCTTTTTTATGTCTGTGTTATAGTAACATCCTGTTTAATTTGGTAACAACTTTTTGTGCATTTTTTACTTCTCGTCTTTGCCTTTTAGCCATCTGTGTAATTTCCCACCCAGATCTATTAGGTTTCCCTTGGATCTGGGTTCCCACTTCATTCATCTGCTTTTATAATTTTTCAGGTTTTGTTAAAAATCACAGTAACCATCTTTCCTTCGAATAGTTCCTTTAAGCGTCCCATGATGTTGTTGGTTATTTTACTAATTATTGAGGCAAAGCAGAAACAAAACAGATCAGACAGGCGTGCTCTGTTAACTCTTCCCAATTTCAGTCTAGGTATTAAAGTATATAGTCATTTACAACACACTGTTACAACACACACTAAGACACACATATGATTAAATTGGTTAAATAAACAAACCGTTTCTCCCATGTGTAAACGCTGCAGATCTCCACTCCCACTCGCAAAAATAATGAATTAATTTAAAAAGACAAAAAAAAAAAAAAAAAAAAAAAAACACAAGGAGAAACTCACACACATACACACACACAGTTTTATTTAATATACAGAATTTTAAAAAATGTTTTTATGGTGCAGAGAGAAAAAAAAATTAAAATCCCTGCATCACTTGCAGTATAAAAAGCTATTTTTTTTTCTATTTTTGCAATATCCTAAGCTAGTTGATGACCCACAGTTTGTCCCCCTCAGAATGTCACAGTGACATAATTGAGGAAT
>NW_005187518.1:278066-282397 GCF_000239375.1 Pundamilia nyererei
ACACACACACACACACACACACACACACACACACACACACACCAGGCAAGTCAATGACCTTTTTCACAGTGGACTGACAATCACAGAGACTGATGACTTAACAACCAGAACGGTGGAGATTTGAAATGCTCATTTTATCAAATCTGTTACGGGAGTATTTAGTAATATCTTAATAATAACTGTTCCTGACCAAGACATCACGTGACATATAAAACAGCAGAGCAGAACACCATTGAGCTCATCAAGTTAGGGTGGAAATGCATACAACACAAGGCTAATGCAGTAATGCAGTGCTCCGGGCAATTTGCTGTCTTCCCCTCTTTCCCTGCTTCCTCAGCTGTTCCTATCATAATAAAAGGTGCAAAAACCCAATAATGATAAACATTCAAAAACAGTGAAGAAAAGTGGATTAGAAAGAAAAAAGCAAAATGTAAACATTTATGCCACACTTGCAATATTTTGCCATGAACAGACAACATCAGTATTGATTTCTTCAGCTGTTGGAAATAAAAAAAATGTAATATCACTGTAGAAATAATTCCAAAAACTTTTCCTTTAACTTTAAGCTATCAGTGTGAGGCTGTTCCTGATTATCAGATTGATGATATCTCAATTAAAGCTTTGAATCAAAAAGCAAACCTCCTGCAGTGAGCATGTTCTTATCATCATATCACTTTCCTCAAAGGTGATCATTAAATCGTATCATGTGAACTGAGAAAAAGATCCCAGAATCCTTTCCAACGTTAAGCTTCTAGCCTACATGAACTATTACAGCAGGAGTGTTTAACCCTTCATCAAAACACAATCCGAGGTTGCTTTTCACATAACATGGGTAACATGACACTGACAAGATACCAAGCTGCTTCTGTTTCCTCCTCTCTGATGCAGGGTCAATTGGTGCCATTCCAATCTCTAACTTGCAGCTATTTATCTTCTTCTTCATCTCTCTCTCGCTCTCTCAGCTCCCTCTGTAAATATATTACCAGTCCTTTGTGCGTTTGCTCCGCTTATTGATCGTCTAGAGTCCAGATGCCTGATGTTTCAGAGAGACAGTGTGAGCTCATCCCTCAAATATTACTGACATTTGCCTTACTCCAGAAATGCTGTCCTAACATGGCAAAATGGCAAACGGAAAGCACAGTTACAATTTAACCACTAAAGTACTATGCATACAAGAAGTGTTTAAAAATAGAGCTCCTTCCTTCCTTTCCTGGGTTAGATTTGAAATATCTGAGTACGGACTTATTTCTTTCCTGTAACTTTCTGTGTTACAGGAAAGAAATAATATTGTGTTTGGAGGAAAGAGAAAATGGCAACTGCACTCTTCATCCTGTTATTTTTTTATTTTATTTGGTACTTTACAATTTACGGCACTTCTCATGTGTAAATGAGTGAACACCATCAATAGCTGCCTGGAGAGCTCGTCATAAAAATGATTCTGAATGATACTGGGCCTGCCCCCTGCATCGCTACGACAGACGACTTTTCTTTTTTCCTTCCAGCACGGTCATTCATAACAACTATAACGCATTTGATTTTCAATACAGTCAGACAGCACGTCAAAGAGAATATGGGTCCTTCTATAAAGCTGTTGGGGACTAATGCTGTGTACTTGAAAAGGTTGCAAGAAATCAGATAAACGCACCTTTATGACTTGAGAAGCTCTACAGCCAACTCCTCATCTTAGCTTTGGTTGGACTGGTTCCTACTTGTTCTTACAAGTAGCATCTAATGTAGCTGCTGCTAGCAGCAGACCAAGTAGGGTCTTTTTTAGTCAGGTGCCTATACGGAGAAGCCAAATGCCTTCGTTCAAAAGTTTTATGGTCAGACGAGACAAAGACTGAGCCATTTGGTTATAACGAGGTATGTTTAGAGCATGGTGGTGGTAGCATCATACACTGTTCTGTTTTGTTTCCAGTGGTACTGGTATATTGAGGATAAATTAATAAAGGAGGAGGACTACCCCAAATTCTCAATGTTTGACCACTTTCTAAGCAGAGTGGTCAAACATTGAGTCAGAATTATGCCAGAAGTTTTTTTTTAATTTCTTCTAAAAGCATCTGATGAAGTTGCAACTTGCTAAGGTCATTAAACATGTTTGCTGTACATTCATTCCACACTGGAAAAAGAACAGTTCAAAGAAATCATTAAAAGCCCAAAGATTACTATTCATTCATTCATTCCTTCCTTCATTCATTCATTCATTCATTCATTCATTCATTCATTCATTCATTCATTCATTCATTCATGTCCACAATAAGTGGGTAGTGGTGCAATGGATCACGGTTGATCCGTAATCCAAACCAATCCCACTCCACGGTTCGGTACGCACGTGACCCAAAGATTCAAAAAAGAAGAAAAAGGTCTGCGTATGGTGTGCGTGGTCAGTCTGTCAAGCGATAGCTAAGTGGAGGAGCAGAGAAGTTTGCGGTATCTAAGCAGCCCTTTGCCGCCCAATCCGACCGGGCTAAAGCTATTACAAAAGCTATTGGGGTGTTTAGCTGCAGATGGTAGGCCGTATTCAGTTGTGCAAAACAAGGGGTTTAAACTAGTCAACGCGTTAGTTGACACATTGACGCCGTGCAGCCCCACGCACGGGGCGATCCATGGTAACTAGTTAACGGAGATTTGCCGCGTAATGCAGTTATGGCATTAACGTCATTAGATTTATGCTGACAGCACTAGTTTAAACTATGATGAAGGTGCTTGAGCCACGCTATGAGATCCCGTCGCGCGTCCACTTCAGTGACAAGATCGCTCCCAGCATGTATGAGCAGGAAAAGTTTAAAGCTATGGCTGAGCTGTCCCACCATCTTCTGTTGCCCTAACTACAAATGGGTGGACCTCCAGGGCAACGGAAAGCTACGTGACCGTGACCTCTCATTATATCACAGCGTAGTGGTAGATAGAAAGCCCTGTACTGCCCTATATTGCACCTTAATTTGTTTTTATATAATTGCGTGGAATAAGTCTTGAGCTGAATGTTTTTTAATAGGTAAAAAATACTTAAGTAAACGGCGAGTAAAATTTTTGTCTTCTTCTTTTTTTCCCCCTGCTGATCCGAAAATTGATCCGATCCGTGACGAAAAAAAAAACAAAACATCAGATCCGAACCATGAGACTTTTGATCCGTTGCACCACTATAAGTGGGTGTACACTTGTGATCACAACCGTAAATCAGCTTATGATGCTATAACACTAATCCTGAAAATCTAAAATATTCAATCTCAGAACTCAGTTTAAATGAATATGTCCTACACTCTGTGCTGCAAGAAAACACTGGTCATGTTATCTCTTTGGTTACCGCTCACTGTAGAGCACATAACCTCATTATGTCTCTGCTAACAAACCATTTCCTTCTCTCCAAGAGCCTCCCTTTGCCCTGCAACATCTTCCAAGATGATACGTCAGGGTTATAAAGAATTAATATGGTAATGATATGGTCACTTTGAAACTAATGCAGATCAGACCACTAACCCTGCACGGCATCACTGATCTGGCTCTACAGTCGAGGACAGAAGGCACTCAGACTGATTTATCCCTGTGTGAATACGTTATCTTACCACCTTTGACCTCCATTGTCTCTTAATGTGTCCCTATTCTTGGTTGCGATAGTCCGCATTACAATAACCTCACTTTCATAGAGATCTTATTATTCAACAGTAAAAAGCCATGTCTTTGGAGGCTATAGCACCACATTATCTCAGCTCAGACATAATGAGGGAGACGTAAGAGAAAAGGAAACAGAGTGAAAAAAGAGAGGGAAACAAAGAAAAAGACAGCTGAGGGAGAACAAAGAGAATACAGAAAGCTGGGGGAACTTACACAACACTTTCAAATTCTGGTTGAGGGTGGAGGAGCCTTGGCAAACAGCACTCCGAGGGTGGGAGCAGACCAAAAACTGACTAACTAGAAATAGTAACACTCACAGGCTGCAATTAAAACAAGCATCTCCAGTGCTGTGAGTTGAGGACTTTTAAGATTCAGGGGAAGGATGCTCTTTACAAATTGGAGGCTGAGATGTCAGAGGGTGCAAACGCATAAGTGGCTGGAAAAACAGACTCAGAAATGTTGTCAAATAACCTCTCAAGTATCAGTGTTAAAGGGCAGATTCTCTGCATCCAAGTGCAGATAAGAGTCTACTGCTTTATTGTGTTTCTGAGGTGCATATAACAACTGTACCACTCGTCCTTACTGTTATATTGTAGGGATAACATTCCCAGCACATCACAAAATATGTATAAAAAAATGCCAATGTGAACACTGACAGAATAGACCGAGTCCCTCTGTTTACATAAATTTCAGCTAATTCAATTCAATTCAATTCAATT
>NW_005187518.1:287727-312480 GCF_000239375.1 Pundamilia nyererei
GCTAAACATGTCACTCCTGGTCTGATTGGGGAGGGGACCAGAGAAAACTACAGAGTCCGACATTGTTTGAGTTTGAGTTAATGAGTTTGAGTCTGGCGTTATGATTCATGCAAAACTCTCCAGCCAGGAGATGTAAGAGAAAACAAACATTTAAAGGCCCTTCGCTGGTGTTCTGCTAGCTTTGCATCAGTTTTAACATCACTTTGCTATCTGTGATAAAATATTCACCACCGCTTTTGCATGGTCAATAATGAACCTCGATGCTAAGAGTTGTTTACTAGTGGAGCACCACTTCAAGGTCTTACACCAGGCTGTCTGTCTTAAATGGTTTTAATGGACAGATGAGGAAGGCATGTTGAGTGCACTAGGATCAATCATTCTTCAGGCCTGGCACACAGTCGCTGCTCAGGATTCCTCCCAGAGTCCAAACACTTTGTGGCTTCCTGTGTCATCTAAGTATGGCTTGAATATATTCTCCCTGTGGTGAATGGTGTGGTTGGGATGGTCTTCAACTTTCCCAACTAGGTGTGTTCAGTGGTCATCCATAATGTGCTCCATTTTTGCAACAGGATAGCACATACAGATAATGGAAGGATTGGTAATCTTGAGATTTACTTCTATTCCCAACAACCCAGACACCTGAAAAGCCAAGTGCTAAAAAAAACCCAGCCTGAAATTGTTTTGTTTTTTTTCCTTTTTGAGCTCTGTGTCTAACAGCTGGTTAGTGCAGCTTTCTGAACTGTTAAAAACTGAGCAGATCAGCTACTTTCCTTCTTGTCTTTTCAAATACAAGTGGATGCAATTAAAATGGGTGCTAGTAGTAACGTACAGTAAGGAGAGAGGCATGGATAATCCAATCCATGCCTCAGTTTAAAAATCAGCAATTAAACCATTCAGATAATGAGAAGGAAACATTAGCACTGATTTAGGGTATAAAATCCTTTGCATTTATGATGAATCACTGCTGCTAATTGCTACATGAATAAAATCCATCATTTATGTCCAAGATGCTGAACAATAAGCACTGGCCATCCTCTCCAAAGCTATACACACTTGACATGTAATGAATAAAAGGTTAAAAAGAAAATGCTGAGGGATTTTCCCAGCATGTCAAAGTCAATTTTACGACTGTTTTTGTAACCGTCTTTGTTTAACGGATCGGGTTGTGACTGGTAGTTTCAGGATCTGCTAGTTGGGTCTCCAACTAGCCAGGACTTTCCCTGGACCAAGCATCTCCCTTCAATTGACTGACTTTGAGTATTATTTAATAAAATCACTCAGTTAATTTAATGCTGCTGTTTGGACGACTTTTTTTTTTTTTTTTTAAATGGCTTGACCAAGCCATGAAAACAGTAACAATGAACTGCACGTAGCCTACGATGGAAAACAATGTCGAGCTGCAAAAACTGGTCTTATATTTGACAAGTTTCAATTCAATTGATGTTTAAACTAAATGGGTAAATACTTTTATTTAAGCAGCATACATGCAGCTTGTCACACAGCATAAAGAGGCACGAGAAATTAGAAGGAAAGCAAGCAAACACATCCATGTGCCAAAGCACAGTAGAATCAAGCTCTGCTCAGCATCAGCCGAGCTAAACACCTTCTGTAAACATGAACTGTAATCTATTATCAGCTCGTGAACACACTTTAACATTCAGCAGCAGTGAAGCGAGCAGCAGACCATATGAATGGTGGCTTTCAGTTTCCACAGCGGGCGGTAATGCGTTACTAGAAAACACACAATCTCTGAAAGCTACTGATTATCATCCATAACAACCACAATGTCTCAGTGTCACAAACCCTAATGTGGATTAAAAAGGTGCTTTAAAAACACCTGAATACTCCCAACTGAAAATAACTGCATGCCTCACTGTATCCTAGAAATTTCACACTCTCCCGGGACTAACAGAGTGTGGAGGACGTGGATGCAACTGTGTAGGAAAAGTAATGAATGCTGACCTTTTGTTATATATTCTGCCTCACTGATCAAAAAATGAGAAGCTGTGCCCAACAGCCAGTGCGACAAGCTAAAACAAATAATGCAATCATTTAATTGTGAATGGAAAAATCAATAATGTTTCTAAATTTAAATTTGCAGCTTCTCTTCCTGCATTAGAGGAATGCACTCATGAGAACATATGGGCTTAATACACATTATGACACAGATGATTACAGAATCCATCATCATTTGTGAAACTTCTACTATTCTACGCAGCTGCAGAAAACCGTCCACACAAACACATAATTAACTACAAACAAAAAAGCACACAAACAGCATACGGCAATTCCCCTGAGGTAATTTTCTGTGCTTCATTCAGAGGGGTGGATAAACTGAGATATGGGATAATGTGTAATGCAGGGGCGAAAGGAACACCGCAAAGAGGCTACATGCATGACAATATGTGTGTGCGTATGAATGTAGGATCTACGCCTGTGGAGTTCTTGAGGAAACATCTCGGGCAGTGAAAGTTTGCAGCAAGCAGAAGGGGAAGAAGAGGAGGGATTCGGGGTTGTGAAGCTGGCCAAGCGCGCAGCTCCTGGGGAGATGTGAAATGTTTTTGAAGCCATGGTGGAAGCACAAATAGATTAATAGATCTCTATTAAAACAAACAAAAGTAAATAATCTTACATATTATATAGTACTTCATCAGTAGCAGCAGACTGGATAAAAAAAAAATATATGGCAGTGTTTTTCCTCTCTCTCTCTTTCAATATAACGCACAACCCACTACTCCCATTTAAATGCTTAGGCCGCTTTATTAGGTACACCTTGCCCTTACTTTTACTTTCAGAAATGCCTTAATTCTTCAAAGCAGATTAAATGAGCTGCTGGAAACAGTGATCAGAGATTTTGCTCCATGTTGACATAAGAGCATCACATAGTTCCTGCAGATTTTTTTGGCTGCACACCCATGATGTGATTCTCTCCCAAAGCTGCACTATTGGATTCGGATCTGGTGACTGTGGAGGCCATCTGAGTGCAGCGCAGTGAAGCCATTTTCATGTCCAAGAAACCAATTTTAGATTGTTTAACCTTTGCGACATGGTGTGTTATTCTGTTGGAAGCAGTGATCAGATGATGGGTTCACTGTGGTCACCAAGTGATGGACATGGTAGCAGCAATGATCGGACACTAGTAGAGTTTAAACACTGCTCAACTGGTACTAAAGACAATATGCCCCACACCTTTACACCACTACAGGGCCAGAACCGTTGACATAGGGCACAATGGATTCATGCTGTTTAAATTCTAATCCAACCATCTGAATGTTGCTGGAGAACCTGAGACACAAAAGACCAGGCAACATTTTTCCATTTTTGATGAGCCCGTGCAAATTGTTGCCTCAATTTCCTGTTTTTAGGTGTCACTAGTGGCACCCAGTGTATTCTTCTGATACTGTAGCCCATCTGCCTCAAGATTTGACATCTTCTGCATTCAGAGATGTTTTCCTGCATGCCTGGGTTGTAACAGGTGGTTATTTGAGTTACTGCTACCTTTCTGTCAGCTTGAAACACTCTGGCCATTCTCCTCTGACATCAACAAGATATTTTCACACAGAACTGCCGCTCACTGGATATTTTCTCTGTAAACACCCGTTTTTATGTGGGGGGAAAAGCAACAGAAGTTAAGAGTCAAGATTCTTGGATGAGTAGCAAAATACTTGTGCTAGAAGAGGATAAGAAAAGGACAGACTCGCCTATTATGCATCAGCAAGGAGGTAAAGTTTGATTTGATGGGAGGAACCTTCAGAAGCAGAACTGATTCATCTTACCACGGGGGAGGAAAAAAAAATCAGTGAATATCAGCAAGACTTTCCATTTTCGATACAGCAGTGAATGAGCGTAGGTCTTGCATGCATTAGATTTCACAATGAAATGCCACTGTGCAATTACTTTTGATGACACACTCCAGCAGAAGCAGGGAAATGTCAAAATCACAATTAGAACCACAGCAGCCAAAACAAAAAAAATGATGTTTTCACACAGGCACGCACAACCACACTCACACTCATATACACATGCAGACCTTATAATGCACGGATAAACGATGAAATTGGATAAAACAATTGTGTTCCCACCAGGATGAATTGAATCTCTTTTTTGAGATTAGTTTCTCATTAGGTCAACGTTTCAGTTTTACTAAGACTGTGGCTTCTGATCATGAAATAGCAAAACAAATCCATTTCACATCATAAGATTAGCATCTATTATCATGGAAATATTATTAGTTATTTTATCCCACCAGCTATTATATGAAGACTTAGCCAGGGACAATGTCCAAAACTCTGAGCCAGCAGATATCCACGCCAGCACATCATGTTTAACGTGACGGGCATTTTTATGAATGCAGATTAATTTAAAAAGCTGCTCCAACACTAAACTGTTGTCAGAAGGTGGTTTTGAAATTGAATTTCATAAATGTTTTCCTTCCTTTGTGGAGAATTTTTATCCAGTGCCTGTTTAAAGAGATTAAGTGCTCCTTCTTCTTCTATCAGCTGTTCCCTTTAGGGGTGGCCACAGTGGATCATCTGCCCACATCTCACCCTATGCAAAGCATCCACATTTGCCACAGCAACCTTCCTTCACTATATGCATGAACCTCTGTGGTCTTCCTCTTTTTTCTCACGCCTAGCAGATCAGTCTTCAACATCCTACTTATCATACTACTTATTAAATTTAGTCATGCCTCAGGTCCCAGAAACAGATAATGTAAGGAAATGTAACAAGAAACACTGATGTAGGGAAATTACTGCTAAACAAAAGCAGTAATATGTAAATATATGCACAAAAACACACAGGGTATAAAAATCCTACTCAGCAAATGAATGAGCGTCCTGAATGTACGTTCCAGGTTATTTCAGTCGCCGTCAGTGGTCGCAGTGCAACGGGTAGAAAGTACAGAACATAACCACCTACCTGTAATGAACAACCCTGACATTTACATCAATCGTTGATTGATGTACGGTTCTTTAGCATTTATCACAAAGGCGCACACACGGCTCTGATTTCATTCACAGTCATTTCAGTCAGGAAATGACCTGCAGGAGAATTTGTATCATAAATGCAACACCTTTCCTCATTGCTGCTCCGCTCAGTGCGTCCATCTGCACGCTCAGGATAGATAAAGGGCCCATCTGATGCCTGCCGCTGCAAGCACATAGATATATTTGCAGGCGGGAGGGGAGGCAGGGAATAAGTGAGGAGGAAAGGAAAATTATTAGTAGGAGGTGTCACTAGCATGAGTAACATCCCCCTTGTGTGAACAAGGGTCAAGATCAATGCCCTGATATAAAATGAGAGAAGAAGAGGTGATGAGAGATTGTGGAGCAAAAAGACAGCAGGAACGATGGATTGAGTATCCAGCACAGACTGAACAAAAGCAATGTAAAGAGGGGCACAAATGGGCAAAGAGACAGCAGAGAAACTGGGAAGTATGAAATATGGTTAACAGCAGCTGAAAAGGAAAATGTAGCAGTAAAGAGTGATGGAGACAGAAAGCAGAAAAACAGAAAAATGGAGAAACGGGAAGGTAAGAGATTTCACCGTGAGGGTATAAATGCCCCAAAAGCAGAGAGAGGACAGATTGGTGGAGCGCTTTGAAACATTTTCAAGGTCCTCTGATTTCTACTGAAGTCTCCAGTCTGCACACAGCCTTTCTTGCTCTTTCTGACAAATTTTTCTTTATTTCCTCAATTTCTTTTAAACGACACAGTCATTTTTCTTCCCTTTGTTCAGCGGATTCTTCGACGATTATCCTGCTTTTGGCTGCCGTCGTACATTAGACGGCAAACTGTGACTTTTGGCTTTCTTCTCTTTCTCCTTTCCATTAAAAGCTTCTCTGACTCATTACTGAATCACTGCAGTATTAAACATTGATGTTATCATTAAACAGCGATAGGTGAAAACAAGGGGTCAGTCGTGGTAACCTCGGCTGAATGAATCAAGAAATCAAGTCATGGCGAATCACTCTTTCTGGAAATAAGGGAGCAACAAATCGATGGGTAAAGAAAGAAATTAAAACCAACACAATATTAAGTGATTTGTTAAGGTTGTTTTTAAGCCTTCAAAGCTAGATTGAGATCTGAGGATGGTTTTGCACAAGCAAACCTACCTAGCCCTGTGGTCGGGCGTATCGTGTGTCTCTGCACTGGTATATTCTCCATTTCTTTTGATGGTTATTTCCCCATTAATGTTAGTTTACATCAGTGTGGTTGGTACTGCACGTGGCCTTATCCTTTTACTTGATTTTGGGGGGTAGGTAACAAGTTTAACAAGTGAGAAATAAAACTGTGGATATGATTAATAAAAACCCATTCAAATTCTGGATAAATTAGGACTTTGGTTAAAAGAATATAAGTTATAGTTTCACCTGAATGGAAACTCCTAAGGCAGTCGAGTCCCATCAGAACAAAAGTACAGTATTTCTGAGGCAAGAGTTACCCTGAGTATGTCATTTTAAAGAGCTAAAAGAGCCTTACTCTCATCTGGGTTGGGTGAGGCAAGGATGGCGCTGTGCTTCCTCTTCACCTCTTCAACTTTCTCTGCCAGCGATTCGATAAAACCCCGGATCTCTTCCACCTGTCAAGAGAGCGAGACACAAAAAGGTGCTTTAGATCTGCTCCGTAGCAGGAAGCACCTGTGACTCACCTGGCAGATGCTGTGAAGACCACAAATATGAAAGTTTTTCCAAGTTCATCCAGCCTCAGTCATCATTTCTCCATACAAAACTGGACAACTCTCTTATTTATACCCTGTTTAATTCTGACACAGATTTCAAGATCTGGCTTGTTTGTACTACAGACTGATAAGTGAGCTAGGAAAAGTTTTCCCAGTAACCCGCTGCTGCCTCCTACGTATCTTACAGATACACGAGTGCTATTGACAGCAAATAAATGGAAATGAATGCCTTGAACCCAGTCATTAAGCACACTGACAAAAACTGATCCTTGAAGTGCATCATATTCATCTCCTCCTTTGAAGTCCACTGAGGTTCAGGACTGATATTCTACCCCTTCACCTCTCGCCTATACTTCCTGCTGCCTGGCAGCCAGCTGTGCCGTCTCTGGCTCTCGGTGACAGCTGGAAAATCAGCGGGTCACATCTGTCAGTGACTTCATCAATCTCTACTTTCATCTCAGTCCATCAAACTGCTGATCATTTTCTCCTCCTTTACACCTGCTCTGCTACAGGCCAGCCTATCCCCATGTCATTCCGGTCATTTCCTTGCACATCTCTCTGGCTTGGCTTTTTAACTCTAATTCCACTTTTCCTCTGTCAGTTTTCACAGCTCTACTACAATCCTGAGATTTCCTCTTCTCAGCCCCGGTGATTATTCGCCAGTTATCTCTTTAATTGGCTTCTGATTGGCTCTGTTTTTTAATAACATAATTGGCTCTGAAAGACAACTGGGAGAGAGACCAGACACCGTGGGTGGGTCGCTTAGGTGAATGCAGAGTTAAACGTCATGGGGGAAAGAGAGCAAAAGTTAAAGACGTAAGAGAGTGAGAAAGGACTGGAGAAAGGAAGGACGCCAAAGAGAGTAGAAGATGAAACCACTTTAAGCTGCCTCGGTTTAGAAATCACACGTTGGTGAGTCATGGCACATCTCTCTGCTCTTATAAGGCATCAGATAAATTTTATTGGTATGAGAGAAAAACATGATCAGACGAGGCTAAAAAGCCCACAGATGTGTAAAAACAAACTGATACACGTACTTGGAGGGTAGTTTTGCAACTGCTTGTGACTTTTTGACCGAAGACATTTGTTATTATTCTCTGCGTCTTGTACAAATGTCATGTTAAGCAGCCTTAATCCCAGCTGGATATTGCAGTAATTCATTAGTTTTAAGTTATTCTAGTGTAAAAGTCTCATTTTTATCTGGTAAGGAGAATGATTAGGAGCCTCGAGGCCACAGCGAGTCTTTCTTGCTTTGGCTCACTTCATTCTTGCATCATCAGGTGAAGCATAAATGGGCTCTGTTGCACAATGTAAGAAAAGTAAGACATTTTTTGACAAATAGCTGAAGATGAGGATCTTTTCTCTGCCTTTTCTTTTTTAGCTCACTGTTAGGCACTTATTTTCTTAGAATTATCCATATTTAAAAACATTTTTTTCAAAATTGTTCATAATTTCAAATATCAGCCTCATCTACTATCCATCTTTAGATCTTCAAATTAAACCCTTTCTACAGCATCACAATTTAGATTTAGTTGCGTCTTAGAGTAGTGTTTGCATCCATCTAAACGATCTGATACTCAGACAACGCCAAAGCAGATTAAAGCCTCAACATATTGCATACAAATGTATTCACACACTTGCTGTTGTGAATACATAAGAAATGATTACTTTATAGCAGGAGTCTAATGATTCACATACTGTGCAAGTCTTGAGCCACCCATCACGTCTCTATGTTTCTTTAGGAGAATGAGAAATAGGAGAAGCATGCAAACATATATGGAAACACAGAACATAAAGCAAAACAATTCAGCTAAACTTGAGTTGTATTACATAAGAGCTTACTCATAATCAAGTAGCTCTTCACCTTCCTAAAAGTCATTCCAAAGTTCATCTTGACACCACCAGGACGGAGCCTCCACCGTGTTTTGCAGATGGCTGTAAGCGCTCACTGTTGCATTTCTCTCATGACCTCCTGGATACAAATAGACCTCAGTTTTCTAAAAGCCACACAATGTGGAAAAGAAGTTTTCAGTAACTGCTCTTTTGGATATAATCCTTTATTAATCCTTCGGATTAATAAAGTATTTCTGAAATTTACTGGGGGAAAAAAAAAAAAAAAAAAAACACTGTCAAACATTTGTCTTTTGTATTTTTCATAGATTCAACTAAACAAATGAGAACAAGTGATGCATTATTATACAGGCTGCTAGTAACAAAGAGTATAAAGATATCATTTAAAATTGGCTCTTTCCCAAGTTATTTTTATACACAACACTGCTTCATACCTTGAGACTTCCGTTGTGGTTTGGCATACAACCAAAAAAAAGAAAGGAAAAAATATTCCTATGAAGATGATCAGATACAAGGACTTGACTGAAAATAAGTGAGGAGCAGATGATGTCTAAAGAAAGACCTTGCAAAACTTCAGAAAGCCTGAAAACTATTCTTCAAGGCAAACCCATCTCCTCGGAAGCAAAATATAAAGAAAGGAGTGGCTCAAGACTTTTGCACAGTACTGTAAACATTTATAAAAGCGCGTATCAGAAAAAGCTTGCAGAGGAAAACTGCACTGCTGATTTTCATAATCAACAAAGTAAAAACGCTACTTAAATGTAAAAAAATAGAGCTTTTTAATCACTTTATTGTGAACGCATGTCCGGGCTAATGAGCTTCAAAGACGAGCCACATCACATGAAGCAGATCCTAAATTAATTTTCTAATTAAACTAATTAGAACTTCTCTGTGTAGCCACTATTTCAACAGCACTAATAAAGATTACGGAAATATAAGCAATTCTTTTAGTTACAATTTTTGTTGTGTGACATGTGGGGTGGGCAGTTTCAGTGACTGTTACATAATCACATAGTTTAGACAGCATCAGGAAGATATTCAGCCATGTGCTGCAAAAACCGACTGTTGGTTTGACAAATGCAGCCTTAACTCTTACCCCTATAGGTATTATGTGCATTAATCTCCACATAAACAGGCATGCACACAGATAGATACTAAGCATGACCATAGGTGGCTACATTCATCTTTACAAAAATTCCACAACATAAAATCAATATGCACACTCAGTGTTTACAGTGTGACTCAAGGTCACAGTGGTATTTCCACTGTCCGTTATCCCTGCAGATCACTAGTGAAAGCTTAATTAACACACCCAGTCGGGGTGGAAGCCTGACCGCGCCTGCTCTTCTTCTGCTTCCCTCACCATCTACATCTCTCTGTCACATATTGATACCCGTTCTTCCTCTCTGGTCTTGCTGTCTAACTTCTCCTAACGACTCTGCCACTCTCACACTCCCTGAAGCTTTTAGCTCAGTGTCAAACCGCTCTCTGTGGATCCCTCTGTCTACATGTTTCAGTCAAACTCTGCCTCCTTCATTTCTTCACTTGAGACAGACTGAAAATTACAGACAGATAAAGAGGGCTGTGTTTCTATATCAGGGATACAGACAGTCTGTCAGAAGCGGGAAGCAGCAGAAGAACATAAATGAGACAAATGTGAGAGAAATGGCTGCAGCCTGCAGCGATCCTCCGGAGCTAAAACATCCCATAATTACAGACTTTTTGAAGCTATACCCTGGATTACCTCTGTACTGACTGTCAAACCTCAGATTCAGGAGTTTTAGACTTCGCAGCTGAAGAAAGAAAGAATAGAAAACTCTCTGCACTTTCTTTTTAAATATAAAAATGTGTTGTTCTGGTTGCTGACGTACAGGCGTAGCTGAGAGATACCAAAATTGTTTCATATTTTGCATTCAACGGGGCAGCACATTGGTGCACTGCTTAGCACTGTCATTTTACACAATGAAGGTTGTTGGTTCAAATCCATGATCTCCCTGGGCCTGTGTGGGCTTTGTCCAGTGCTTCGCTTTCCACAAAAAAAAAAAATCAACAACAACAAAAAACAAAAACTGGTGATTCTGAACTGAACAGAGAAGCTCTTACTGTGATGGGCCATCTACCTGCTTCGCTAGTGCCCAGCCTCCCGTGCCATGACACCCTTGATAGGCAACATCGGAACATTAGATAAGCTTTTAAACAAAATGGACAGCTGTACCAGATGTGCCAGATTGCTGAGTCACAAGCCGATTGATGATTCTCTTCCTGTTTTAGATGGTGCTCTTCTATTGTGTCGTCGCCCCCCCCTTCACCGTATACTAGCATGTGCACCAAATATTGCCACTGCCACCTTAGCCACCTGTGATCTTAATAACAGGGAATGTTTTAAAAGGTGGCCACAGCTCAGACTCAGAAAAACAAGGGAAAAAAGAGAGCATACGTTTTGAGCATGAGTCTGCACAGTGACTAAGCATTGATTCTGGGACTGAACGACATTCTTCCAAAATCATTTCCTCCTTTTTTGCTTTGAGGAGAGGGGTACAAACACTTGGACATGTCAGTCCAAAATCTTCAATGTTTTGAAGACATGATTAACCCCTTAGCAGTCCTACAAATTTACAATTAGTCCCCTAAACCATCCAATGTACCGTGGGCGGTACGTCCGACTGCTAACAGGTTAACAACATTTTCACAGTCAAATTATTGAGTGTCCCTTCTTGCCCTGTTGATGGGGACATGAATGTTTCATCGCAGCATGAAGGTAATTGCCTCCAAAATCCTGAATGATTTAAAGTAATCATTCCCTGGTAGAAAAGTGCATGCCAGAAAAGATTAGCATGGCAGAGCCACCAGAGACCATTCATTCTGGTGGTCACTGGTTCCAGTTTATCCTTAGTCCTTTTCCTGGTTTCCGTGCAGTGCCTGTGTGGGTTCTCTTGCTCCCAGAGTCCGATCAACCTTGAATTTAAAAAAGAAAAAACTAAAAACTTTAAGTGGTTAAAGCACCTGAGGGACCTGCTGCAGTAACAAGATAACACATTAGTAGTAGTCATCTGATAGCCGCGAAGCACATGAATGAGCCACTAATGGTGAAGAATGAATGAAGCAGCTGAGGTGGCCTGTTTGATTGACCTGTGATCAGATGACTCCAAGCAAGAAAAGGTTTTCCGAGGATACGCACACAGTCAGAAGAGGTATTCACAGACTAATTACTCATTTATTATCAATATTTACATACTATAAGGTGCTTTTTGATTGCCTCTGCTGCAGAGTTTCTCCAAAACTGAGCCAGTTTAACACAAACTTGTTACTAAGCTCAAACATCTGGCAGGGTGTGCACTTCACCACATTTAAATTTACATGAAGTTATGGTTGATGGAGAAATCTAAAAGCTAATGCTGGAAGTGGGTGGAGAGGTGGAGTGTGTTAAACAATCGCAGGCAGTCACTGAGCACATTTAATCAACTCACATCTATATGCTGCCCAGTTGCATGAATTAGTGCTTTTGATGACTTAACAACAATATTGTGATGATAAAAACAATATTTCCATCACACGTCGGTAAAGAAGGCTGCTTCTTCTCCTTTTTGACGCTTGTCTGTGCTGAAATATTAAATATCTATACAGACGTTTTGATTGATCTCCTTTCAGCTCAGTCACTGATGATTGCGGCTTTTTGGCGATGTGTTTGTTGTCTCACGGCGCTTTGAAAGCTCACGTATCAAAGTGCTGGTTGCCAGACCTTTTTCGTAACTCAAAAATGCTGCTAAATGCCATTCAACCTCGCCCGACCCACCTTTGTAGCAGCATTTGCAATGGTGATTTAAATACTTCAAAGGCAAATCCCAGGTGTTTTAGAAAATGAAAGTAGTGGCGCATATAATACAAGAAATATAACTGCCAACAACACAAGTAATAAAAAAATTACACTCCTGTTCTCACAGTGAACGCCGTCACCGGGTAAAAACAGGCCTGGCACCATATGAATGATGATTCCCAGTGGGTCTCCCTCTCTCTGGGGCGGAGATGTCAACTGCTGCCATGCTGAAACGAGGCCCTCCCTCTGAGAGCTATAATGATGTTCAGCTTGTACTCTCAGCAAACGTGCATGGCACGCACTGGGAACACGCTCCCAAATGTATGTGAAAAGAAATTTACGCTGTGGAAAATTATTATTTTATTCTCTGATGAACTTGTAAGTTTGCAAACGTGCAAAGAAGTGAACAGTCTAATTTCTATGGTAATTTTATTTTAATGAAGAGAGACAGAATATTGACGATAATCTAAAGACTACAATCAGTATTGTTGAGAGACTCCGGATCTCAACTTCTATCTGTATAAAGCGCGTCTGTCCACAGAATCAGTTTCTTGCATTCCAACCTCTCTACCACCCTGGACACGATCAAAGAGCTGTCAAAGGACATCAGGGGAAAGATAACAGGAGGATGATCGTGAGAAAAGCGGTGGATCAGCCAAAAACTGCATAATGAAGACAATTGGGTTTCCAGTCACCAAGAACAGCACAGTGTCCCCAAGGTCCCACTGCTCAAGAAGGCACATGTACAGGACGTCTGAAGTTTGTCAGTAAACATCTAAATGACTCAGAAGGCCTGGGAGAAAGTGCTATGGTCAGATGAAACCAAAATCGAGCTCTTTGGAATCAACTTGACCCACAGTGTTTGGAGGAAGAGACAGCTGACCCACAGGACACCAACCCCACAGTCAAGCACGGCGATGGAAACATTATGCTTTAGGGCTGTTTATGTGCTAAGGGTACAGGAAAGTACAGGAGGGACCAATGGACAGGGCCATGCACCATAAAATCTTGTATGAGAACCTCCTCTCCTCAGTCAGAACACTCATGTACGAAGCTGTCACTGCAGTGGTTGGCAATAAACCTAAAGGACAGAGAGTTTCTTTACAGAGGAGTGGGCCAAAATCCCTCTTGAGATGTGTATGAACCTGGTGACTTCTTACTGCTGTGCCGGCTAAAAAGGGTTTCTCCAACAAGATCTGCTTGGGTATCAACTACTTATTTCACTCAGTGACATGCAAATCCATTTATCACTTTTATGGAATGCGTTTTTGCTTTTTAAAGTTTTAATTTTGGTTGATATTGTGTCTCGGGGCTGTTACGGCACTATTCATTGCTTGGTAAGTGAGCAAACTTACAAATGTAGCCGGGGATCAAATAACGATCCCCCGCTGACACACAAGCTCAGCATCTGTCGTGCCACGAGGAAAGACTGAGAGAAATACATGAAAAATATCAATGTTATTCAGAGTTGGGCGAGTAGAGCACTGGTGTGATTTGTTGAATCAATAAAGGCTTTTTCAAATGAAATAAAATGCAGAACAATTTATGCCACACCAGCAACAACATCAACAGTTATAAATCATAAAAACGCACCCCAGAGAAGACAAACGGCATGAGATTGATTACAGCGCTCCAAAAAAACCAGCACGATTAGATTCAATATCAGCAGAGGAAAAACACCCGGGCATGTTGTGGAGTAGCAAATTACCTGGACTGACAAGTTATTAGCCTTCAATGAGCCTGATAATGTGTAAATGGAGAAAAAGTGATTGACAGCAAAAAAAGGAGAAGGAAGGATCAGGATTGGGAGAGAAACAAACCTGTTCAAAGAATTCGTCCATAAAGCCTTTCTCCATCCCAACAGCGACTTCATCTTCCTCCTCAGTCGTCTCCTTCCCCTGGACACACACACATACACGAAATTAAAAAAATTATACACATATATATATTAATACATAATCTTAATACAATTGAATTACTTACATTACATGAACCAGTTAAATAATAAAGCAATAAACATGGTTAATAACATTTAAAAAAAAAAACAACAACATGTAAACATAATTTCTATCAACAACAACACTGATGATGACTGAATTGGACCATGTTAGGTTGTTTTTACATAATTCAAGGTTAAATGGAACAGTGAGAACCCCCCCCCCCCTCCCTCCTCCCAAACCTCTCCAAACATCACCTGATTAGAATCAAGGAGCACTTAATGACACTTTTAATTAGAACCACAGGTCGAGTGATTAGCAAGTCATTATTGAATTAGAACCTACGAGCAGAGAAAACCTTGACTTCTGCACCCCTGTACCTTCACTCATGCACAGATACATGTAACCATTTCAGCTTAAAGGAGCAGATTAATATTTTGATACCACTCCTATTTCTCTGTAGTTAACACACCAAATCATGCAACAGGTTAGACTTTAATCAGAGGAAACCAGCTGTTGTGACTTCGTCCAAATGGTAATAAAATCCCCTTAGCAGTTCTCCAAATTTACATGTGACTTAATAAAATGTAGAAAAATAAACCCTAAATAGCAAACTAAAAGCTTATTGTGGAAAAAACAAACAACAGGGTTACTCAAAGAAAAAAAAAAAAAAAAAAAAATCACAAGACTGGAACCTGTTCAAACTCAAATTCTCAAAATGTCCGACTCTTCTAGTAATTCCGGTTGTTTTCTGCTGTTACTGAGGTACATTCACGTCACTAAGGCCTGAACATTCTCAGTGAATAAATCAAAGCTTGGACGCAAAAACATAAAAACAAAAAGTTCAAAACTCTGCAAACTTTTCGCAGTCTGGCATATGATTCATTCTGAAATGCATGCTTCTAATCACACATCAGCCATTATACTGCATTAGTGGGATCTCATGTGGCCTCATCTCATTCATCACAGCCACTGTCAAACTAATTTGGTTCCCCATTAGTGGCCTATGAGATCCATTTGCTTATCAAGGCTGTGAGGACAGAGTGCAGTTTTCATCTTCTTTTGCCTGAAATGACTCCTTACTCTTATCCCAGAATTTCCAAACAGCAGTAAGAGAGTCCTGAATTATGCAAATGATGCTTCCCAGTGTCTGTCAAAATGATGACTTCATTTCCTCTCAAACCTCAAAATAAAACTGTTACCAAAATAAGAATAAGATTAAGAGTCCCTAAAACTTTAAAAACTCTTTAAACCATTAAATTAACCAGTAAATATTTAAAAACTTCAATGAATCATATCCAGATATTATTTATGCTCTCCATGTGTATGGGCAGCCAGCCAGGTTCAACCAGACAGGGAAACAAATGTGCAGGCATTACATGCATCAGGAGGCAGGAAGCACAGGAAACTTTTGCATCAAGTGATCAATTTCCAGTAAAAGAAATGAGCTACTTATCCCTTGTTAACTGTTTAACAATGGATCAGCAGGATGCACATATACATCATGCATTACTGACATAAGTTTGTACAGCTGATACTACCAAACATTCATAAATACATTTATATTCTCCAGCCACTTTACTCCTTGTCAGTGTTGGATTGAACCCATTTTGTCTTCAGAGCTGCCTTAATTCACTATTTCATAGATTCAACAAGTTGCTGTAAATATTCCTCAGAGATTTTTGTCCACATTGACACGACAGCATCACACAGTATCTGCAGATTTGTTGGCTGAGTACAGTGAACTCATTGTCATGTTCTGAAAACAAGTTTGAGATGATTTAACCTTTGTGACATGGCAAACTGTGGTCAGAAAGGGAAGGGCATGGTCAGCAACAATAGTCGGGTAGGCTGCGATGTTTAAATGATTTTCAGTTGGCGATAAGAGCTCCACAGTGTGCCAGGAAAATATCCCCCACACAATTACTCGCCTGCGGCTGCCATGCATGCCTCAGCAGCCTGGTTTGTTGACACAGGGCAGGGTGGATTCTGATTCTACCACCTGTATGCTGCAGGAGAAATCGAGACTCATCGGAACAGGTAACATTTTTCAAATCTTCCATTGTCCTATTTTGGTGAACAGGTGCAAACCGTAGCCTCGGTTTCCTGCTCTTAGCTGACAAGAGTTGCAGCCAGTGTGGTCTTCTGCTGCTGTAGCCCATCTGCTTCAAGGTTCAACATATTGTGCATTCAGAGATGCTCTTCTGCATACTTGGATGTATTTATTTGTATTATTTGTGTTACCATTGCCTTCCTATCTGGCCAATCTTGCACTAGCATCCATGCAACATTCAAAGTTGTTCAAATCACCTTTCTTCTCCATCCTGATGCTCGCTTTGACCTTCATGCCAGATCCACTGAGTTGCTGCCATGTGATTGGCTGATTGAAGTGTTAATGAGCAGCTTAACAAGTGCACCTAATAAAGTGGTCAGTGAATATAGTTGCCAATGTATGGTGGCACTGCAAGTAATTTAAATACTGAGATTCATCTTTTTAAAGTCATTCTAAAGTATGAAAAATTGCTTCTGACTCTTTTTATTCAGCGAATAGCATTAAAGTGTCAGAACGTCAGAAAATAAAGTCTGCGTAGGAGATTTTTTGTAGATTACAACTGAAAAATATGATAAAATGACTCAACGAATCTAATATGACTTAAATCAAATCATACCGCTTCTTTTTTATGTTCTACCACGCAGACACTGAAAGATAAAAATTGTGAAAGTTTGCGCCTGTAAAAAAAAAAATAAATAACTGTATTAAATGTCTTCTTCAATGCCATTTCTCTTTGAAGAGGGTTAAAATGTGATATGCTGACACAGCAGGAGATGGGGAGGAGACATAAGGAAACCAGACGAGAACAACTGAAGAAAAGGAAACAGTTCCTGAGAAAATGCTTGTGAAGACAGACTTTAGCAAGACAAATGCCACAGATCTAAGCGAGAGGAGTACAGAGATGCCGTAATCCCACTAATATCTAGACCTACTCAAACTAATCCAAGTATACAAAGAGTATATATATTCACTACAGGTACAGTAAATTGCTAACAAACTAGAATAATAAGAATAAAGGTCCTAAAAGTCCATTTTGAGACCTAATCTTTAATGTGTTGGTATGGCACTGATGTGCATTCACGGAGCTGCAGACTTTCAGAAGCAGCCAGAGTAGAGGCGGCAGCAGCAGCAGGAGGCAGAGGAGGAGAATAAGCAGGGAATCAGAATAGGCTCAGAGCACCAGTACTGTGTTCAGCCTCCACAGAGAGATGCTGTATCTCCCACAGAGAGAGGAGGGCTTTGGTCTGGTTTTACTTTGTGTGGTCAGGAGGAGAGAAGACCGAGTAGCGCACCTCAAACGTCCTCCTCCCACCAGATCTGAAGCTCCTGCTGAGCCACAAAGAGGCTGGGAGAGGCCTTTAGTGCCGCGCTCTTCACTGAGCCTACAGACTTGACTATCCACACAACAGATGCTCTGAGCAAGACACACAAACATGCATACACACTGTAGCTAGCACACTGGCAATATACAGCAGAGGGTAAACACACAGAGAGAATGAGCTTTATATACAAGCTGGTCCCCCATCATACCAGAACCTTTGAATGCTTGCTGCCTCTGGGGCTCACACTCGGGTGAAACTCCCCAACTGTGGTGTAGTCAAGTAGTGGCCTGATTATGGTGTTTATTAGATTAGAGAGTTGATGCGGGCACCATGCCAGCAAGATATCGCTCTATGAAGACAAAAGTGCCTGCACAGACACAGGAGGAGGAGGAAATGTAGTCCAAGTGTGAGGGAGGGAGAGATAAAACAGGCATAGTGAGCAGGCTGCAAGAATCGCGGTTCCTATCACCAAGGTATTAAAAGGAAGAAAGAAAAAAAACAGGGGAACAAAACAATTACAGAAAGCTGTTAAAGTGCATTAACATGTGCAACAAAAAGCCATGCAGGCAATAGTGTGTTGATGTACAAGAAATCGGATTAAATAAAGGGGGTGTGGGGGGGTGGGAATAAAATATGCTTGCAAGCATGTACGCTCTCAGACTCTGTGCAGTGTTTTATATGAAAATAAGCTGAGTAAGACCAGTGAGAGACAGTTCAAGTAGACACCCATGTGAGCAGTACTTTATTGTCCTTTTGTGTTACCATATTAAAGCAGACCCGTTTCCTGCATCTTTGTATTGCAGCCAAATCAAGCAGCTTCCTGCAGTCCCATTAGAAATGACTCATAAAAATCTGTGTCAGCTGCACAGAGGAACACTGAGTGTATAACCAGATTTATTATCCCAATACAGCTAGGTAGCATTCATTATAGATGTGCGCTCACTCAGTGACACGCAAACCTTTGATTATTTATTCATTTTCCTACAGTAGACAAACACCAAGCTAGAAACAGCAGAATCTGAACGATATAGTAGCAGATTTGCGCTCAGTTTGCAAAGCCCTGCTGCTCACAGGATATTTCGAATCTGCTAGTAAAGGAGGAAAAGAACCACGACTTTCAAACTGCAGTCTTACAGCGAGTTTTGCATGGGCTCAAGCGCCATAAAGTTTGTCAGAGAGTGAACACAAGACTCTGTATTAAAGTCCTTCACCCCTCACTTCACTACAAGGGAACTAAATGGGCACGTGTCCTTCCAGGTCCAAGTGAACTGGAAACTAATTTTGTATTTTTCATTCATTTCATTTTTTTTAGAGTTTCAGATTGTCTTTGGTCATTTCAGTCTTAAAAAAAAAAAGTGAATAATTTTAGCATTACCTTATTGCTTTTTTTAAAGTAATATGACTAAGAAGCAACAAATAAGATGCCAAATCTGCTACACGATCAACTCACACTGGCTTTTTGCAGCCATCTTGATTTTGCACATTATTTGAATATAAACCCCTGTTCTGAGGCTTCATGCTCCAACTGGTCCCCACGGAGATAAACACTGAATAACTAGCTCCACTTAAACGGCTATGGCCTGTACTCATTCAAGCCCTCGAGACATTCAACGCTCTACGCTTATATGCAGATCTACGCTCTGCTTATATGCATTCAGGAAGGTCTACCAGCAAAACTAGCAAGTGAAATGTTATTTTTCACTTTCGCTTAAAGCAGAAAATCATACCCAGAATTACTTTGTTATGAAGGGCACAGGTTTAATTACATTTATCTGTCACCAGAACAACCACCGCAGGAGAGTACGAGTAAAAACTATATTTAGAGGCTGTGCATGCACTGATCTGCCACAACATTAAAACCACTTCACCTGCCTACTATTGTGAAGACTCCTCTTATCCCACAGTAAACAGCTGTGACTGGTCAGGGCATTAACATGGCATTTTTGGGGTCTCCTTAAAGTCTGGCACCAGGACATGAGAAGCAGATTCTTTGGGTTCTATTGGTTGCAGACATGTGCAAATGCCTCCTTGATTAAGTCGGGATCTAGGGGAATTTGGAGGCCACATCAACACCTTGGGCTCTTTGTTGTACTCCTGAAGACGTCGCTGATGAGTTTTGCAGTGTGACAGGGCAAAATGTCATGCTGCAGGATACCGCCGTTGCCATGAAGAGTTCACAGTAGAGGGTATTTATGTCATCCTATGTGACCAAGTAATAAAGTTTTCCATGCAGACCACTGCCTTGTTACCAGATAACAGATGTTAACCACTTCACCTGGGGCTAGGCGATTAATTAAATATAAATTTCAATTATTCAACTCACAACTATATTGTGAAAACAGAAATAAATTAGGATAAACTGTTGCTTTTTTGCTTCTACTTTTGCTACAAAGATCTTCTTTTTTTTCCCTTTTATTGTGTGTTATAAATTCAGACTCAGCCATTCGCCTGCGGCTGCCATGCATGCCTTTAAAACCTGCAAATCCACTGCCACCTGGGCCTCTCTTTGTCCCCGACTGAACCAGCAGATGTCCCGTGGTGAAAGCAGGCTACCAGGAACTGGCAGTTACCCTTGGACTACAGGCTTTTTGATCAAAAGCAACCCCCTAATCAGGGCCCAACTCTGTATCCTGTGCCTCTCGCAACCTCTTTTTTATTTTCTTTATCTTTATTACAGTTTAATTATGTTAAAGGTTTGAGGAAATCTGCTGTAAAGTGACATCTTATTAAACTCAGTCACTGCAGGGCATTTTGTTAAGTTAATGACTATTCGTGCTAATTAACCTAAATAACTGTGATTATCATTTGTTCTAAAATCGAACGGCTTTACCGTCACCTGTGAGTTTTAACGTTGTGGCTGATCAGTGAATAATTAAGCAGTCATCAAGTTGTTGCCTTGAAAATAAATAAATAAAAGAATGCTGCAGTGACTGACTACACTGTGCTTTGCGTGCTGCGATTCCTGGCTACTGCTACACCAAATGTTCAAACAATCAGCATTTAACCTACACATCGCAGGTGAGCTGTTGGATTTTTGCAGGACCGCACACAAGTCAATCCATATAAGATACAAATTCTTGTACCAAGTAGACATAAACGTAATGCAATGAATACCGTGAAAACCCCAATAATAAGATGAACCTCTATGAGCAAGCACCTGGAGATAGTGGGAAGGAAAAACTCCCTTTTAACAAGAATAAACTTCCGGCAGAACCAGGCTTGGGAAGGGACAGCCATCTGTGGCATAGCACTGATGGTACAGAGATGGTGCTGACACATCAAAATCACAATTTCACAAACCTCACTGATCGATTGATCCACTGATTGACTAACTGCGTGACCGACTGATGAACGAGAAGGACACAGCGTAGGGCTATCGAGACAGGTTACACAACCATGGAGCAGTATGGGTGATGAGAGGACACAGGAAGTGATAGACTGAACCAGAAGACCAGCCAACTGTAAAATTAATTCAGGTCTTTTCACATTACTGTTCCCTCTTCTCTCATATAGAACCAGGAGCAGAGAAAATCAACAAGTCTCCATCTTTAAGGGCACATACACTAATGGCAAGTGTGAATTTCAGCAGATGCAGTCAGCTGGAAAAAGCAATGTGGTTCATTTCTTCGTATGCACTGGTTTGTCCATTGACTCCTGCTGGTAACGCGCTTTAAAAAAAAAAATACAGCTCAATACTGCGTTGATCTAAGATATGAATCTAAAAAGGTGCTTTGCAGTTTTGGCCTTGAGTAAAAACATAAAATATTGTGTAAGCAATCACACAGAAGAACATCTACTGTTCTCTTTCTTATCAATCATCTGAGCTCAATACACCACCTGTCTAGATTTTCAACACTCAACAACACTCTGCAATCAAACCACAGCCAGTTTACTGAAATGGCACAAATCGAAAGAAGGAACTCACCAAGGAAAAAAAGAAAAAGACAATGACAGGCTATTCCTCCTTCCAGGGTGTCAAATGCTGCCATCAGAAGCTGCTGGCATCACAGAGATATGAAAAAAGGTATTGTGCCAGCTACAGCAACAGAGAGACTGGTCTCACTCCAACTTGACACATGTGGATGATTTGTTAGGACCCACTTTAAATAAACTGCAGGGTTCATGTTGCAAAGGGGAGCATGTTTAACCCAAACCACAATCTTTAAGCAAACAAGTGTGCAGCTTGAACACAGAATTAATTTACAGAAAGAGCTCAACTTAAACATATCTATATCTATTAGTGGATTTAAAAGCATCATAAGGTTACAGTGAATGAGACTTGTGGATGTTTCTCTGAAGTGGCCACGAGTGTTTTATGTTTCGTGTTGTGGGTAACTAGTTTATGTTGAATCTGTAGCATTTTTCGAGATTTGTTTAGTTTGCATGGCTGCTAACATGGACAGGTGAAAGAGATTTGATCTCAGTGGGACTTCCTGGTAAAATGAAGGTAAATGGTAAATGGCCTGTATTTATATAGCGCTTTACTAGTCCCTAAGGACCCCAAAGCGCTTTACATCCACCCATTCACACACACATTCATACACTGGTGATGGCAAGCTACATTGTAGCCACAGCCACCCTGGGGCGCACTGACAGAGGCGAGGCTGCCGGACACTGGCGCCACCGGGCCCTCTGACCACCACCAGTAGGCAACGGGTGAAGTGTGTTGCCCAAGGACACAACGACCGAGACTGTCCAAGCCGGGGCTCAAACCGGCAACCTTCCGATTACAAGGCGAATGCCCAACTCTTGAGCCACGATTGACTTAAAAGGAGAGATTGTGGGGCTTCTGAACAAAGGCAGTTATTTGGCACCTACGCCAACCTAAAACATGAAGTTTTTCCTCCAAAAGGGTTAAAGAATCAACACAAGAAATAACATTTTAAAGCCAGTCATTAAAACCCATTTAAAGACGTTTCCTGGAGCCAAGGGCTAACAGGGTCCTTTTAGTGGAAATCTCCTGTTCCAGTCTTAGTTCCAGAGCTCTAATCATTACTTTTTTGCTATTACCATATTATAAACCTGCTGGCTGTTTGGCTAATCCAACACGAGTTATACTACATGTTCCTCCTTCATATTTTTTTTTTTTTTAATTTTGGGGGTTTAGTTTCACTTTAGTTAGAAAAGGATATACTTCATAAACTAGATGGGTGAATGTTTTATATTCCATTAAAAAAAAAGAACAGATGTGGCTGAGGTTAACAAGACTGTATTATAAGCTGTGCCTACAGTGTACAGAGCACGCGGTAGATAGATGAAGGAGAATAATGTGGGTTGGAGAACAGATGCAGCGCTGCCACTACAGCAGCACAGTGTCAAAGTGTGAACATGTGCAACAATTTCCCTTTCCTAACAATCCTCCTCAATGTCCTCCCCCTTTAATGGTCTTCCTTTTTCTTTCTCATTCTTCCTGTCAGTCATTCTCTCGCTCTCCTTCCTCCAGACTCCAGCTTCACTACAGAATCATTACAGCAGTGAGCCCACACAGCATGGACTCAGTTACCTTTGTCTCGCTCTCCCTCCTCAGACCTGCACTGTTTGTCTTTTCTTCTTTACTATCTCACCATCTCTTGCCAAGACCACCAATTGCTATGTTGTGTATGTTGTGATACCTTGCTCTCAGAAGTATCAACATTTCATTCTGCTAGACACTCACCAGCCACTTTATTCGGCAAATCTTGTTTTGCCTTCAGAACTGGCTTACTTCTTCATTACACAGACTCAACAGGGTGATGGAAACACTCCGAGATTTGGGCCCATGTTGACACGATAGCAACGCATAGTTGCTGCACATGCTGCTACTGAGATCTGGTGGCTGTGGAGACCATTTAAGTACAGTGGATTCTCGTCATGTTCAAGAAACTAGTTTGAGATGATTTGAGTTTTGCGATTTTTCCGATGCTTGGTCTGAATCTCACGGGTCATCTTGATCTGTCTGAACGTATCAAGTCACCGACTTATACATTAACAAGCAGTTAAGTAGGTTAACTAATGAAGTGGCCTCTGAGTGTATTTCTTAAGTGGAATATCAAACGACACAGATCTGACAGATTTGCAACTCTTTCAGAACTGAAGGAGGCAGCATATGACAACAAGACTGCGATGCAGTGTATCCTTACATGCTGAAGAAGAAGAAAGACTACAAGCACAGGAAAAACTACAAATGGAAAATGGAAACTAATTCAGTGATGGCTGACTCACCGACAAGAGTCACTATGTGTGTCGCTGTGCATTTGAGGGGTGGTGACCGAGGTACGACAACTGATCCACAAGTGGAATATGCAAACGATGCGATTGTGTTTTTCAGACCAGAGGAGGAAATACTTCCAATTTAGAAATATCGTAGCATCAGAGTGATTTAAACCTGTCTTAATACGAAGTGGCACACAGTTATTGGTTAAATAATATCTTATGTTCATAGGAAGATTTCGTGTGAATCCTGATTTCCTGACCAGATTTCCAATGTCTGTAGTTCCTACAGGTGTCGTTTTCTGCCGAAGGAGCTCACGAGATGACTGACCTTTTAGACTAAACAGTGGATGCTTACTCCCGTTATGGCTTGCTCATAATTGGCCTATGGGTATGGATATGAATATATAAGTGACATGCTGTTCATACACAAACTTGTTTGCCCTGAGCATGTGTGTAGGAAGCAGTGGATCGTTGGCCAGTCTTCACCGTTAAAGGAGTGGGTGAGAAAATGTCATAAAAGCTCCAATTGAACTTTAATGACAGATCACAGGCAGTGAAAAGATATGCTGTTACCGTTTATACTATGGCTTTGCCCACCCCTAGTCTCTTCTCTTTCTTCCCTGGGGAATATATTAAGTGCTTTGCTTGGTATCTCGCTTACCATGAGGGATTATGACAGCACCAATGCACCACTAAAGCAATTATATTCCAGATATGGAGGAAATGTAACTGAAAGTGAGAAGGATGTCAAAGAATAGCAAGATGCAGAGAAAGCAAATGAAGGAGCGATGAAAGAGCTATATGACAAGAAGTGCAGAGGAAAAACAGGCTGTCAGGAAGCACCGGTTGAAACAAAATGGCAAATTTCAAACAAAACAATTACAGCTGTTGATCTCCATTAAC